>NC_046155.1:170946071-171306071 GCF_011064425.1 Rattus rattus | reverse complement strand
TCAGGCTAGTAACCAGTGTCAGGTAGCTCAGGCTGTGTTTTATACAGCCAAGGATGAGCCACCCAGCCTAGAACTTCTCTCATCCTCTTGGTTCCGGGCCCCAGTGCTGGAATCATCACCACACCTGGTGTTCACGGCGCTGGGGTCAATCCAGGACTACAAACATCCAGGGCGGGCATTGCCACCGGAGCCACACCCCAGCCCAACCATATATTCAAGTTTCTTTGTTCTTTTAAATTAAAAGGTATTTTTAGGGTTGGGGATTTAGCTCAGTGGCTAAAGTAGCGCAAGGCCCTGGATTCGGTTCCCAGCTCCGAAAAAGAAAAGAAAAGAAAAGGTGTTTTAGTTCTTCCTCTCTCTCTCTCTCTCTCTCTCTCTCTCTCTCCCTGTGTATGTGTGTGTGTGTGTGTGTGTGTGTGTGTGTGTGGTGTGTGAGTGAGAGAGAGAGAGAGAGAGAGAGAGAGCCTTGAGGGAGTTTCTTCTTTTTTTCCATCATGCAGATGCCAGGAATTGAACTCAGGTCCTTGGACATACAGGCAAGTGCCTCTACGCACTGAACCATCTTTCAAGGTCTCATTTCTTTTATTCGAAGCAGTCTTTTTTTTTTTTTTTTTTTTTTTTTTTTTTTTTTTTTTTTTTTTTTTTTCAGCTGGGGACCCAACCCAGGGCCTTGCACTTGCTAGGCAAGCGCTTTACCACTGAGCTAAATCCCCAACCCCTATTTGAAGCAGTCTTATTCTGTAGCACAGGCTGGCCTCCAGCTAACTCCCTGCAATCCTCCTGCTTCAGCTTCCTGAGTGCTGAAATGACAGGCTTAGCCTCCATTCACATCCTCCTTCATAAGGTCTGATAGGGGGCAACACAGTTATCTGAATCTCTCTGTTCCTTCAAATGTAGCTGCTGGAACACTGTGTGAGCGTCAGACCCAACTCCAGGCATTTGGAACAACCTGCTCTACCTCAACTGCTGTGGGGTGGGCTTCTGTCTCGGGGTCTGCTGACTTGCAGGGGGTGGCGTGTGTACATTTTCCTTTTTGAGACAGGATCTCACTGGGTAGTGCTGTCTGGCCTGGAACTCGCTCTGCAGGCTAGGCTGGTCTCGAACTCACAGAGACCCACCTGTGTCTGCCTCCTGAGTGCTGAGTGCCACCACGTCTGGCCCTCTGTGTATATTTTTAAGGAGGGAGGGTAGAATACAGAATCCTAAGAAACATGTTGTGTATGAATGAAAAAAAAAAGAGAAATTAAAAAAGGAAAAGGAAGGGACTATGAATGTCCCTAGGCATGCTGAGAAGAGTTTATTATACACATGTGGTAGTGTGCAGCCGGAGGCAGGGACCTCTGGGAGAGTCCAGACTGCACATGACCTTGGGCCATGTCGGGAGACGGGGAGGGGAGAGAGGTGAATCAGGTACAGCCTAAAGGTGCAAAGAGAGCGGTTAACTAAGATGGTCGGATTGCAGTCCAACAGTCCAGCCCTGGGCTTGAGAAGTTCAGCTTTGGGGATGGGGTGTGCTAGCCAGGAGGGCCGGGTAGGAGCTGAGGTACTGAGGGAGAACTTGGTGGCCAGGTCCTCTTTGATGTGTTAGATAAGCACCTCAGCCACTGGTCCCTGGGTTTGAAACCTAACAATATGTAGACATATACATTTGGACAGGTGTCTGCCCCAAGGTACACACACATACATGCTCTGAAGATACTTAGCCATGTCTCGCTAGTCATGTCTACAACCCCTGCACAGGGATCATTGAATTCAAGGGCCTCTGGGGCATTACAGTGAGACCTTGTCTCAGAATGGCATATAAAACAGGTCTGGGGACAAACGGCGGGCACGTGGGAGGAGCTGGGAGCAGGCTCAGTGGTAGAACTCCTGTCCAGCATGCAAGAAGCCCTGGGTTCAATCCGAGCACAGCTAAATAGTCTAGAACAGTGCCTGGCAAGAGGCAAGCATTGCAAATGTGTAAATCATTCATTTCCAGTGAGACAGTCAAAGACTGTAAGTAGCAATATCCTCAATGAGAACTATGGATGTCGCTTAGTAGGGTAAAGGAAGCAAGCCTTGTAGGGACAGGCTTGTGTGTGGCGAGCTGCAACTCTGGGGTGGCTAGAGCCTAGGGCTCCCACGCTGGCTTTCGTGCGCATGTGCCTGCGTGTGCGAGTGTAAGAGCCCATTGTCTGCTGACTCCATTGTCCTCTGAGCCTCGCTTGAAACTTCGACATTCTGTGCGCAAAACACCAAGACCCCATTCCACATCCCTGCTGCAGGTCCCCAGGTCACTGGCCGCAAGCCACAACTTCCCCTTTCTCCCACAGGCACTTCCCTCTCCCCGGCTGGGGCCTCCCCTCTGACTTTTCTCCTTCAACTTTCTCTTCCTGTCCTGTAGATGCTGTGGTCGGTGGTCTCTGGCAGTGGCCACCCTGTCCCTGACTCATGCTGGAGAAGTCTTTACTGACCTTGATGTGGTTTGCATGCCCACACGGCCAGACAGCCACTCGGGGGTGTCTCAGGGGGTCACCAGTGGCCACGTGCCCGTGCCCAAGATGACTGACTTCAGTCCATGATTCAGTCTCCTTGTCTCTGCCACCAGGGTTGCCCTGGCTGTGTGATGTCAGCAGTCAGGTATGTGGCCAGGGTTTCTCCAAGGTGACTCAGACGCCCGAGATACCCCGTTTTTCCTCCAGACACTCTGGGCCAGAGTCCAGGGCAAGCAGCCACTGAGCCTGACACTCCCTTCCCAGCCCCCTCCACACCCTTCATGGCCCAGAGCTGGGATACTAAGGAAAGAGAGGGTTCCCACAACCAGTACCCTGGGCCAGCCTGTGTTGGCCACCAAGCCTTCCCTACCATCCCAAAGATCAGGGGCTGTGGATCACATCCATCCATCTGTCCATCCTTCCATCTGTCTACCCTTCCATCATTCCATCAGCCATTAAGATATTTTGTTGTTTATTGAGACAAGTTTTCTCCGTGTAGCTCTGACTGTCTTGGAACTCTCTCTGTAGACCAGGCTGGCCTGGAACTCACAAAGATCTCCATGCCTCTGCCTCCCAAAGGCTGGGTTTAAAGCCATGACTGACCCTGCTAGCAAATCAGACATTTACTCAGCAACCATCCCCACTCACTGAAGCCCCAGGGTACACAAGGAAACAAGACAGGCAAATACATCCGGCTGCTGACATAGACCTAGACTAGTTGGGAGGTTGAGGCAGGACCGGTCTTTACATGGTGCCCTATATTTGTGGTCATTACTTTCTAATCTCACCAACCTGCAAGCCAGCTTCTGTCATTCCCCGAGAGTCTTTCCCACAATTCCAGTTTCTCCGAGTCCTCCACCCTCAACAGTCATTTGGAGCAAGTCCTTTCAGGAGTCTGCCCTTAGGCTGGCTTGCTTTAGCAGGCCCTCTTTTCTTTCTTTTCTACATTCATCTGCCTTTCCTGAAACATGAGTTTGCAGAGGTATTTGAGGAGTGTGTGTGTGTGTGTATGTTGTTTTATTTTTTGAGATAAGGTCTCAATATGTAGACCTGGCTGTCCTGGAACTTTCCCTAATCTGCTCTCCAAGTACCGGAATCCAGGTGTGCACCACCACACCTGGCTCTGTCAAGCGCTTTGTAAACATTTTCCGTACAGACTTGTTTATGACCAACAGTTGTGTGAGAAGGTGCATTTATATTCCCATTCTCTAGGGGAAAGCTCGAAACAGGTTCTCATTCTAGCCTTTGCTAGCTCGGAATTCCATACGAATTGTGCCAGCCTTTCTTCCTCTGTACGGGTGCTGGGATGACAGGCACGAGGCACTTCACCTGGACGTGTCACCCCATTTGAGGAACAGCAGGTATGGAGCACAGAGACCCTTGGCTTAGAGCAGAGGGGGGTCCATGGGCATTGACTCCAGGGTGTGGCGGTGTCTTCCAGTCCCGCAAAGCAATGGAGACGAAGCTCACAGCAGACAGACCCTCAGGTCAAAGGGTTGGGGACCCAGGGTGTGTATGACACCTGCACCATTCCCTCACAAGACACAGTGCACTGCAAAAGGCAAGCAACACTGGAAGTGTGTTTGCTATTGTGACACAGGCCTATCATCCCATCACTTGGGAGGTTGAGGCGGGAGGATTAGGAATACAAAGCCAGGCTGAGCTATAAGAAAGGGCAAGAAAAGGGACTAGACTCATAGCTTCATGGTACAGCGCTTGTCTAGGAGGTGCGAGGTCCTGGGTTCAATCACCGATATTATCTAAACTGGGCATAAGGGTACATGCCTGTAACCCCATTGCAGGATTGAGCTCTTCCTCTGCTGTAACGTTTGAAACAGTCTGCACAATGCTAGACTCGGTCAAAAAAGAAACAGAGGGACTTCTGGGATTGTAGTTCTGGGGTTTGCACCCACGGCCTTGTGCACACTAAGCAAGCTGCTCTATCAGATGCAGCCCCAGGGCATCTCTGAGTGGGTTGTCTGAGCACACACAGTTAATATACAGGAGGCAGAATGCCACCCACAGATACTTCCTCAGTCACAGCTTCCCAGATCACCTGGGAGGCCCTCACACGACACACACACACTCACAAACACACCAACACACACTACTCACAAACATTCACACAACACAAACATGCACACACACACCACTCACAAGCTCACACACATATACACACAAACTTACACACACACACACTCATGTACACACACAAACACACTCATATACACGTGCAGTACATGGCCACACACACACACACACACACACACACACACACACACACACACTCACCTAGAAAAATACTCGGATTTTCTCTCACACATACAACAGTGGTCCTCAGTAACCTGCTGTCTATCACACAATCGGGCACTGTCCCCAGAACTCACTCCACTCATGTGGTCACACCCTGCTTCTCTCTGCTCAGAGATTCGGCCCAGCCCTGGTCACATGAAGCTGCAGCATGGGGGGCCCTGGGAGGAGGGGTGCTGGGGCCTGTGAGTAGACCCTCCCAGTTTGCGACTGCTTTTCAGACAGAGCCCGGAGACTTCAGACTGGCGGAGAGAGTCAGGTAGGCAAGGGAGACAGGGGAGGGAAGGCAGGCAAAGGCTGTGGCCCTAAGTGTGTTCCTGTGCACAGGTCAGACACTCAACCATCTCCACTGGTGGTGGGAATCCCCCTGCCCCAGCACTGCACCCGGAAACCTAGGATCTGAGGTCACGGTGACAGGCTTGAGATGGGCCGCCTCTCTTTTTTGTGCTCCTGTTTTTGTGTGCTATGGTTTGAGGGGAAGGAGACAGTCAGGGCGCGGGAGGCTCCGGACAGACAGGCACTCCGGAGAGGAGGGGGCGCAGACAGAAAGCAGACGGTGGTAATTTGGGGACACGGGTGTCCCCTCGCTGCCATCCCCGGGTTGAGCCCGTCTGTCTGCCCCGGCTGGTTCTGGCTGCTGTGCGCGGTCGCGCCGCCTGGCCGGGGACAAACAACCTTCCCGTCGCTAGGCAACGGCGTGCCACAGACTGCCGCGTCACTGCGTCAGCGCGGGCGGTCGGAGGGAGGGCTCAAGGAGTCGCTCCGGCGCTGTGGTTTGTTGACGTTGCTAGGCAACCGCCGCTGCGCTGCCCAGGCAACGCGAATCGACTGTTCTCTGTCTTAAAGTAGCAGGAGCCCTCCCTGGTTCCCTGGAGGAGACCTGGGAGCTGTTGGAAGAGAAAAAAACGGTTCCTTCCTGACTACCGGGACAGTCAGTGGATTTGGAGGCTGGGTTAAGCTCACCCCATTCTCTAAGCGGAGAGAGAATACAAGGTTGCAGCCGTAAATATCTATCTTTCTTTCTTTCTTTCTTTTTTCCTGGTGTTTTTGAGACAGGGTTTCTCTGTAGCCCTGGCTGTTCTGGAACTCGCGCTGTAGATCAGACGGGCCTCGAACTCACAAGAAATCCACCTACCTCTGCCTTCAAAGTGCTGGGATTAAAAGGACAGGCACCATCACCGCCTGGCTTAGATATTTCAACTCACATATTTGAAATGTTAGTGTTTGCTGACTGTACTTTTGGTCAGGTTCGTTTGCAGCAGGTGCTCAGGGTGTGTACATGGTGGTGAGAAAAACGATTCCAGTAGCCGCTCTGTGACTTTGACCCGTGAGCCCCCTTTCATTTCTGGGGTGGGATCGTAACATGTCTCACCATGAGAAGTGTGACTTCGCTAAATTTTGTAAAGTGAATAGTGGGCCACCTAGGTGGTCAATGGGCAGAAGCGCTTGCCACCAAGCCTGAGAAAATGACTTGAGTCCCTGGGACCCACATGATAGACCCAAAGAATCCCGCAAGTTTTCCTCTGACTTCTACAAGCGCACGCTGGCACCTGCCCTCCTACGCTATACAATAAGTAAATAAACAACAATAAGGACCCCCCCATTCTGTACCTCACTGGTTTTAAGATAAACGAATGAACAAGGGAGATGGTTCAGTGCGCAGAGGCGCTTGATGCCAAGTTTGACAACTTGAGTTCGATCCCTGGGATTTAATACAAGTGAAAAGAGAGAATTGACTTCTGTAGGTTGTTTTCCGACCTCTACACACAGGACATAGCCTACACATTCACCCCACGCGGAACAGATTAATAAAAATGTAAAATAAATGGAGAATAGGAATGAACAGTATTTCACGCGTTGTGGCTTTCTAAATACTAGTGATTTTAAAATGTATTTCTGGGGTTGGGGATTTAGCTCAGTGGTAGAGCGCTTGCCTAGGAAGCGCAAGGCCCTGGGTTCGGTCCCCAGCTTCGAAAAAAAAAAAAAAAGAAACATTAAAAATGTATTTCTTGATTTATTACACTTGATCTTAGCCAATAGGTTGAGAAGCGATATTTCTCGATTTATTAATTTATGTACACGAATGTGCACCACCTGAGTGCCAGGAAGTTACAGACGATTGAAAGCTACTGTGTGGGTGTTGGGAATCAAAGCCAGGACAACTTTTCCTAAGCACTGAACCATCTCTCCAGCTCCTATAAGCGATGTTTTTAGTATGTTCCACCAACTGGCAGGTGGGGCTGCAACCACTGCTGTATTAAATCCTGTGTGACCCTAAGCCAGTGATTTGTCCTCTCTGACCCTACTTTCTCCTCTGTGAAACCCATGATCTATGTGTCACAGAGTCATTTCCGGGTAACGGTCCTGGGTGGGGGTTCCCCTCCTAGGGCTTGCCAGGTCGCTGCCCTGGGCCTGTGTAGTGACTCACCATGCTATGTTATGTAAAGCCCTTAGGTTCTGCATGGAGGGCAGGTTATATAAACGATGTCTTTTCTACATCCTACATAGCAGGCCGGGAGAGGAGAGCCTGATCCCCTGAGATTGTCAACCCGTGGCAATGGCTGTGCCTAGCAAGCATGGCCCCTGTGTATGCATACTGTTGAAAGAACATGCACCCCTTCTGGGGTGGGGGTTCCCTCTGTCTACTTAAATATTATTCTGCCATTCAGTCATGGGTTTACCTGAGAACTTGATGCTTATTAGTTTATTATTTCTGTGTGTATGGGCATGTGACTTCTGTGTGTTTTTCGTGTGTGACACTTATCCAAAAGCCAAGTCCTGTAGGATAGATTCTGCAAAGACACAGGGGCACAAACAAGAGTTCATTTACTGCAAAAGGTAAAGGAGTAATGGATCCCAGACACTTGAGAGGCTGAGGGACGGGTGGTGGTGGGGAGGAACAAGTTTGAGACCTGCCTGGTCTATACAGCCAGTCCAACCTCAATAACGAAACAAAACATGTATTTTAAAATTAAAAAAAAAAAGAGGTGGGAATGTAGTTCAGTGATACATCCCCAGCCTGGAATCCACCAGTGAGGGTCTGGGGGCGTGGCTCAGTGGTAGAGCCCCTGCCTAGAATCCCCAGTGAGGGGCTGGGGGCGTGGTTTATGTTTTGAGTGCTTTCCTAGCCCACAGAAAGCTCTGGATTCCATCCCTATCACAGACAAACCGACAGAAGTGACAGGTAGTGAACATTTGTTTTCATACCATCCAAAAACACATCTCCAAGAGCCCTGGGCCACATCTCAGTATATGTTCGTGACTAAGTTACACAGGTTGTTGCAGGAAGTGTGGGGCGTGCCTGTGTTAGGACTGTGATTGATCGTGGAAGGCTGTGGGTCCTCCCCTCGGCGTGTGCCAGCCTGTCTGTAAGCAAGTGACCCAAGTCAGCACAGCGGATGGCCTGACAAGCCTAGCGCCTGTCAAGCAACATTCTCCCTGTTGGGTCCGGACAACACCCTGCAGGGTGTGGTTATCCTGAGAACCTTGCCCCAGAGCTGTGGGACAAATCCGCATGGAGGGGCGCAGCGCTGGCTGTAGCTCTGGAGGCTTACAATGTTTGTTATATCTTGGTGCCTGAGTGTAGGGGGATGTAATCGGGGATGAATGACATTTTGGGGCTTAGTTTCTGTATATAACAATTCTCATTAAAGATTTCTGTTTTTAACTGTCTATGCATATGGGCGTTTTACCTGTGTAAATGCATGTGCATCACATACATGCCAGGTGCCCGGTGCCTTTCGAGGCCAGAAGCGGCATAGGAGTCTCTGGAATGGGAGTTGCAGATCGTTATGAGCCACCATGTGAGTGCTGGGGGTCAAACCCAGGTCCTCTGTGTGAGCAGCCTCTGCCCTTACCTGGCAAGACCTCTCTCCAGGCTCTAAAATTTATTTTTATTTCTACACATGGCGGGTGTATGCCCGTGAGCATGCGCTGTGTGCATGCAGGTACCTAAGGAGCCAGATATCCTGGAACTGATGGTTGTGAGCCGCCATGATGTGTGCTGTGAGTGCTGAGCTCAGGTCTCATGCAAGCGCAGCCAGTATGGTTAATAAACAGAGCTCTCTCTCCGGACTGTCTCTCTCTCATCATCATCATCATCATCATCATCATCATCATCATCATCATTGTCATCATCATTGTCATCACCACCACCACCACCACTACTACTACTACTACTACTACTACTAATAATAATAATAATAATTTGGTTTCTCCGTGTGGCCCTGGCTGTCCTGGAACTCACTCTGGAGACCAGGCTGGCCTCGAACTCACAGAGATCCACTTGCCTCTGCCTCCATAGTGCTGACAGGCTTAAGCCACCTCTGCTGGCATCCTCCCCCTTTTAAAAATGTGTTTTTAATGTATTGTTGGTGTGAGTGCTTTTGTGTGTGTGCATGCGATGTGTGTGTAGATGTAGTGTTATATGTGTATGTGCATGTGGTGTGATGTGGTTTATGCATGTGGCATGTGTGTACATGTGGTATAATATGTGTTGTGTGTATATGTGTGGTATTTTTCTTTCTTTTTTTTTTTTTTTTTTTTTTCGGAGCTGGGGACCGAACCCAGGGCCTTGCGCTTGTTAGGCAAGCGCTCTACCACTGAGCTAAATCCCCAACCCGGTATATGTGTGGTATGACATGTGTGTGCAAGTGCTGTGTGCGCATGTGATGTGTGCACGTGATGTGTGTATGCGTGTGGTGTATAAGTTCATGTGATATGTGCATATGTGTATGAAGTGTGCTTGGGGGGCTGGAGAGATGGCTCAGTAGTTAGGAGCACTGACTGCTCTTCCAGAGGTCCTGAGTTCAAGTCCCAACAGCCACATGGTGGCTCACAACCATTTTTAATGAGATCTGATGTCCTCTTCTGGTGTGTCTAGGACAGCTACAGTGTAGTCATATGCATTAAAAATAAATAAATAAACCTTTTTAAAAAATGAGGTGTGCTTGGGGACTCTCATGAAACAGTGAATGTGTGGAGATCATAGAATGGGTTTGTAAAATGTCCTTTCTCCCCCACCTTTATGTGGGTCCCAGAACTGACCCAACAGTGCCTTTACCCAAGGCACCTCACTGGCACTGATGATGACGTCCACTGGGACCACATGGACACCATCTGACATCATGGTGGCTGCTGCTCTCTGCTAAAGACTTGTCAGGAATGTGACCATCAGCAAATTCTGCAGCTCAAAGTTCATCCGCCTTCAGATTCTGTCTTTTCTTTCCTGCTTTCTTGTTAGCATTCGACAGGGTCATTGCCATGTGACCCTGCATGACCTTGGGCGTGAACACCTCCTACCTACCCCACCCCCACCCCAGTGCTGGAATCACAGTTGATCACCACTGGGCCTGCCAACCTGGGGATGCTGATGGCTGCTACCTCCCAGGTTAAGTTAACATCACTGCTGTCACCTCCTCGCTGGTCTCTTCACCTCCACCCTTCGGTCAGCTCTATGCACATAGTCAGTCTGCTGGGCCCCCTTCAAATCAAAGCCACCCCTTATAGTGTTCTACCTTTGCTTGAGACAGGGTCTCACATAGCCCTGGATGGCCTTGAACTCTTTATGTAGCCGGGATGACTTTGAACTCTTGATTCTTCTGCTTCCACTTTCCAAGTGCTGGCATTTTAAGTGTGTGCCACCAATTCTGGTCACATGTAGCACTTCAGCCCACAGCTCTTCCAGTGCTCTGTACTGGGTTAAAGTCAAAGGCTTCACTGAGGCCTGCAGAACAGGCCTGTCCTGTCTGTCACTCCCTCTTCTAGTTCCCTCTGCTACACTGACCTCGGCTCTATTCTTGCAAGCTCTCTTCACTACGAGGTTCCTCTGGCCCCTTTTAGAGGTTTCCAAATACTACAGAAGTCACTCTCACTGGAAGATTCTAGGCAAGGCAAGGGCTCCACCCTCCACGCCTCCAGCCCCTCACTGGGGGATTCTAGGCAGGGGCTCTACCACTGAGCCACGCCCCCAGCCCCTCACCGGGGGATTCTAGGAAAAAGCTCTGTTTTGTTTTGTTTTGTTTTTTTTCTTTTTTTCGGAGCTGGGGACTGAATCCAGGGCCTTGCGCTTGCTAGGCAAGCGCTCTACCACTGAGCTAAATCCCCAACCCCTAAAAAATACTTTTAATTAGACTTTTTTTTTTTTGTTCTTTTTTTTTTTTTTCCGGAGCTGGGGACCGAACCCAGGGCCTTGCGCTTCCTATGCAAGCGCTCTACCTCTGAGCTAAATCCCCAACCCCCATTAATTAGACTTTTAAAATGTTTATTTTTATGTGTGTGTGTGTGTGTGCGCGCGCGCGCGCGCGCGCACGTGCACGTGGGCATATGCTATAGCTCCAATGTGAAGATCAGAGGATAACTTGCAGGAATCTCTCTTTTCACCTTGTGGGTCCCGGGGATTGACCTCAGATCATCAGGTTACAAACCTTAACCTTCCTTCTCCTCTTGACAAACCCCCATTACTTTCTAATCTTCCCAATAATTTAATTCGTTCATGTATGTCTTATTTTATTTTATTTGTGTTTGTTTATGTCAAGACATGGTTTCTCTGTACAGTTCTGGTATCAAGGAACTTGCTTTGTAGACCAGGCTGGCCTCAAAAAACTCAGACATCTGCCTGCCTCACCTTCTGGAGTGTTGGGATTAGAGGCCTGTGTCACCAACACCCGGCTTTGTCTGTGTTTATACCTATTAATTCATTAGCTAGGCCCTTCCCCACTCACAAGCGCCCAGTGTACTGTCATCTTGGTCGCACTCACAGCTCAGAGTGCACGGACTTGCCTGTGGTAAATGTTCAATCGATGCGGAATATGACTCCGTTAGGATTGGTGCGTCGGTGATCATCGCTTCAATCTCCAGGTCTTCAGAATCCCTTCATCGTCACCACAGCGACATTGCCCTAAGGTCTGCGTATGAAGGTCCCCACGTTTACAGATGTGAAACCGAGATGAGGCGAGGGGGAAGTCCCAGGAACAGGGCTCGAAGGCCCTAGTGAGAAAAAAAAAGATTGTCCTGATATCAGGGGCGTCCCGGCGTGTGTCAAGCTTGCCTCTGTTTAATAGCACTATCTCTATTCCTGGGGTGGGTTCTTGCTCTTCTAGTGGAGTGGCCTCTGTCTTATCTCTCCATCCCTGACAGTTCCCCGTGGCTGAAATCTCCAAGTCTCTTAAGGTTTTTATTTATTAATTTTATTTATTTACTTTTTGGTTTTGGTTTTGGTTTTTGTTTGTTTTTGTTTTTGTTTTTCTCCAGGGTCTCCAGGTCTGTTTGGTCTTGTTGTGTCCCGGTGTCTGGGTCTGTGTGTACACCAGTACTCCGGGGTGGGGGTGGGGGCACTGGGGGATGGCGGTGACCCCTGTTCCCGGCGTCCTGGGCTCTGGTCCCAGTCTTGCTTGCAAGCGCCCTCCCCTGGCCCTGGCTGCTGGGTTCCCACAGGACCCGCCCCAGGGCGGGGCTTGTTGCCTTAGATACCAATGTTTTCGCAGCCGCAAATTGGGTCTCTGGGCCACCAACCGGAGTGCGGCCCTGGGAATCCGGGCTCGGCGTGGGAGCGCGTCGGGAGGGGTGCAGGGCCATCTCGTGCTGGGCTGGCACCCGGGGTGTCATTTGACTCGGGAAAGGAGAGATAGAGTAGATTAGGGGACTACGACAAGATTGGGACTGTTTCAAGAAGACAGAGGAATCTGGGAATAGGAGGCTAGAAGTATTTCTAAGGGTCAGTTGGAGGGAAAAGAGGAGGAGTTTGGGAAAGATTCAGCGATATTGGGGGTCATTAGGAAAGGTCAAATGCGAGGTCCACGCAGCTTGGAAGGGCTGAAAGACTAAGGATGGCTGGACCAAAAAGGAATGTGGGGACTAGAAATTTAGGGGGATCTAGAACTGCAAGAGATGGTTGTAAAGGTAGGAACTGGGGACTTACTTAGTAGAGGATATATATTTACAGGGTGTGTGAGGAGCTGAATTGTAGGCTACAGGATCGCGAGTGGAATTTAGGGACACCAAAATCCCTTCCTGGGAAGGTTGCAAAGAGCCGGAAACGCGGGTGAATCAGAAAGGGGAGACTGGCTACTTTCAGGCGCCAGGAGAGACAGCCCCTCCCTGTCTATTGTCCCCAGCCGGGCCAGGACGTCCGGCGACGTCCCGAGGGACAGGAGGACTGGTTATGTAACCCAGCCGGGCCACTGATCCCGGGTTAGTCTCCTCCCTCATCCCCAAGGAGGGGCCTGAGTCGGGATCCCGCTGATGACTCCTTACATCACCGTGGGCGGGTCAGGGCCAGGCAGGAACGGCTTTTTCTTGCTCAGGCACCTCCCAATGTAGAATTCAGGCCCTGCACCCTGAGGCTTAGCGATGTCCCCGTGGGAGGTTCTCATTCTCATGACCGTGGCTATCAGCCAGTAGGGTAAACTGAGTCCCAGATCGTGAACTGATTCCCCCAGGGTGCTGGTTGCTTTCTTGCCATACATTTCCTTAATATGGATTGAAGCCGGATGTGGTGGTCCATGGCTTGCAACCCGAGCTTCTGGAGGCCGAAACAGGGAGATTGCCTCGAGTTCAAGGCCAGCCTGGGAATTCTGGAAATGATAGATATATTGGATACCTAGTCTGTCGCAGTTACTGCCAGCAGTGAATGCTATTCAGCAGTCACCAAAACCCAGGACCCGGAAGCCAGAATCTGCCCTGTGGTCAATGAATCCAGTAGACCTTCTTCTCCAGACCCAGCCTCCAACGGTGGACCTTCCCATCAGCCCTCGGAGAGACCCTTCCTTGGGGCCGGGGACAAGCTACTCATCTGTCAGCCACTGTATTTCTGGACTCCCTCCTGTCCTCCTCTCCATCCCAGGGCATGACTAGTGATGCCTGCAGGTAGCAAATCACTCTGACGTCATACAGCTGACTGTGCTGGCACCATAGTGTGTCCCTCTGAGGTCACTTAGCAGACTCATCTCCTGCTTTTAACACTTCAGGGTGCCTCAGGGCCTCAGTAGGTAGGGACTGGCACTGTAGTAGCATTCTTTTTTTTTTTTTTTTTTTTTTTCTTTTTTTTTCGGAGCTGGGGACCGAACCCATGTAGTAGCATTCTTATCCTCCCAAAGAGAGTCTTTTTGGAGTCTCCTACCGGAAGGTTATAGAAGATCCTCTAGGGAGCCTTTGTGCCCTAACTCGAGTGTTGCTCTGATTGTAGCACACACACACACACACACACACACACACACACACAAACACACACACACACACGTGAGTGTGGGCATATGGGTGTACTGCATTCCTATGTGCACATACACACGTGTGTATAAGAATGTAGAAGCCACAGCACAGTATTCAGTATTCACTCCTCAGGGGCTAGCCTACCTTGTCTTCTACATAGGGTCTCTCAACCGGCCTGGAGCTAGACAGATGAATGAGGCTGTCCCACACTCAAGCTCCAGGGATCCACCTGCTTCTGCCTCCACAGTGACGGAATTAGAAGCTGGCACTAAGCATTTTTTTTCTTGTATTGTTATGTATATAAATGTTTTGACTGGATGTATGTATACCACACGTGTGTAGTACCCAAAGAGGCCAGAAGAGGTCATCAGGTCTCCAGAACTGGAATAACAGTTCTGAGTCGTCCTGTTGAGTACTGTAACCCAACCCTGGTCCTCTGTAAGAGTGAGAATTTTCTATCTCTGCAGTCCCCATGCCTGGGCTGTCTTTTTTATTTAATCTTATTTTAAAGATTTACTCATTTCGTTTTATGTGTGAGCTTTTTGCCTGCACGTGTGTGGTCAGAAGAGGTTGGAAGAGGCCATCAGACCTGCTGGAGTTGGAGTTATGGATGGTTGGGAACCACCATGTAGGTGCTGGGATTGGAACCTGTGTCCTCTACAAGAGTGGCCACTGCCCCTAACCATTGAGCCATCTCTCCAGCACACATGTCTGGCATTTTATAGTGTGATCTGGGGATTGAATTCAGGGCTTCATGCTTATACAGAAAGCACTGTAATGATTGGGCTATTTCCACAGACTTTGCTCCCTTCCTCCTCGCTCCCTCCCTCTCTCTCCCCACCCCTCTCTCTGCATGTCTGTATGTCTCTCTGTGCCTTTTTCTGTGTCTCTGTGTCTCTCTCTGTGTCTGTCTGTCTCTGTCCCTGTCTCTCTGTCTCTCTGTGTGTGTGTCTCTCTCTCTGTGTCCTTGTGTCTCTCTTTCTGTGAGCCTCTCTGCATGTCTGTCTATCTGACTGTCTGTCTCTGTGTGTCCATCTGTCTCTCTGTGTATCTCTGGCTTTCTGTATCTTTCAGTTTATGTGTCCATCTGTCTGTCTGTCTCTGTTTCTCTGTGTATCTCTGCCTTTCTATGTCTTTCAGTCTCTGTCTGTCTCCCCCCAGCCTGCTGGTCTTCATGCCTCTGAGTCCTCCTGTCTCTGGGTGACAGGTACATGCCATTGCCCTCGAATCCACTTGAAATTTTGGAAAACTTTCATGTCCTTAAAAGGCGGCACCCTTGTGCCTCTCCCAGCCTGAGGGTCCCCACCCTCTTTTCCTTTGAGATAAGGTCTCATAGGAATATGGACCTCAGGCTGGTCTAGAACTCCTGCATCTGATCCCTTAGGACTGAGATTATTGGCGTGATCCAACACTTCTGTTTAAGCTCTCCCTTCCTAGCAGGGCTTAGCAGTGTCACCCGGGCGACTGGCACAGGGGCCCAGTAGGAGACAGCAGTGATAACAGTGGTGTAGACACTGTGAAGGCTGCATGCTGCACAGATCCCGTTGACTAAGGCCCACAAAGGCTAGCATTGATCAATGACACATGGGGCGTGGGGGTTCGAACCTGCCATCCCAGCCCCCAGAGGTGGGAGCAGGAGGGAAGTTCAAGGTCATCCTAGTCTACAAAATTGGTCTGAAGCTGTCCTGGGCTACGTCAGACCCTGTCATAGTAAGAAAAAGATAAAAGTTAAAGGTGGTAGATATGCTAATTAGCCTATGATCATTGTCCAATAGAAGCGAAGTTGAAAATAAAGATATAGTACCTCATGAATATGTGTGATTATGACGTCAGTCGAAATAGTAAACAAGAACCTGGGGGGTGATTCAGTTGATAAAGTGCTTGCCTCACACAAGGCGGGACCTGAGTTAATCCACTCTAAAAACAAACAGAAAGCACTGGCTTGGTCCCTCTGCTTGAAGCACAGCACTGAGGGGCCAGAGATAGGCACAGGGCTCCTCAGCTCGCTCCCTGAGCAGGTTTCAGGCTATTGGGAGACCCTGTCTCAAAACAAAAGGCCCTGTGGAGATGGTTTTGAGCACTGACTGCTCTTCCAGAGGACCCTGGTTCAATTCCCAGGTCCACAGGGCAGCTCTCTCACAGCCTTCTCTGACCTCTGAGGGCACCGCACATACACTGGTACCACCATACAGGCAGGGCAAACACCCATCCACAAAACATAAAAAAATATATAAAATCTAAATAAAATGCATGGGCAGGACCTGAGGAATGACATTGGAGGCTGACCTCTGGCCTCAACATATACATACATAGTACATACATGTTCAACTGTGAGTGTGCGTGCATGCGTGCGTGCACGCGCACGCACACACACACACACACACACACAGAGTGTGTGTAAACAAGGCCTGGTGTGAGAGTACACACTTGTAATAGTACAGAGGAGATAAGGAGACTGAGGCAGGAGGATTGAGAGTTTAAGGATGGCCTAGGCTGTACAGTGAGAGCCTCAACCTACCCAAGAAAAAGTAAATGAAATAGAAATGAAGGCTGGATCCTCTTTCTTTTTTCTTTTTTCTTTTTTTTTTGGTTCTTTTTTTCGGAGCTGGGGACTGAACCCAGGGCTTTTGCGCTTCCTAGGCAAGCGCTCTACCACTGAGCTAAATCCCCAACCCTTGGATCCTCTTTCTTTCTGAGCTGATAGCACTCCTACAAACATGGTGAGTGTTCCTGATACCCACCGGACATTCTGCAAGAAATGTGGGAAGCCGCCCCACAAGGTGACACAGTGCATGAAGGGCAAGGATTCTTTGTCTGCCCAGGGAAAGCGGCACTAAGACAAGAAACAGTGGCTGTGGTGGGCAGACTAAGCCCATTTTCTGTAAAAAGGGTAAAACTACAAAGAAGGTGGTGCTGAGACTGGAGTGCGTTGAGCCCAACTGCAGATCTCAGAGGACACTGGCTAGTAAGAGATGTGAGCATTTTGAACTGGGAGGCGGCAAGAAGAGAAAGGGCCAAGTGATCCAGTTCTTTTGTTTGTTTGTTTGTTTGTTTGTTTTAAGATTTACTTATTTATTATGTATAAGTACACTGTTGCTGTCTTCAGACACTAGAAGAGGGCGTCAGACCTCATTACAGATGGTTGTGAGCCACCATGTGGTTGCTGGAAATTGAACTCAGGACCTCTGCAAGAGCAGTCAGTGCTCTTAACCACTGAGCCACCTCTCCAGCCCAGTGATCCAGTTCTAAACCGATTTTGTTATGAAGACAATAAAATCTTGGCCTTTCAAAAGAAAGAAATGCAAGGCTGGAGAGATGGCTCAGCCATCGGCAATGTTAACTGCTCTTGCGGAGGTTGCCAGCACTCGAGGCGGCTCACAGCTCCTTGTAACTCCAATTCTAGGAATATGGCGCCCTCTCCAGGTCTCCAGAGGATCCCACATGCACGCGATGTGCTTACACTCATTCAGACAGGCCCGGACTGCAGTGGGCCACACCTCAGGAGGCAGAGACAGGCGGATCTCTGTGAGTTCGAAGTCAGCCTGGGCTACAAAGAGAAGCTCTGTTTAAAAATCAAAGAACAACAACAACCATAAATACATAGTTTAAAAAATAGAAATTGGGGTTGGGGATTTAGCTCAGTGGTAGAGCGCTTGCCTAGGAAGCACAAGGCCCTGGGTTCGGTCCCCAGCTCCGAAAAAAAGAAAAGAAAAGAAAAAAAAAATAGAAATTAGGCTGGTGGGCTGGAGAGATGGCTCAGTGGTTAAGAGCACCTGACTGCTCTTCCAGAGGTCCTGAGTTCAATTCCCAGCAACCACATGGTGGCTCACAACCATCTGTAAAAGAGGTCCAATGCCCTCTTCTGGTGTATCTGAAGACAGCTACAGTGTACTCATATATAATAAATGAATAAATCTTTTAAAAAAAAAAAAAAAAAAGAAATTAGGCTGGTAAGTACCAAGCCAGCCAGGACGACATAGCCAGAGGCCCCTAAAATGTGTGCAGTAGGAGACCAGAGATCAGGACAATCCCAGCACCCAGGTACAGAGCTGGGTGTGGCTGCACACAATGTTAGCTCCAGAGGCTGTGGTCAGCCAGTGGGGCCAAGGATTGAGCTAGCTCCAGGCTTACTGAGAGCCTTGTCTCAAGAGAGAGTATGGAAAGGAACTGAAGATACTTCACTTCTCACCTCCATGGATGTACATAGGAAATAAATACATAAATAAAGCGTATATTTAAGACATTTAAAAGCAATAAATAAACAGCCATGCATGCCACACTTTTAATCCCAGCACTTAGGACACAGAGTCAGACATCTCTGAGTTGAAGCATAGCCTGTTCTACATAGTGAATTCCAGGCCAGCCAGAGACTCTGTCTAAAAATAAATGAACAATAAATATTTTTTTTTAAATAACACAAAAGGACCAGAAGTGGTCCCTGCCTTCAATCCCAGCACTAGGTAGATGGCAACTGACATATATGTCTGTGAGTTTGAGGCCAGCCTGGTCTATATAGCGAGTTCCGGGACTGCGAGGTTACACTGTGAGACCCTGCCTCAAAAACAAACAAATACACAAAAACAAGTTAAGGGGCCAGAAGTTAGGGACAGGGTGAATCCCAACTCCAGCCATCTCTGGAGACCCACAGTCACACAAATATCAGACCCTCTCAACACTCAGCCCAGCTGCCTACCGGGACCCCGCGGTCCCCACGGGGTGGGATGGACAGAGAGATGCGGAAATCAGATGGACAGACAGATGCAGGACCTGACAGTGCCGGGATGGGTTGGGGGGCTGGCGGGGTGGGGGTGCAGATCCGGATAGGGCTGGCCGCGGTGACCGCGGGGCCGCCTCCCGGGTGCCTTCCGCTCCCCGGAAGCGCTGAGTCGTCGCTGCCTTATCTGGAGACCGCTATTTCGGGCTCCGCTTCGCAGCCGCGCGGTGACTATTTTTAGCGGCGTTCGGGTAAAAATGGACCCAGCGCGCGCGCGGGTGGCCGAGGCCGTGCGCGCCCAGGGAGCCGGGGACGCGCCTGAGTCACCACCGCGCAGAACCTTCCAGGAGCCCCGGGAGCAGTTAGGAGGGGGGGCATCACGGAATAAGGAAACCGAGGCACGCAGACACCCTCCACCTCCCGGGGGGAATTGCAACAAGGGCTCATGGGCTGACTGCAAGGTAGCATCCAGCAACTTCAGCTTGGATCTCTCCCCTCCCCCCCTTTTTATGTCTCTGTCTTTCTGCTCTGTATGTATCTCTCTATCTCTGTCTCTCTTAGTCTCTCTCAGTCTTTCTGCTTCTTCTCTGCCTCTATCTCTCTCTTTTCCCTCTCCCCTTTGCATCTTCCTCTCTCTTCTCTCTCTCCTCATTGAGACAAGGTCTCACAGGGATCTGCTTGTCTGTGCCTCCCCACCCCCACCCCCGTCTCTGTCTCTCTGTCCTAGTGTCTCTCTGTCTCTCTCCTCTCTCTCTCAATCTCTCTCTCTCTCTCTCTCTCTCTATATATATATATATATATATATATATATATATATATATATATATCTTTTGAGACAGGGTCTCACTATGTAGATCAGGCTGGCCTTGAACTCACAGAGATCTGCTTGCCTCTGATTTCTAAGTGGCTTTTACATTTTTTTAATAATCAGTGTGTGTGTGTGTGTGTGTGTGTGTGTGTGTGTGTGTGTCTGTGGTGTGTCGAGATGTATGTGCCTTTATATGGGTTCCTCCAGGCCTTTGTGCTGAGCAACTTTACCCACTGAGCCATCTCTATGGTCCCTTCATACACTTTAAACATTTATTCATTTGCCAAGCAGTGTGGTACACTCCTTTAGCACTCGGAGGAGGAGCAGGCAGATATCTGTAAGACCAGCTAGCCACAGCCAAGGCTGTGTAATGAGGCCCTTTTTAACACACACACACACACACACACACACACACACACACACACACACAGAGAGAGAGAGAGAGAGAGAGAGAGAGAGAGAGAGAGAGAGAGAACCACCAAAAACCAACCAACCAAACAACCAAAAACCAAACCTGTTTGTTTATTGTTCTGTATGTCTTGTGGGCTTTGGAGGTCATGTGGAGGTCAGAGGGCAACTTTGTGGCTTGGGGCCCCATGATTGAATTCTGTGGTCAGACTTGGTAACAAATCCCTTTATGTGATGGACCCCAGCAAACATTTTTTGGCTCTTCTATGGCCTGGTGCTTGGCCATGGATGCAGCCTAACCTTTGTGTTGTTTGTGATCCAGGGCTGGGAAGACCCCAAGACCTCAGCCACTGTGCATTGCAAGAGCTGAGAGGCTCACATCAGCCAGCGAGGACCACAGAGATGCTTCTGGCCAGACTCTAGCCTCTGTGGACAGGGAGGACAGGGAGGTGACTGCCTCAGTCCCACAGACAGCCTGCCTTGTGAGGGGCTCAGACAAGCACCCATGGGAGATGCAGGGAAGAGCACACAGCCCAGGCCTCCCGGACCCCTGCCAGAATGCAGAGTGTGTCACACACAACGCTGACCCCAGGACTCCAAATAATGGAGTTCAGGGCTAGTTCTGGGAAGCCTTGGACAGACATAGGGGATTAATCATGAATTTTGCTGCCTTGTCTAAAAACTGGCTTAGAAAAATAAGTAAGAACACAGACAGCGACCTCAGGGGAGAAAAGGAGGAAATAAACAACTCTCCCAGCTTCAGGCAGAGCTTGATTCCATGACAGTGGTTACTGCCTGCATTTCTATACTCCCCTGATTCTTCCAAGGCAGGCTCTCCACATAGTTAATTAATTATTAATTAATTAATTTTTGCACGTGTGTGCATGATGGGAAGTACAGGTGTCATTTGTGTGTGATGGTCACAGAACAGTTTTGTGTCATTGCTGTTCTCTCTCTCTCTCCCTCTTCCTCTCCCTCTCTCTCTCTGTGTAGCTCTGACTGTCCTGGAGCTCACTTTCTAGATCAGGCGGGCCTTGAACTCAGACATCTGCCTGCCTCTGCCTCCCCAGTGATGGGATTAAAGGTGTGCACTACCACCTGGCTGCTTTTTTCCTTTCATCTTTACCTGGGTTCTGGGGACCAAACTAGAGTCATCAGGGTTGCATAGTAGCTGGGATGACTGGACTTAAAAAAAAAATTTTACGTGTATGATTACTGTGCCTGCATGTATGCACATGAACAGCTATCATGCAGTGCCCAAAGAAGCCGAGAGGATGCTAGTTAGAATCCCTGAAACAGGGGTTGGGGATTTAGCTCAGTGGTAGAGCGCTTGCCTATGGGTTCGGTTCCCAGCTCCGGCCACGTGAGCGCTGGGAACCTGCCTCAGTTACTGTTCTATCGCTAAGATGAAACACCATCTCAAGGCAACTTTGGAAGGAAACATTTCATCCGGGGCTTGCTTGCAGCCTCAGAGGGTTAGAGCCGGTTAGAGCCGGTGCCATCACATCAGGGAGTGCGGCAGAAGGCCAGTGGGCATGGCATTGAAGCAGTAACTGAGAGTTCACATCTGATCCAAAAGTTGCAGGCAAAGGGAGTGAAGAGTGCCCTTGGCCTGGACTTGTGAACCTTCAAAGGCCATTCCCAATGAAACACCATCTCGGACATGGCCACGCCCTTCCAAGGCCACACCTCCTCCAAGGCCACACCTCCTAAACCAAAGGCTCAAATGTATGAGTCTTTTGGAGCTGTTCTCATTTAACCGTAGGAGCAAATCCTGTGCAAGGGCAACCAGTGTTTTCTTTCTTTCTTTCTTTCTTTCTTTCTTTCTTTCTTTCTTTCTTTCTTTCTTTCTTTCTTTCTTTCTTTCTTTCTTTTAAAGGTTTATTTATTTTATGAGTACAGTGTAGCTGTCTTCATGCACACCAGAAGGAATCGGATCCCATTACAGATGGTTGTGAGCCACCATGTGGTTGCTGGGATTTGAACTCCGGACCAATGGAAGAGCAGTCAGTGCTCTTAACCACTGAGCCATCTCTCCAGCCCCCACAACCAGTGTTCTTAACCATGACCTTGAACTTCTGATCTTGTTTCCATCTCCCAAGTGATGAGAGGTGCAGTTATTACTATCTGTAACCTCCTGCTTTATATCCCCTGGCCAATTTGTTTCCAAAAACAATGACTCTGAGTCATTTTTTAAAGATTTATTTATTTATTAAGCTAAGTACACTGTAGCTGTCTCCAGACACACCAGAAGAGGGCATCAGATCCCACTACAGATGGTTGTGAGCCACCATGTGGTTGCTGGGAATTGAACTCAGGACCTCTGGAAGAGCTGTCAGTGCTCTTAACCTCTGAGCCATCTCTCCAGCCCGACTCTGAGACTTATATATGGATAAATTCCTAGGCCAATAGATTGGGCCTGTTCCTCAACTAGCTCCTAACTTAATATCCTGTATACTCTATTCTATGAATGCTTTGTGTCTGGTTACCTGGTTCTCAGTTTGTGACTGTTTTCCTCTGTTTCTGAGGCAAAATCTCCTACCCCTGACTATTTCCCAGAATTCTCTCCTTCTCCGTCGGCTGTCCCACCTTCTGAAAATCCTGCTTCAGCTCATTGGCCACAGGCATTTTTTATTGACAAGTGAAGAAACTTCCGTACATTGCACAAAAGATTCCCTCTACAGGTTTGTGCCACCAAACCCAGAGCTTCATGGTTCCTAGGCAAGGACTGTCCCCACTAAGCCACATTCCCGGCCGTTACTTCGTCTAATGTTAAAACACTATTTTAGGAAAAAGCTCACTGTGCGCTCCAAGCTGGCATGTAACTCTCCAATACTCCTGCCTCAGCCATCATTCATTGACCCCAACAGGGTCACATGCTTGCCCCAGAATCTATCCCGGGTCACATATGGGCCGAAGATTGGGCTGGGCCAATATGGGGTGAATTTGCCTGAAAAGGCGTGATAGACTGAACCCAAGGTAACCCTGTGAGTTAAGGATTGGGATGGGAGCCTTCCCCAACAAGGTGGACGGCTCTAAATCTGAGCATCCACCCCATCCGCGCCCCTTTGGCTGGGAGGAGGGGAAGGCAGGACAGGTTTCCTTCCGTGTTAAACATATGAGAACAAACAGTACCTTCCCTTCCAGGGCGAGGGTGAGCATTTGTGGCGGAGGCATTCAGCCCACAGTTTGGCAAGGAGTGGGTGCTGGGTGACAGGCGGTAGCTACTTTAAAACAGTCACCAGTATTACTTACCACCGCTGCCGCTGAGAGGTGTCTAGAAGCTGGGAAGTTGTGAGCTCCCCGGCTCAGGAGGGAACCAAGCAGAGGCTGAGCAAATCTGAGATGGAAACGCATGCCCTCCACATCCTGAAAGCACAGTCTGCCGCCGAGCCTCCTCTGAGTCTACCTCCGGATGGATGGGATGGAGGAAGCCAGAGGTATCAACCTGTCACTGTTCTTTGTCTCTGCTCTCCAGGCCCTCCTGGTCTACTCTCACCAATGCCTTCTATCAATGCCCCTCCCCCGACTCCCAAAACACAAACAGGGGTTTCTCTGTGTAGCTCTGGCCGTTTTGGAACTCACTCTGTAGGCCAGACTTGCTCTGTAGACCAGGCTGGCCTTAAACTAAAAGATCCACTTGCCTCTGCCCCCTGAGTGCTGGGATCAAAGGCTGCAACTGGAACTCGGAGCTTGGAAAGAGATAGGAGAGCCCTACGTGGTTGAGCCGCTCTCCCAACACCCTCTTTAGTGATTTGATTTGTTTGCTAGCATGTTTCGTAAGCTGCATCATAGACTCATCCTGCCCAACCGCCCTCAATTTTCTTCGGCGTGACTCCTCCTTTGAGTTTTCCTTGGCCACAGAGAGCATCAGAGCCTCCTCCACGGTTGCATCCCCAAAGGGTACCAGGGCTGAGCGAGCTCATAAAGTGAATCCGGAGGAACCAACAGGGGAGAGGTGATGTGGAGGCGGGGACTCTAAGAAGAGGCTCTCTCACTGAGCCACGCCTCCCAGGCTCTCTGCTTTGCCAGTTTCTGGAACATTCTTAACAGAGTCTTATTTGTCTACATTGTGTGAAGAAAACACTCTACCCAGTTCGTGAGAGCTTGAGCGATGACTGTTACCTGTTCCTGCCTAACCTGGCTACCCTACAAGACCCGGTTTTAGGGGGCGGATAGAAGAGAAAGCAAAGCAATTTAAAACCTCAGATTCTGGCAGGGAAAATGGTAAAGGTGTTGGCCTAGGAAGCCTGGCAACCTGAGCCAGATCGCTGGAGACCAGGAAAACACGGAAGAGAACCGACTCCTTCCATGTGTGTGCCATGGCATGCGCATGCCCCACTCCCTCTAATAAGTAAAATTGTCAAGGAACCCAGCACTCTAGCCAAGTATGGGGGCTCCCACTTGTGACCTCACCACTTGGGAAACTGATAAAACTGTATTGCTGGGATCTGGGGGACCGTTTGGTTTCTTCCTTGGACAACCTGACTTGTATATCAAGATCTTATTGCAAAACAACAAAACACAGCCAGTCTCGATGCTCTACACCAGTCATCCCAGCACTTGAGGCTGTGAGGCAGGAGGATCAAGAGTCAAGGCTAGCCTGGGGGGTTGGGGATTTAGCTCAGTGGTAGAGCGCTTGCCTAGCAAACGCAAGGCCCTGGGTTCGATCCCCAGCTCCGGAAAAAAAAAAAAAAGGCTAGCCTGGGCTACAAGAGACCCTGTCCCTAATGAATGAATTAACTAATTAAAATTAAATACAAAAAAGTCACCAGTTGCCAGGCAGTGGTAACACAAACCTTTAATCCCAGCACTTGGGAAGCAGAGGCAGGCAGATCTTTATGAGGAGTTTGAGGCTAGCCTGGTCTGCAGAGCAAGTTCCAGGATAGGCAGGGCTACACAGAGTAACCCTGTCTCAAAAAATAAAATAAAATGAAATAAAAGTCACCAGGTCAGCAGGGCACTTGACACCAAGCATGACGACCTGGGTTCAACCTCCAGGTCCCACATGGTGGAAAGAAGGAAGGAAGGAGGGAGGAAAAGAAGGAAGGACGGGGTTGGGGATTTAGCTCAGTGGTAGAGCACTTGCCCTAGCAACCACAAGGCCCTGGGTTCGGAAAAAGAAAAAAAAAAAAAAAAAAAAAGGAAGGAAGGAAGGAAGGAAAGAAGAAGAAAAACATTCCTGGAAGTTGTTCTTTGAACTGAATGTGAGTACTGCACACATGTTCCCCTCCTAAATAAATGTAAAAAATTTGTAGATATACATTAATAATAATTATAACATTAGTATTATAAAACAGCAAAACAGCCACATTTGGCAAATGTCCTCCATCAGTGACAGGACATCAGAGACAGTGGCCTGATGTTCGAGTGACAGGAGGCCACAATCTGGCTCTAATGCCAGCTCTGGAGCTACCCAGCTATGATGCAGAGCCCCCTCCCCGAGCCCCAGCTTATTCATCTGCAGAATCAGAAGTCCCAGGCTGGGGACGAGGCTCGTGGGCAGAGTGGTCACCTAGCATGTGGGAAGCTTCCTGCCCCAGTGTGGCTTAGCCAGAGGTGGTTGAATCTGTCGTCCCAGTCCTGGAGAGGAGACACAGCAGATTGGGGATTGAAGTCATCTCCAGCTCCATAGTGAGTTTGAGGTTAGACTGGCTTATGTTAGACACTGGGCGGCCGGGGGGGGGGAGAGAGGGGAGAGATAATAGAAAGGAATGGGGAGAGAGAGAGACACACACAAAGAGAGAGACACAGACAGACAGGCAGACAGGGAGACAGAGAGGGGAGAAATAGAGAAGGGCAGGGAGAGAAAAACAGACAGAGGGAGAAAAAGGGAGAAACACAGAGACAGAGAGGGAGGAGAGAGAGATGGAGAGACACACAGAGAGACAAAGAGACAGAGACAGAGAGACAGAGAGGGAGACAGAGGTGGGGAGAAGTTGGAAGTTGGGCTGGCAGAACGGTTCAGTGACAGATGTTTGCAGTGTAAACCAGGCAATCCATGTAAAGGTGAAAGAGAATTGACGCCATGAACTTGTTGTCTGACCTCCATCCTTGGTTATTTACACACACACACACACACACACACACACACACACACACACACACACACACACTTACAATAATAATAACAGTAAAGAAAAATGTGGCCAGAGATGGTGGTGTTCACTTTTAAATCCCAACACTTGGGAAGCAGAGGTAGGCAGATCTCTGTAAGCTCAAGGCTAACCTGGGTTACATAGTTTGTTCCAGCCTAGCTTGGACTACATAGAGAGACTGTCTCAAATACATACATACGTACATACATACATGTGAAGGAAAATGGATAAATTCAAGAGATATGTAACAATTCATTAAAATAATAAAAAATTCACGTTACCCTACATTGGTACAGTTTACTAAAGACAGAACTCAGTAGGATTAAGGTGTCTTTTTTTTTTTTTGGTTCTTTTTTTCGGAGCTGGGGACCGAACCCGGGGCCTTGCGCTTTCTAGGCAAGGGCTCTACCACTGAGCTAAATCCCCAACCCCTTTTTTTTTTTTTTTTTTTTTTTTTTTTTCCGGAGCTGGGGACCGAACCCAGGGCCTTGCGCTTTCTAGGCAAGCGCTCTACCACTGAGCTAAATCCCCAACCCCAGGTGTCCTTTTTTTTGACGTTTTTGGCATGCTATAGATCTAACCAAGGGTGTAGTACTATTTATTTGTACTGAGGCTACATGGCCAGTTTGTGCAGTGATGGATTGAACCCATGATGTTGTCAACATGAGGCAAATGCTCTACCAACAGAGCATTATTTGGGCCATTATTTGATTTTATTAAGACAGGATCTTGTTGAGTAGCCCAGGTTGGCCTGTAACCTTTCATCCCCTGGCCTCAGTCCCTGGAGGGCTGGCATCTGAGTCCCTGACTCGGTCACCATCCTCGGGCTTCAGTGAGCCATCGCCTTCCCTCTCACGTTTATGACTCTGTCTGGTCTGCCGTGATTCCCTGCAGGCTCCATAAACTTAGCAAAGAAGCACAATAAAGTCTGCTTAGTGTCTACACGGGATTGTGTCCTCAAGCGGGGCGGGGCTGACGGCTCCTCGGGTTGTACTTTGGTAATCAGGCCTCTCCCGGATTCCCCAGCGCTCCTGCTTGACCTCAGGACCAGGTGGCCCAGGTGGCCCAGGTGCAGGCGACACAGGGAGGCACTGTCAGCCTGGCTGAGCTTCACCAATAAGCAAGGTTGCAGTGCGCCCCTCTAGGGCTAAAACGAGGCTCCTGGGCCACACCTGCTTGTCGCACCTGCGGCCAAAACAGAAAGCAAACGGCTGGTGCGTTGTTTTCTTCTTGCCATCACTTAAGTCCATGCTAATCCGCTAAATTAAATCTATCTTTAGCTCTGTCTCGTGTTGCCCTGGGCACCGTTCATTTATCCCAGGCCAGTAGGTCAGAGGGACGGCGCTCTGAAGTAAGTGTGCGAGTTCCCAAGTCTTTGGAGGCAGGGATAAGCACTCCCGGCAGAGGGAACATTCCAGGGGATGGGGTGGGGCAGTACAGAAGACTCGTTATGGAACGATGGCTGTCTGTGGTCGAAGTGTCCGTGCCTCCATGTCTCAAACACTTCAGTGCTCTTCCTAGTGAGAAGCACGTGTGCCTACCTGGGCCAATTTCTTTGGGGGAAGTCCTTCCCTATATCCAACTGCAGTGCCTCATGCTACAGACATCTTTTGCTGTGTTATCTATCCATGAACACACTGTCCCAGTGGACACATTGAGGTGCACTAGTAGAAGAGGAGTCCGTGAAGGCGCGGGGGTCGGGTCCGGTGTGCTCCACTGTCCCCCCATCCGGGGGCCTCCACTCCGGGCCGGGTGAGTCAGCCCCGGGCGGCTCCCACGTCATCCAGGCCGCTCTGCTCCACGCTATTTCGGGCTCCGGGCGCTATAAATAGAGGCTCTCAGAGCCGAAGCGAGCCAGCCCCCCTCTCTGCTCGGGCCCCCTGCGTTCCCTGCCCGCCGCGATCGCCGTCACCGCGGCTAAGTTTAGAGGCGGGTGGGGACGCCGGCCTGGTCACTGCGGTCCCCCACCTTCGCCACCGCAGGCGGAACCTTTGAGGGTCTCCTACTGTCCAGCTCCTTTTTAGTCCAAGCCCCCAATACTCCATCCATTCTGGAGCGCAGAGGGGACCCGAATTGATACAGGAGGAAGAAGCGCAGGAGGAAAGCCTAACCGGGATGCAGAACGAGGAAAGTGGGATCATTTGAACTCAAAGCCCCAACGAGTGGGAGGACCTGGATCTGGATATGCAAGGCTCAGTGCAGAAACTGAACACAGAAAGCAAACTTGGGGATGCTGAAGAACTAGGGAGAGGAACTAGGAGGAACTTTTCCCGCCCTTGACTAATGCAAACGACTCAAAGTCACAGCCGCGGGCAGTCGGGACGCAGGATGGCTGCGGTTGGGATGCTCGCCACCTTCCCGCCTGGGTCCTGAGCATCCGGCGTGGTCCTTCCCAAACCGTCCGAGAATCCTATAATAGCGGGACGAAGGCGACCCCTGCCGGTAGAGCCGAGAGGTGCAGGCTCAAGGCTTGGGATTCCTTTGCCCTGTAGAAGAAACTGAGCTAGGATTCTACTTAGCTTGGCATTCCAGGCGCGCTCTCTCACATTTCAGAGATTCAGAGACACGTGTCTTTGTACTTTATTTTTTAAATGTCATGCAATTCTATTTTGATTTATGTGTATTAGTGTTTTGTATACCTGGCACCTGAGGAGGTCTGAAAAGGGCATCAGATCCCCTGGAGCTGTAGTCACACTGATGGTTGGGAATGCTGCGAATCGAGTCCTCAGGAAGAGCAGTCAGTGTTCTAAGCTGCTGAGCTAATTTCCCAGTCCCTGGTTCTTTTTTCATGGGAAGGGGGTAGTGCGAGAGTCTTCCTATGTATCCCTGACTGAACTTACTGTGTAGATCAGGCTGCCCTTGAGCTCACAGAGATCTCCTGCTTCTTCTTCTCCAGTGTTGGGGTTGACACCAATACATCTAGCGGTTTTGGTTTTTTTGTTTATTTGTTTTGTTGTTGTTCAGGATCTTGCTTTGTGGCATAGGCTGGTCTGGAAGTCACTAAGTAGCTAAAAGCTAGCTTGGAACTTGCCCCATTCCTCCCGCCTCAGTGTGCGGGGGCGGGGGGCTGGGTTTACAAGCGTGCTGGTGGTTGCTACCATTCACTGCTGTCTGTCTTAAGATACCCTTTTAACCTCAGCAAATGATTTCAGGTAGCGAAAATGAGGCATACAGCAGGGACTCGCCACTCAGAGGTTCGGTTTCAGCGCCTCCTTCACAGAACACACGGGTCAGGCGCGCCCTCTGGAGGCTAGGCTTATGCACGGTGCTCTGATTCGTTGGCAGCTCAGTCCTTTTCCTCTCTAGGATCAAGGGTTACTTACAATTAAATTTAATTAATTAACTGATTTTGAGTCAGGGTCTCATTTTGTAGTTCTGGCTGACCTGGAATTCACTTTTTAGGTCAGGCTGGCCTCAAACTCACGGAGATCTGCCTGTCTCTGCCTGAGTGCTGGGATTAAATGTGTGAGCCATTTTGCCTGACTATTAATAGTTCTGTTGTGTATCATAGTTCCAAAGGCCTGGGGCCATGGCTTAGTAGTAGAGTCTCTGCCTAGAATTCCCAGCGTAGGCAGGTGCTTGTACACACACACACCTCACAACTAGAAAAACATTTAAAAAAGCCATAGAGGGATTACATATTATGACCTTAGGGCATGTCCTTTCTCAATTCACGGAGACCAAAAGGAAATGGAGAACACATTGGTCAATGAGTCCAAAAATGGAGAATTTTAAAAGTATGAACCCTGGGGGCGGGGGGCACAGGCGGGAAGGGGGGTGAATAGGGAGAAGGATCGGATAGGGGGCTTCTGCGCGGGAAACCGGGAAAGGGAATAACATTTGAAATCTAAATTAAAAAAAAATCCAATAATAAAAAGAAAGTGTGAACCCGAAGGAAAGAACTGCAACCTATGGAAGTGACTAACCGAATCAACCCTTAAGCATCACTCCAATAAATGGGCGGTAATAAAAAAGATGCTCATCTCCTTTTCCTCCCCCCCCTTTTTAATTTTAAAAACTGTTGAATTGAATTGCTCATTTCGAAAAAAATGGGCAAAGGATATGAGCCGATCTTTGAAAAAGAAACGGGCAAAGGAAATGAGCAAGAACACCAAATATGTATAAGACCATTAAACTCACAAAACGATGCCCTATTTCCTTAGCAATCACAGAACTACAAGTTGGAACGGGGTGAAACTGTCCTTCCAGGAAATGAGTAATACTAAGTCATCCGTGGAGCCCCAGGTCTCCGGGCACAGGTGTCCCTCAGGAAGCCAGTTCTGACACCCCGGCTGGGTCAGGTGCTCCCCCTAACTTGGTCTCAATGTCCTCTGGTCTCTCCCTTTCCGGTCCTGCTCGCTCTGGGTTGTACCTGTTTGGGTAGCAACATGTCTGACTGTCCCTTTGGACTCTCTAAGCCCTAAAGAAATCATCGCTGTCAGTAGCAGTCCCCGCTTGGGATGCAAGTGGGGAATGGCTTAGAACGAGTGAGTCAATGTCAGTGGGCTGAGTCACCCACACTAACAGGGAGAGCGTCCTCTGAAATCTGTCTCTCTCTCTGCCTGTCTCTGTCTCTGTCTGTCCCTCCCCCACTTCCTTTCACCTCCCCCTCCTCCCTCCGGTTTGATCATCACTGAGCCGCGTCTGGAGTCTGGGAAGCGCTCAAGAGGGCCTTGGAACAGAACCACTTTAAGTTAAAGACTCCCAGGTACTCCACACGCTTCCAACCGCCCCAAATTACCACGGTCCTCCAGGACCATAGAGAGCAGCGCGAATAGAGTTCTCCGCTCTATCTCCCCTGGGGAGCAGCGAGATGAGCGTAGGGCCAGAGCGGCCGGAAGTGAGTCTAGCAGGAGGCACGCCTGCCGCGCTGGCCGTGTTGGAGGTGCTGGCGTTGTATCGCCTCTATTTCCCCTGTGGTATTTTCTTCTAGGGATCGGGAAAGAGCAGGTGAGTTTTGGCAGTGCTTCGACCCAGAGAGGGGCAGGGTGGGAGGTGGATGGAGGCTTCAGATTGATGATTGGCAGAGGGAGAAACCAATCATTGAGGAAGCTGAGACTAGGCCGAGACTGGGCGGGGCGAACTCATCCAGGTGTACCTCTGGGGGCGGAGCCAACTGCCCCTGTGCGAGTGTGGTGCGGGAGCAATAGACAAGTGGGCGGGTCTATAAGCCCTCTAGACCAATCTGGAGTGAGCAGGAGGAAAGGGGTGGGCCCACGGTTTAGTCTTCTGGAACCTAAGGCTATCGAACCGAGCAACCTTTTGGAGGGTATTGCTGTGAACCAAGTTTCCTTCGAATATGGAAATGCCAATGCCTATGTTGTCACGCCTTTCAGGCCCCAGATGGACTCTGGGAAGGACGAGGAAAATCGGCCACAGCCCTCAGGACCACCCACCAGGAAGAAGTTTGTTATCCCACTGGAGGAAGACGAGGTGCCTTCACGGGTAAGGACGAGGACTTGGGAATTCTTGGGAGTAAAGGGGACAGTAAAGGATCCCTGGGACAACGGTGTGAGTTTAGGCTTGGGTTGCTTAGGAAAAATAACCGGCCGTGCTTTTGAAAGCCTTGGTTTCCCCGTTGTTAAAACGGCATGACAAGATGGTTAAGAGAGAGACTGACAGCTAGGCTATGGCCAGTGATGGCTTTTGTTGGTTTAGTTTGGGTCTTCGTTTGGGTCACATGTTTCCTAGGCTAGCCTTGAAATAGCTAGGGTTGGAGAACCCTGTTCCTTCCATCTCCACTTCCCAAGTGCTGGGATTACAGCAATGGGCCTTCCTGTTGTTTGTTTGTTTGCTTGCTTGTTTCAATTTTACGCGTGTGGATGTTTTTTGTACACGTTTGTCTGTACACTACATGTTGACCTGCAGAGACCAGAAGGATTTGGATCCCCTAGAACTGGAAAGAGTATTGAGCCTCCATGTCTGTGCTGGGAATTGAACCCAGATCCTTTTGATGATCAGCCAGTGCTCTCAACTGAGAAGCCATCTCTCTAGCCTCTAAAACATTTCTTTGTTTTGTTTTTCTTTTTTTTTTTCCGGAGCTGGGGACCGAACCCAGGGCCTTGTGCTTGTTAGGCAAGCACTCTACCACTGAGCTAAATCCCCAACCTTTAAAACATTTCTTAATGCTGTCTGTACACATATGGTTGAGTGTCATGAAGCTCCTGTGAAGGTCAGAAGATAACCTGTGGGACTTGGTTCTATCCTCAAACTGTGTAGATCCTCAGGACTGAACTGAGGTCACGAACCTGGCAAGTACCTTTACCCACTGACCTGTGTGTGTTGCCTGCCCTGCCTGTCTGCTCTCTCTCTCTCTCTCTCTCTTCTCTCTTTTCTTTCTTCCCTTTCCTTTTTTCTTTCTTTCTTTTTTTTTTTTTTAAAGATTTTATTTATTCATTTTTTATATATGATGAGTACACTGTCACTGTCTTCAGACACACCAGAAGAGGGCATCAGATCCCATTACAGATGGTTGTGAGCCACCATGTGGTTGCTGGGATTTGAACTCATGACCTCTGGAAGCCTGGTGGGGGCCCTAGCAGAGTGAGGCTGGGGCGCTGTGACAGGAGGTGTGCGTCCAGAGGTAAGGCTATAGGAGCAGCCTAGAGCATGGAGGCCTCTGCCTCCCAAGTGCTGGGATGACAGGTGCACACTACTGTGCCAAGCTCACTGAGGGCTTCTGTGCACGCTCAGGTACACACTTAACCAACTGAGCCGTAGCTCCGGCCCTTGTTCTTAGCCTGGGAAAGCATCTGGAAGGAGGGTGGTAAGAGTCAGAGGAGGGGGAGGATTCCAGTGTCCCTTCCCCACCCCCAATTCTCCATTCTCTTCACAGGCCAAGCCCTTATTCAAATCATCACGGAACCCCACCCCCACAGCAACCTCCACCCATTCCGCCCCTCTGACCTACGCAGAGTACACCATTGCCCAGCCTCCAGGAGGGGCTGGGGCCACAGTGCCCACAGGCTCTGAACCTGCGACCGGAGACAGCCCCAGCCAGACTCTGAAAGCAGGAACAAAGTCCAGTAGCATCATCGTGAGCCCGCGGCAGGTGAGAGCAGAAGATGGTGTGCTGGGGGTTCTGGTGGGAAACCCTGATCCAGGGATTAGTGTTGGGAGTGGTGGAAGGAGGGCTGGGGTTCACATGCTCCGTTTATTCATCCCTTCCTCATACGTTTATTAAGTTACTTCATTCATTAATTCCTGAATTCATTCATTCATATATACATTTATACATACATTCATATATACATTCCTTCATCCATTCATTCAGTCACATATTCATTTATTCCTTCCTATAGATACCCCACCATTCATGCATTTGCTGATGGGCTTGTGGGTTCAGGGTGCCCTAACCCTCCTGCTAGGACTGTCACTTTGTTTAGGTAACTTGACTCCTGTCCCCAGGTCTGTTCATCTCTTCAGAATCTATAGGGAGAACCTCTAGTCACTGACACGCTGCCCAAGTTATGTAGTCCAGGCTGGCCTCAAACTCAGACCTTCCTGTCTCTGCCTCCCGAGTGCTGGAGTTAAAGGTGTGCACCACTACGCCCAGCCTCCCACCCAGCTTTATAGTGAAGGATTTTGGTGTCTGTGGTAGCTTGAATGAATTACTTTGTGCATTCATTCATTCCTTTCTCCATGCATTAACTTCCATTCATTTAATGCCTAGGGTATCATGGCCTGGGTAGGGGCATAGCCTGGAGCTTCCACACTCTCTTCCATACTCCAGCTTTGAACTCAGTCCTTTTGGGTTATCGTAGATTATGACACAGGCTTGGATTGATGCTGACCCTAACACAGGCTTGGATTGATGCCGACCCTAACTATTGGTGATCCTTGGGCCCTCCCTTCTGTGGAGATGGGGGTGGGGCAGACAATTCCAACCCTGAATTCTGAGCATGGGTCCTCTGAGTCTGTTCTGGACCAAATAGAGGCCACTATGAGTCACCCAGGAGAACACAAGGTGTTCCCATCCCTCTGGAGTCCCTCGGGCCTTAGGAAGTCCATTTAGATGCTATCTAGGAGTCAGGAAATTCCAGAAGTCTCAAGAATTCAGGTCAGGGTGCACGTAGCAGATGGTCCACAAGGCTTCAGGAGAGACATATCTGGGCCTGGAGAACCTGGGCCTGGCCTGGTCACTGCTGTGTCCCTAGCATAGGGACAGTATGTGCTCTCTAAGTGCTTCCGAGGTGGATTAGAGCTTGGGTTGTCTGAATACTTTCAGTCTTAGGCTGTTGATGTTCTCGGGAGCGGAGGAGGGGAACTGGAGAGGTGCCCTCTGCCTTCCGGGGCCCGGGGCTGTGGCGGAGCTCAGATGATACAGCTGATCATTACTTGTAAGGTGGCTTCGAGGGAGTGTGATGGTGGCCTCGGCCTGTGAGGCGCTATGGTGGTGGAGGAGGGTGTGGGCAAGGTCCAAATTCTATCAGATAAGTAGGGGAAGGAAAACTGCAGGACTGGCCTAGGGTACTAATGTGGGATCCTCCCTGGGAGGGGCAAGTGTGGATGTTGCTAGGTTACAGTGAGGGCTGGTGACAAGCAAAGAGCAGGATGGATTGATACTAGGACAGAAACTAAAGGAGAGTGTGGGGGGGACTATGCTAAAGGCCTGGGGACAGGGAGGGCTAACACTCATTCCAAGCTGAGGAGTCTGGGAAGAGAATCTGGAAAAGACCCAAGAAGTTGGTGGGGCTTGGGGCAGGAAGAAGTGGGGGAGGGCCCAGCCTTTACCTTAGTTCAAGGGTAACCCCCATAAGTGGCTTCCACCTTTCTCCCTTGGCAGAGGGGCAACCCCGTGTTGAAGTTTGTTCGCAGTGTGCCCTGGGAATTCGGTGAGGTGACTCCTGATTATGTGCTGGGCCAGAGCACCTGCGCCCTTTTCCTCAGGTGAGCTCCAGGTGCTTTGAAGTGGGGTGGGGGGACGGTCCTGTCCCACTCTTTTGGCATTTTGAGCTACTGAGTGGGAAAAGTGGGGTTCAGTGTTGTGGGCTCTGGGCCTGTGCATGACTCTGTGTTGAAGAAGTGGTTGGGGCCTACAATTACCTAGAACAAGAGTAGCTGGGGCTGGACCCTGGGTCTGAGGAATGGAGGCTGGAGCCTTGACTTCTGTATCTGAGGGAAGCTTCGGTCTGTATTTCTGGGTCTGAGGGAGGAAAGCTGGACTCTGATTTGAGGGAAGAAGCCAAGTGTCCAGTCCCCGATTCTACAGCTGGCTGCCCTTGCCTGCCATGACCCTTCCTAGAAATCCATCCCAGTCATTGACTGCCCTGGGCCTCTGGCAAGGTTGTCCCCTTTGCTGCACTAATGGGTCCCAACCTCTGGATGCCAGTGAGGTATATAAGGATGTCTGCAGTCTCGGGGACATTGAGACCCTCAACTTGTCCTTTCCCTGTCTCCACTAGCCTCCGCTACCACAACCTGCATCCAGACTACATCCATGAACGGCTGCAGAGCCTGGGGAAGAACTTCGCCCTGCGTGTGCTGCTGGTCCAGGTGGATGTGGTAAGCAGGTCTGCCGAGCCGGCCTCATTCTTTCTATGCCTGGGCTGACGAAGCCCTTTGAAGACCAACTGGATTAGGATCTCAGTGCAGAATGGATTTTCACTGAAGTTAAAATTGCCCCAGGTCTCTTGGAAAACCTATGTGGGCTGGAAGGTGGGAAGGAAAAGTTGTCTAGAGCCAGATAGGGTGTTGTGTTCCTGCAAGCTGATCCCAACACTTCAGAGGCTCAGGCAAGAGAATTTTAAGTTCCTCAGACAGCCAGGGCTGCAGAGCGAGACTTTGACTCAAAACACATAGGATTCCCAGCTCAGCAGAGCCCCTGCCTAGAATCCCCCAGGAAGGGGTTGGGGGCGTGGCCCAGTGGTAGAGCCCTGCCTATCACGCAGTAGGTTTAGTTCACAGTATTATAAAGTAAAAGCTTGCCTCATGCCCATTCCCTAAATATGTTAGACTTTGTTCTCTATTTTTCGCCAGTCTGACATGTCAGATCCACAGTTTCTCCTTGCTTGCTGTCCTGGCCACACCATCTTTGTTTGTTACTTTATGTATTTAAGACAAAGTCTCACAACACAGCCGAGGGAAGTCTAGAGTGTATAGCCCATGCTGGCCTTGACCTTATGACCACCTCCTGTCCTAGCCTCTTGGGTGTTAACATTAAAGTTTGAGCCAGGGGCTGGAGAGATGGCTCAGCGGTTAAGAACACTAACTGCTCGTCCAGAGGTCCTGAGTTCAATTCCCAGCAGCCACATGGTGGCTCACAACCATCTGTAATGGGATCTGATGCCCTCTTCTGGTGTGTCTGAAGACAGTGACAGTGTAGTCGTGAGTGTGCTCATCTGTCTGACCTCTGGTCTTCACCCTCCTTTCATAATGGCAGCTCTTCTTGCTCAGGACTTCTCTTAGCTCCCTGTACTCCAGCAGGGAACCGTCCTCCCTTGTGTGGGAAGTGAGGGCCTGCCTTCCATAGTGCCCTCCCCCTGCTGCCAGGCTACACCTAAGTTTCTTTCTTTTTTTTTTTTTTTTTTCTTTTCTTTTTTTCTTTTTTTGAGCTGGGGACCAACCCAGGGCCTTGCATTTGCTAGGCAAGGGCCCTACCACTGAGCTAAATCCCAACCCCTACACCTAAGTTTCTTTATTTGGTGCTCTTTAAAGGATTTAAATGAGAGAGAGAGAGAGAGAGAGAGAGAGAGAGAGAGAGAGAGAGAGAGAGAGCGTCATTCGAGTGAGCTTATACATAAAGAAGTCAGAGGGGGGTGTTGGATCTTGGGGAATCAGATCAAGTGTTCAAACTTGAAGCCAGGGGGTTGGGGATTTAGCTCAGTGGTAGAGCGCTTGCCTAACAAGCGCAAGGCCCTGGGTTCGGTCCCCAGCTCTGAAAAGAAGAAAAAAAAAAAAACCAAAAAACTTGAAGCCAGGCGCCTTTACCAACTGAGAGGAAAGATGCCCGAGAGGCCTTGCACATCCACTGGCACTTGGGGTACCACAGCCAGCTTTCTGCCCGTGCTGGGGACTGCACTCTGGTCCTTGTGGCTTTACCGACAGTTCTATCTCTCTCCCCAGCTCAGATGTTGGGTTTCCACGCTATAAATCCCTGTTTTCGCCCAGGTCTCTACTTCTGATGTTCTTCTCTTCCAGAAAGATCCCCAGCAGGCTCTTAAGGAGCTGGCTAAGATTTGCATCTTGGCTGACTGCACCCTGGTCCTGGCCTGGAGGTGAGACACATCCCTCTACCCTCATACCCATCCCCCTGCACCAGCCAAGGCAGCCTGTGTAGTGGTAGTGGTTTCCTAAGCCAGGCATGGGGACACAATCCCAGCACTGGGAAGTCCAAGGCCAGGGCAGGTCAAGAGTTCCAGGGCCAGCCTGGGCTAATTAGACCAGAGATCAGGTATGTCCAGGTTAGACCCTACAGCTGAAATAATTCTGTGTCTAGTGTTTCTGGTTTGTTCTGTTTCCCACAGAGTCTCCATAGCCAGGGCTATCCTGACATACAGCCGTCTGCCTGCCTCAGCCTCCTGAACGCTGGGGTTGAGTGGCCACATCTGTGTCCATTTCTCCACTGCTAGATGTGGTTTAATTGGCTCACCAACTAAACCACAAATAGTCAATTTGGGAAAGAAAAGGAGACATCCCTTCCTTACCATAAGTAAAATTAAACCCTGGTAAATTAATAGCTTTCAACTTAGAAAGACACACTTCAGTAAGAGTGTTTGTGAGGGCAAGGGCTGGCTTCGTTGACAGTGCTTCGTGACGCGCAGAAATCTTTACTTGTAATCCCAGCACTTGAGAAATGGAGACAGGAGGACCAGAAGGTCCGTGAAACCTTTAGCTAAGGAACCGATTAGTTCATTTATTTTTATTTATTTTGAGACATGGTTTTTCCATGTAGCTCTGGCTGTCCTGGAACTCACTCTGTAGACCAGGCTGGCCTCCAACTCAAGAGATCTGCCTGCCTCTGCCTCTGCCTCTGCCTCTGCCTCTGCCTCTGCCTCCCAAGTGCTGGGATTAAACGCGTGCGCCACCACTGCCAGGCTAAGTAAGCAGTTTAAAGCCAGGTTGGGATACATGAAACCCTGTCTCAGAAAGAAATCTAAGTCTGTGTGTGACAGTGTACATCTGTAATCCTAGCACTCAGAGGCTGCGGGAGGATCATCAGTTCAAGGCTAGGCAGGGATACGTGTACCGGTAAATGTTAAAAAAAGAATCTACCGGGGCTGGGGATTTAGCTCAGTGGTAGAGCGCTTACCTAGGAAGCGCAAGGCCCTGGGTTCGGTCCCCAGCTCCAAAAAAGAACCAAAAAAAAAAAAGAATCTACCAACCCAGGCTAGCGCCGGCTCCGGCTCCGGTGGACCACATGGAGTCAGCATCTCAGTCAGCAAAGTGTCTCAATGGCCAGGCTCCCAGTCTTCATCCCACGTTGCCACTGGCTACTCTCTGAGCCCCGCAGCAGCCGCCCTCTACAACTCTCTTGTGGACTCTACTCACATTCCCACCGTCCTCCCCTGTGATTATAGTCACAACTCCAGTAACCCGTGAAAATCAGAACTCAATAAGCTTGTAATTTAGCAATCAGATTTATATCCTAAATTCTCAACCCACAAAACATCCACATTTAAATAAATTCACAACCGGGTTGGGGATTTAGCTCAGTGGTAGAGCGCTTGCCTAGCAAGCGCAAGGCCCTGGGTTCGGTCCCCAGCTCCTAAAAAAAGAAAAGAAAAAAAAATAAATTCACAACCAATTGATAATGATCTAAACTGCTCACCTAGATAAGACAAATTGTCCTAAAAAAAAATCCATCCCTTTAGAAATATTCATAACTACCTGTGGCCATTTTAGGTCACATACATCTGTGTCATCCTTCTCCTCCATCTTGGTTCTTCTCTTTTCTTTTCCTCTCTCCCGCTGTACAAATCTCTGTCCCCACCTTACTTTTTCACTGCCCAATCACAGGCCTTGCCTTATCTTTTTTTTTTTTTTTTTTTTGGAGCTGGGGACCAACCCAGGGCCTTGCACTGCTAGGCAAGCGCTCTACCATTGAGCTAAATCCCCAACCCCTGGCCTTGCCTTATCTTGTGCCAGCCCTCACCTGCAAATAGACATCAACTACAGATAAATAGTGAGACTTTGTGGTAGTAGAAGGAACTCAAGAAGGGAGATGGGGTCATGGCTCAGTGGTAGAGCTCCTGCCTAGAATCCCCCAGTGAGGGGCTGGGGGTCTGGCTCAGTGGTAGAGACCCTGCCTAGAATCCCCCAGTGAGGAGCTGGGGGCATGGCTCAGTGGTAGAGCCCCTGCCTAAAATCCCCCAGTGAGGGGCTGGGGGCGTGGCTCAGTGGAATGTCTAGCATGTACAATATCCTGGGTTCCATCCCAAGCATGACCAAAATAATGCATGTGTAAGAACCCACTGCACTGGGCTCCCTGCTGAGGACAGGAATGGGGCTGAGATTGGCCTAGCCTTTGTATGAAGAATCCCAAGTGATAGCCCTCTCACCCCGGCTGACATGATTCCTGTTACCCAGTGCAGAGGAAGCAGGGCGGTACCTGGAGACCTACAAGGCGTATGAGCAGAAGCCTGCCGACCTCCTTATGGAAAAGCTGGAACAGAACTTCCTATCACGGGTGAGACTGCTGCATCTTGTACTTCTGTACCTCCTGATCCTGTTATGGCTTCTGGGTTGAGCTTGGTTCTTTCCAAAGCAAGTCCATTGATGATGAGGCATGGGTGGTCAGTCCTCCCTCATTCCTTCCTACCAGCTTGAAGTGTCTTCTAAGTACAAACCAGACCCTGCCTCCCTTAGCTCTGACCCCCTAGCCTGCCCCCAGCATCTATGATCCTATTCTCTGCTGCATCTGCTGCAACCCATGTTTCCCCCGCCAGCTCTAACATCTCCTCCTACAGGAAGCCCTCCTTCATCCCCTCAGCCTAGTAGCCCAGAGTGCCACCTTGACCCTCCTAGGACTGCAGCATCCCCTACCACACAGCAACTTCTGGAGGTTACTTTGTAAATGTAATGGTTGATGCTTTTCAGCTCTAAAGAGGGACTCTACATTTCCTTCTGGGTGTCCTGAGCACTGGGAAGTGAACTTAGGTCCTCTGGAGGGGCTGGGTGTATCTGTAATTGCTGAACCATCTCTTCTGCCCCATTTTTGTTGTTTTGAGGACAGTAACTCCCCAGGCCTGGCAGGCCAGAGCCTGGCTGGGGATCAGGCTGGCCTCAAACTTGCAGGAGCCCTCTAGCACCTGCTTTCTAAGCACTGGACTCACAGGCTGCCCCATGCCCAGCTCCCTAGAAAACATCCTTTCCTTTCCAGGCCACTGAGTGTCTGACCACTGTGAAATCTGTGAACAAGACCGACAGCCAGACCCTCCTCACTACATTTGGAGTAAGAAGCCCCCAGGGCACCCCTTCCTGACCTCCCCATGGCCCACACTTCCCCCAGGGCCACCCTGGGCCCCTGCAGCTGGGACAGGTAAGGGTTTAGAGCACACAGCCCTGACCTCGAGTCTACCTTCCAGTCCCTGGAACAGCTCATCACCGCATCACGGGAGGATCTAGCCTTGTGCCCAGGCCTGGGTCCCCAGAAGGTAAGAATTCTAGGGGGACACTACAGAGGATGAGGTACAGGAATGAGCCCCAAATCAATGGACTTTAGACTTAGGTTGTATTAAGGGGCTACTGGTTTTAGACAGGGTCTAAATCTCACTATAGACCAGGCGGGACCTGAACTCAGCTATGCTGCTGACTTCTGCTAACATCGCAAGCGTAAGCCACCATGCTTGTTTTAAAAGGCTCTATAACATTTTTTCCTGTCAGGCCGAGTTGGTAGAATGCTTGCTTAGCATGCACAAAGCCATGGCTCTGACCCAGCACTGGCTAAATTAAGTGTGGTGAGCATGCTTCCAGCAGCCGTGTAAGGTAGGAGAGCAAAGGCTGGGTTCAAAGCCATCCCTGGCTAAGCAGCTAGCCAGGCAGCCCAGGCTGCTCGGCCCCATGTCTCAAAAGTAAGACCTTTTGTTGGTTTGTTTTATTAATGTAGCTGAGGTTACACTCCTGATCCTCCTGCCTCAGCCTCCCAAGCGCTGGGATTAAAGGTGTGCAGCAGCACTGCCCAGCCGATGGACTAGTTTTAGGTCCATTTACACCCACCTCTGGCCAACCTCAAGTAGAAACCACACACCCAAAGCTCCTCGACAGGAGAATAAGAGGCGGAACCCCGCACCAAACAGAGCAGGCAAACAGCATCTTTAATGACAAGTTCTCCTCTCCCCTTGCCTTCAGGCCCGCAGGCTTTTTGAAGTACTACATGAACCCTTCCTCAAAGTGCCCCGATGACCCCCTGCCACCGAGGCCCCGTGTCACACAATAAAGCATTTCCATGCCCAGGCTCTTGTGGTTGTGCATGTTTGCTTGGGGAGGGAGCAGGGAGCGGCTACACCGCTGATGTCTGACCTTAGCCCTGCAAGTTCCTCCCTTTCCCCTTCCTCAGGGTGGTGTGATGGCTCCTCCTGTCCCGTGGGAGACATCTCTCAGTGGGGAATGGTGTTTTGTACCCTACTTTCCTGATCCTTCTTTTTCTTCTTCTTGGGGGATCCCTGACCTGCCCTGGGCTCTGGTTCCTCAGATTGTCTTGGGTCGGTCACCTCAGACCCAGGCTCTGTTGCTTTCTGTCCTCTCTCTTTTTTCTTGCTGGGTACTGGAGCCCCGTGGGGCTCAAAATCAGCTGGAAGTGCAGCCTCTGTCGCCTCTGCTGCCACGGCCAGTGCCTCATCCACACACTTCCCCTTTTTCTTCTTCTTTGTCTTCTTGGGGGACACAGGAGCTACTTCAGCCTGAAGCCCTGGTTCTAAAAGCTCCGTCTCCATGAGCACTCCAGGGAGGCCCATCTCTGCCTCCATCACCAAATTCTGTCTCTTTTCTTTTCTCCTCTTCTTTGTGGGGGACAGTAGGATGGTTTCCTCGTGGGGTTCCACAGTGACCTGTGGCTGAGAGTCAGCCATGGTGCCATCCACTTCCTCTACCCCTTCAGCTTCTTTCTGCCTCTTTCTCTTTTTGGTAGGAGACAGGAAGGGCCCCTCAGGAGGCTCTGTCTGAGCCACGGGTTCCATGTGCCCCGGATCCTCTTCCGCCTGGAGTGTCTCTGCCCCCTTGGACTTCTTCCTCTTCTTGCTGCTGGTGGCAGAGGGGACTGGCAGCTCGGCCAGCTCAGCCACGGGCTCCAGCCCCTTAGCCTCTGCCTCCTCATCCACGTGATGCCTCTTTCTCTTCTTCTTCACATCCATTCCTAGGTCACCCCAGGCTGTTTCCACTTTCATGGCCTCGTGCCTGTTCACGGCCTCCTGAGTGTCTGAGGCCTCTGCATCCTTTCTCTTCTTTTTCCTCTTCCCTGAAGTGGGGGACCTCAGAGCCGAGGCTGAACCCGGCCCTGTGACAGGAGGGCTGCCTCCGAAGGCAGAGAAGCGAGGCCGCAGGCCAGCAGGGATCTGAGGTGGCAGGCTTGTGGGGATCGGCTGCAGGGGGACCCGAGAGATAAGATATTCCTGAGGACCCTCCATAATCCTTAAGCTTCCGTTGGGGGCGGGGGCACAGGCGAGCCTGCCACCTGCCTCCATTGAAGATGTGAGCAAGGTGGCTTCCCCAGCCTGGGGGCCGCTGGTAACGACCCGGTATCGGTGCTTCTTGCCGTCCAGTTTGCCCTTAACAGTCCTGGAGCCAGAGAGAGGCACACGCCGCCCATTGAGGCTGAGGAGAGAGAGGGAGAAACAGTGGCTGACCTTTTCCAGGCTGCGGTGCAACTCAGCGCTAGATCCCAGGTGCAAGACCCTGAGCTCTGTTTCCTGTTTCCAATCAACCAACCACCTTCTAGGGGTTTGAGGGATGCCTAGAACTCCTGACCAGCCTGGGGCCACCTCCCAGGGATTAGGTATGTGCCACCCGGGGCTGTTTCCTGAGTAAGTGAGGCTGGCTTAGTACTCCTCAGCTCATGCTGGCCTTGAAGTCTACTGTTTTCCTGCCTCCGCCTCCCAAGTGCTTGAGATTATATCCATCCCCACCATTACTGGCTAAGTGACATTTAAGGTGGGCAGGGGATAAGTCTGGGGCATGGAGTGTGTGTCTAACATGAACAGCCTCTGGATTTGTTCATTAGCACTGCATAAAACCAGACTTGGTGGCTGAATTTGGGGGGTGGATGCAGGAAGATCAGAAGGTTTTTTTTTTGGGTTCTTTTTTCGGAGCTGGGGACCGAACCCAGGGCCTTGTGCTTCCTAAGCAAGCGCTCTACCACTGAGCTAAATCCCCAACCCCAAGATCAGAAGTTTAAATACTACATGGGATATAAGGGTCTCCAAAGCTGGTGGAATTGGCTCAGCAGCGGTTGGGAGCAGTGCCTGCTCATCCAGAGGTCTGAGTTCCCAGCAACCAGAGTGGCTCACAACCATCTATAATGGGATCTGATGCCCTCTCCTGTCTGATGAGCTCTTCTATCATGCAAGCACACAAGCAAACAGAGTGCTTCTATACATAAATCTTTTACGAAAGATTTTCTAAAACAAAGAGCCTGTGACATCCACTTTTAAACCCAATTCTCAGGAAACTGAAGCTGGTGAATGCTGGTTCTTAGAAACTACCCTGGGCTACAGAATAAGACCGTCTCAAAACAACCCAGAGCAGTATTTCCAGGTTGCTCAGAAATGCCATCTTGCCCAGTGGTGGCACACGCCTTTAATCCCGCGCTCCAGAGGCAGAGGCAGAGGCAGGCAGATTCTGAGTTCGAGACAACACAGAGAAACCCTGTCTCGAATTTTCAAAAAAGCCGTCTAAAGTTATGGTTCACGGTCTACGGTGTGTGAGTTCAGCCCCCGGAGGGTTCAGCCTCTAGGAGGTGGGAGGATCCTCCCAGTATTGGAAGCGACCACTCACCATTGTGGGGCGAAGTCTGCAGGGGCTCGGATAAGCCACACTTCCGTATCTGGACCTGTAAGCGCCTCCAAGGAGAAACGGGGGGGATCCGAGTCTGGAGACATCGCCGTGAAGTGGGGTGGGCAGGAGAACCGAGTGGCACCTGAGAGGAGACAGTCAGAGGGCCCTTTTGACATGGCCAACCTCTCAAAGTACTCGTAGGTCCCTCACCGCCCCCGCAGATCTCCCCCAACCCCTTCTGCACCCAGACCCTCCCGGATGCCCCTCCCTCCACCAATTCAAGCTCCACTCACCACAGGCCGAGGTACCCTCCATCCCAACTCTGGAGAAGTCCACGCAGGACCTGCGCCGAACGCTGCCCACCACGTGGAGCCCAAGGGTGGGGCGGCACCCGGAAGCATCCAAGCCGCGTAAGAGAGCCGGGTCGTGGCTCAGCGCTGTCACTATTTGTAGAACCCTGCTAAACTCCACTCTTAAAATTCACACATCAGAGGATTGATTAATTCCTCAACAATACCCTACAGGGAGAAATCAATTCCCTGTTCGTCAGAAATGCAAGTTAGCTCCGATCTCCGAGTGTCTGCTCCCCCGACAGCTTTGTTTACGTGGTTTCTTCCAACACCGTCTTAAAGAGACAGTGACGCCCCCCCCCGCCACGGCTTTTAAAGAGACAGAAGACCGATTGTGCAGCATTCCTGTAAAAGCTAGGTAAGAATTCTGGTTGTTACGATTGTGCTTTCAAATCTAGAGTGTGTCTTCAGAAGCCCATGGTGCGGCGAAAGTGGAAGGTTTGACTGAACCAGATCGGAAAATACAGAAAAGCGGACAAGTGGAGCATTTTAAGTACCAATCAGAGGCGGAGCTTCTGAAGTCTAGGGGAAGCGGGAAACCGAAGGGGAGGAGTCTGCAGGGTCAGGGGAGGAGCTTCGGACCCCAGAGCCCCTGATCCTGGCTTGAAACGGGGTGAGGGTTAGTGTCGGGTGAGACTTGTAGATTGCCCTCGTGGACTTAAGTGTCCTGAATGAGAAGCATTCCGCACGGCTCCGCGGCAGGTAGAGGTGTAGCTGGTCGACCCCTCTCTGCCCCGCGTCCCAAGTAAACAGCGGCACGTGGACGTGGGATTTGGGGGACGTGTCCACGTCCCACCCCAGCAGGACTGCAGCGCGTGGGGTGGCGGGTGGAGCCGCGGGACGGTGGCGAGACAGGGTGACTGGACTGCATTCCTGGCCGGTGTGTCAGCGTCGCGGCCCACCCCCTCTGCGGAGATTTTGGAGACTCCTCCAGAATTGGGGTGCCTTCTTCTGAGGCTTTTGAGAACAGAGGGAGCCAAGCCTACGAAGGGGTGTTCCCTCCGCCAGGAATCTTCAGACTATGTGTCCCCCTCGCGCGTGGGCGAGAAACTCTGCGGCTCGCCTTTTGTGGGCTTCAAGACTCCAATTCCCAGATGACTCGAAGGTGGCTGGCGATGGACGTCGGTCAGGAGTGTTGCTGGGGATTGTAGTCCAGCTTGTTGCTAGGCACGCCAGTGAATCGCCAATGCTGTGATGTTGTTTTTGAGACAAGGTCTCTTTATGTAGTCCAGGCTAGCTTGGAACCCGCTATATAGACCAGGATGGCCTTGAACTGCGCCTGTCTCTGCCTTCTAAGTGCTAGGATTAGAAGTCCATTATTTTTGTTTTTTGTTTTATTTAGACAGATAACCCGGGTGTTGGAGTCCTGATTAAAGTGGGTCCTTTTCTCGCCATAGTATTGGGTCGTGTGAATTTCTCCGCGTCTCCCATCTCCTTGTTAAGTGTCCAAATCTTCACTCAGGCAAGGGGAAACTGAGCCTGGAGGAGTGGGAAAAGGCTTAGGAGTTCTTCCCTTGTATCCATAGTGAGGTGAGAGGCTAAACTCTCGTGCATTTCGCCGTCCAGGACGCCCACGATCTTCTGGACCTAGTTCTGGCTGACTGTCAAATGGATCGCGCCTGACTCCAAATGGAAATGTCCCTGGCAGCGCTCCGCCCACTCGGGACTACAAATCCCAAGGTGCTCTAGGCAACCGCAGCTCCCCCTCCTCTGTGGGACACGCCTCCCTCCAGTCAGAGTCACGTCGTCTAACCTGTTCCCGGGAGACTGCCCCGCCCCGTCCTCCGCTCCCCGCCGCTGGAGCTGGAGCCGGAGCCCGAGGAAAAGCCCCCCGGTGCCAGGATCTGCCCCGACGCGTGAGTTCCACCCCCACCCAGGGTCCCGCCACCCCAGAACCCGACACCGCGTCCCTGGGAGGACTTGATGGAAACTAGGACCATAGGTCCAGGGGAATAGTGTGGGGAGCTCATGCCTGGATCACTGGAAAGAAGGAACTGGGGTGCTGACTTTACTGGGCAGCTGGATGGGGACTTGGGACACCTGCGATCTTAGTGGTGCTCGGAGCCCTTGGTCGTGAGTAGTTATTGGAGCCGGAATTTTTGAAAACTTTAATTGGAGACTCTTGGAAGTGTCTTTGAGTGCTGTTGGGGTCTCCGGTCTCTGAATTTTGGGTAGATGTGGGCGATCAGGACGTTCTAGAATGGTGGAGCACCCGGTTACCTTCCAGCTGCCTTCAGCACTGAATCACTAGATCTTTGAGTAAAATTAGTGGCACTGGAATCCTGGATCCTGGTTTTTTAAAAGAGTAGGGCAAGCACGAGGGGCGTGGGTTTCTCAGGAGGCCGTGTTCCAGTGCTACACCCCACTTTCTGGTTTTGGGATGGGGGCAGGGAGTGAGAAACCGGGGCAGCTCTCCAACCTCTTCTGTGCCGCTGAGCGAACCCCAGCATGTCATTAACTGGGGCGTCAGACCTGCCTAACCAGAGGAGGCACATCCGCCCAAGAGCGCCCCCAAGCGGAAACGGGAGTCAGACTTCTTATTGCCCCACGGGGTGGGAAATAGGTGGGGTTTGCTGAGGTCATTCTAGAACGCAGGGCAGAATAACAGGACCACGGGGCTGGATCTGGGAGGCTTCTGTGGCCATGTACTGCTGCGTTGCAGAGAATGGAAGTGGTAAACTGAGGCTGGCGGGCCATACAGGCAGTTGAATTTGACATCTCCTTCACTCTTGTGACAGCTGTCTGTGGAAGGAATTCCTTCACTCCCACCAGATTTTCTAATTAACCTTCTTTCTCCCTGGGTGGGGTTCCTTGTGACCCAGAGGTGAGACATGTCGCCTCCACTTCCATCTGTCTGACCTGAGGTATTGTGGGAGATAAGGGAGGGAGGGAGGCTAATTCTGGAGGTGTCTGTCTGTCCTTGAGCCAGAGAGAGGGCAGGGGCGGGCAGGCACCTCCCTCCATCTCCGTGCCCTTATGTAGGGGGATTACGAAGCTAGTGGGGGACAAGGATCTGAAGAGGGAGGGTGTTTGCTAATGCCTGGGCTGGAATGACAGCCTGAAATGAAGCTGAGGAGGAATAGGCAGAGCTGCCAACACAGCTGTGTCCGTCCTGCCAGGCTCAGGTCGGGATGATCTCTCCGTCCGCACAGAGGTAGGCACAGCGAGTTCCACCTTCAGTGGAGTTCGTTGATCCCCGAGAAGACTCCTTTCTAACAATGGGGAGAGAGAGGCTGGTCCTGGAAACTTGCCAGTTTCTATCTGGAACCTCCATGGGCTCCCATCCTGCCGTGGCCCCACATTCCTGGGGATGGTCACTGTTGCTGGGGAGGGGGCGTGTGAAGGTCAGAGCTCTGTGGTCCAGGGCTCAGGCAGTCGAGAGCACCGGCAGTGGAACCCACAGCTCTTAGACCCACAGAAGGAAGGGGTTGGTGTGTGGCTCAGCCAGTAGAGGGCTTGCCTAGCATGCAGGGAGCCCCAGGTTCAGTCCCCAACACTGCATAAAAACGGCTGTTAGGTCAATATTTCTAGCACTGGGAAGGTAGAGGCCTAGGAAAGTGGAGGCAGGCGGAATGAGAGCTTAAGTATAGCAGGGATATAGTATGAGAGAGAGAGACAGAGAGACAGAGACAGAGAGAGACAGAGACAGAGACAGAGAGAGACAGAGACAGAGAGAGACAGAGACAGAGACAGAGAGACAAGCTCACTGATGGCTGCAGCCCACACGTTTAATCCCAGCACTGAGGAGGCAAAGGCCGGCAGTTTGGAGCCAGCCTGCTCTACATAGTGAGTTCCAGACAAGCCAGGGAGATATAAACCAACCAAGAACCCTCACAAAAAAAGAAGACACTGGGTTTTCATCCCTCACTCTGAACCAGCCCATGTGCCATCAATGGATGCCCCCAGGCCTCAGGAACTGAACTCAGCCTTTTGCTGACTACACAAGCACTCTATTGCTGGGAACTAAACTTCAGCTCTTGTTCATTTGAGACGGTGTCACTTATGTAGCCCTGGGTGTCTTCAAGCTAGAGACCCTACTGGCTCAGTGTCCCGAGTGCTGGGATTGCAGAAACTTAACTGTGTCACCCTAGAGAGCCTTGGAGAAACAAGGTAGAGTAACAGTCCAGGATGCTTGACATGTGGTCCTTGAATTGCACCCGTGTAAACACTGTATACTTTAGGTCCTAACCTCATCTGGATGAAATCATTAATTCCCCCAATAGTACATGTGAGGAAACAGGGGACAAAGAAGCCCTCCCAGTTAGCTCAAGGCAGAAGCTTAGCTAGGGGAAGTCCCATGTCCATTCTACGGATTTAAAATCAAGTCTGACCCGACTAGAGTGAAGGATTGCACTCTGGGTGTTCCCAACCCATCTCGACACCCTGACCTGAATCCCACTGACTCCTCCAGGAAGCCCAAACAGGATCCTTCACCTCTGGGAACCGGGCAAGGAGACCTAAGGGTGGAGCACAGATGGGAGCCAGATGAAGGGAGAGCTAGAGTTGGAGGAGGCCCAAGGAAGAAGACCTGAGGGTGGAAGGCAGGGACCGAAGTCTGGGAACAGAGACTCTGCCACGCCCGCTCGGCCCGCTGCCCCTGCAGGGGGAGAGCTGTGCACCTGCCCAGGCCCGCCTCACATTCCCAGGGCCTGAGCTCAGCGATCCAGCTCGCGGGGAGCGCGCGCCCCCTGGCGGTCAAGGAGTTTCTAACACCCACATTAGGCTCTGAATCTGAAGTCTTTCCTATTGATATATGAATGGTACAGTTGCCAAAAGATCCGCTTACTGACATATGCTGGAGGCGGGATTTCAGGCCTCTGGAAGAACAGCAAGGGCTCTTAGCTGCTGAGCTATTTCTTAGCCCTTGTCCGTGCACACATGGGCACTGCTGTCTACAGAGGTCGGAGGCTTCAGCTGGAGCTGGTACATGGAGCTGTGAGCCAGCCCACTCGATAAGGATGCTGGGAACCAAACTCTGGTCCTCCACACTCTAAACGGTGAAGACATCTCTTCAACAGAGGGATCAGGTCTTCCTATGTAGGTCGGGCTGGCCCCAGCATATGATGTAATCAAGTTTGGAGCTGTCTTCAGACCTCTGCCTTTGAAAACTGGGGTTACAGGCGTGTGCCACCATGCCCAGGCCTTTTTTAAAACGTGTATTTTGAGATAGGGTTGCCCAAGCTGGCCCCTTCAGTGTTCTCTGCTGCACCAACAGACCTGGAACGCATGCTCATTTTGTGTCAATCCTTCACGTAAGCAGGCTAGCTCTAAATGGATTCTCTATTTTCAAAACCGAATTCTCACAGCCCCAAAATCCTCTTGTACTCTCTTTGCACTGGTCCAGTGAGGTAACCTATTTCTCTTTGTTTTACAAGTTAGGCAACTGAGACACTCTTGTTAGGGGGGGTCCAGAATTTAACTCTCCACCTCTGGCTGCTGGCTTGTGGTAGACTTTAGGAAAATGCGATTCTGAGATAAAAAAGTAGGGCAAGAAAACTAGAAACTGAGGGGAAAAACAAATGAAAGAAATTTAGAATGTCAAAGAAATGAGATCTTGACTTGGATCCTATTTTTCTACTAGACATTGAACCTAGGGACTGACTAATAATAAGCACAGGCTCTACCACTGAGCCACGCCCCCCAGCCCCTCACTGGGGGATTCTAGGCAGGGGTTCTACCACTGAGCCACGCCCCCAGCCCCTCACTGGGAGATTCTAGGCAGGGTACTACCGCTGAGCCACGCCCCCAGCCCCTCACTGGGGGATTCTAGGCAGGGGCTCTACCACTGAGCCACGCCCCCAGCCCCTCACTGGGGGATTCTAGGCAGGGGCTCTACCACTGAGCCACACCCCCAGCCCCTCACTGGGAGATTCTAGGCAGGGGCTCTACCACTAAGCTAGATCTCCATTTCCAGTTCAGAACTCTCTCACAGTAGATACTTAAGCTTTTGGGCTTATTATTGTTTTAGAATTCTACATCTCAGAGACCCTACCAGGTGTGGTGATGCATGTCTGTAGCCTCAGCCACAGAGAGGCAGGAGAAGCCATTAGTAAAGTTCCTGAATGGACTGAGCCATGCAGTGAGACCAGATACAACATCAGATTTCAGAATGGAGGCCTCTCTGAGATCAGAAGGGACTTTTGGAATACTTAGTTTATGTCTTCCTGCCTTGTGAAGAGTCTCAGGCGGAGTCAGGGAGTCTCAGGCCCTAGGGGTGGAGAGGATTCAAGGTGACACATGCTCAGATGAGCCACCAGCCCCAACAGGTTCTGTTCCTCGTGACTTTCCAGACAGAGGCTGGTGTCAACAAGTCCCAACTGGTCCCACTGCCTACACCTTCATTGCCCAAAGCTAAAAGGTGACAGGGCTGGTGGGCGTGGCGGCTGCAATGGGGATTGAGTTAGCTGGTGTGACCGGTTCCCCTTTGTCCTACTGGCTGGTGACCACAGCTGCCTCCCTGGCCCTGGCCACCTCCCTGTTCTTCCTCGCAACAATGGGTCAGTGTGAACAGGGCTTCTTCTCGTAGACGGTGACTCGGTGAGAGAAACCTCACCAAGTTTGCGTGGAACACATTGCAGAACGACAGGATAGAACCTGGTGTGAAACCCAGTCCGAAGGACTTCGTCTAAGTTGATTTTAAGTACAGGTTTCTTCTTTTTTTAATCTTATTTCGAGACAGGGTCTTATTATGTAGACCACAACAGCCTGGAACTCACAGAGATAGCATTGTCTCTGCCCCCCCAAGTTGAGATTAAAGACACATGCACCATCTTGCTCAGCCTTTTTTTTTTTTTTTTTAATTTTTAAAGTTTTGTTTTGAGACAGGATCTCTCTCTGTAGCCCTGGCTGTCCTGGAACTAGCTCTCTGTAGACCAGGCTGGCCTCAAACTCACAGAGACCCGCCTGCCTCTGCCTTCTGAGTGCTGGGATAAAAGGTGTGCCCACCACTGCCTGGTTGGTTGATTTTAAAGTGTGTGTATGTATGCCCTCGGAGGCTGGAGAGGCCATTGGCATCTTGGAGCTGGAGGTCCCAGTAGCTGGCTGTGAGCCAGTCTTCATGGCTGTTGGGAACTGAACTCAAGCTCTTTGAGACAGTAGGAAATGCTGTCAACTGCTGAACCATCCAGCCCCAGCTTTCTTCTCTTCTCTTTTCTTTTTTCTTCCTTTTCTTTTGATTTTTGAGCCAAGGTCTCATATTGTTTATCTTGTTTAGGTGAACCTCAAAATGGCTGAGTAGCTACAGATGAGTTTTTTTTTTTTTTAAGATTTATTTATTTATTTTATGTATGTGAGCACACTGTCACTGTCTTCACCAGAAGGAGGCATCGGATCTGATTACAGATGGCTGTGAGGCACCGTGTGGTTGCTGGGAATTGAACTCAGGACCTCTGGAAGAGCAGTCAGTGCTCTTAGCCACTGAGCCATCTCTCCAGCCCCACAATGGGTCTTAACTCAAGATTTTCTTATCCATTTTCCAAGTGCTGCGATTGGAGGAATGAACGCACCTGGCTTCAAGCTCTCTGAATTGTATTTTCTTGCTTACTCTGTGTGTGTGTGTGTGTGTGTGTGTGTGTGTGTGTGTGTTGCTGTGTATTGTGTGTCAGTGTGTCCTTGCACATGGAGGCCAGAGGTCATTATCATGTGTCCCCCACCACCACTATCCACCTTATGCGTCGTTATTTTTTAAAGTTTTATTTCTTTTGTTGTATGTATATGCGCGTTTTACCTGCTTATATGTCTATGCACCGTGTGTGTGCCTGATGCCTGTGGAAGCCAGAAGAAGGTGTTGCACTCTCTGGAACTAGAGTTATAGATGGCTGTGAGCTGCTATGTGGGTGCTGAGAAATGAACTTCATGACCTCTGAGCCATCTCTCCACACCCACCTTATTTTCTCTCTTCTCTTCTCTTCTCTTCTCTTCTCTTCTCTTCTCTTCTCTTCTCTTCTCTTCTCTCCTCCTCCTCCTCCCTCCTCTTCCTGCTCTTCCTCTCCCTCTCTCTCTCTCTCTCTCTCTCTCTCTCTCTCTCTCTCTCTCTCTCTCTCTCTGATTTTGGCATGTATACCTGGGCAGCCATGGCCTGTGATTGCCTGTCTCTACCTCCCCAGAGCTGGCATTCCCAGCATGCACCTGTACTCCCAGGATGCACCTGCACTCCCAGAGTTTCAGTGGGGATGCTAAGGACTGAGCCCAGCACCAGCTGAGCTGGCTCTTCTAAAGCCTTTACCCCAGGTTAGCTTCTCAGGTGCTGATTCTCCTCCCTGTACAACTTCACCATATCCTCCTGACATGTGACACCACAATTGGATAGGTGTTTTGTTTTGTTTTGTTTTGTTTTGTTTTGTTTTTGGCAGGGTTCAGGCTGGAGAAGTGGCTCAGCGATTACGAGCACTGTCTGCTTTTCCAGAGAAGCTAGGTTCAATTTCCAGCACCCACATGGCAGTTTCTGATTCCTTCGTGCAGACTTATATACAGGCAGAACACTAATGAACAAAAAAAAAGTAAGGCTCATTCTGTAGCCCAGGCTAGACTGAATATACTCAGTCTAGTGTCTGGTCTGACACTAGAAATTCTTCACAACTGTTTCTGAGTTTAGGATTATAGGTGGGCGATGCTTGGCTAACTCATAACTTCATGGTTAGACGTGGAAAAGGAGCTAGGGGTGTGGCTCAGATTTGTGCGCCTGCGTCGCGCACATGCTCAAAGCGCATGCGCCATTGGCTCCGTTCCCAGCACCACGTGGCCCATGTGATGCTCCAACCCTGTGATCTCAGCACTCAGGAGGTGTAAGCAGAAATTTGAGGTCATCCTAAACTACACAAAAGCTTTAGACCGGCCTGTGCCATATGAGATCCTGTCCCAAACAATAACATGGTGGAGGAAAGGCTGAGAGGTTTAGAGCACTTGCTCTTGCAGAGGACCCAGGTTCAGTTCCCAGCACCCACATGATGCCTCACAACTGTCTGTAACTTTAGTACTAGGGGATCTGATGCCCTGTTCGGATCATGATGGGGACCAAGCACACAGACAGGCAGATGCTCATACACAGAAAGTTAAATAAATGTCAAAGTAAACAGAACAAAAAAAACAAACAACAAACTTAGAATGCTGATACACGTCTGTAATCCAAGGAACCTGGAGGCCAAGGCAGGCCAAGGATTGTAAGTTTGAGGCCTACATAGTTTTAAGCTACATAAAGTTTTCCAGTCTACACTGGGATACATACAAAGACCCTGCCTCAACATGGATAGTAAATAGAGGGCTGGGGGCGTGGCTCAGTGGTAGAGCCCCTCCCTAAACATGTATATGGCACAGTATTTAATCTTTATTATAGCGATAAACAAAACAACAAAAAAATTACAACAAACATCTGGTGCCGTCCCTTGGTCCCTAGTAGACATTCATTAAAGTAACAGTTAATTATTTGAGCCTCAGTTCAATAACAGGTAAGTGATGGATGAATTCTTTGTCCCGAACTTTTCTAGGATGGGTTCAGACTTCTAGGTAAGCTTATGGACAGAGTTCTGAAGGAACCTTAATGACAGTTGAGGACCCCTCCTTCCCTGGGGCGGCGCCTTGAGGGGCGTGGCCTGGAGGGTCTAAGCCAGTTCTCACTCCTGGTAGGCACCCTGCTCCGGCCGGCACCATGGACAGCGAGGCATTCCAACAGGCGAGGGACCTTCTGGATCTGAACTTCCAGTGTAAGCTGGCAGCCTGGTGGATGAGCAGGGCCCGGTAAGGGGGAGGGGATGGAGGGGACAACGTCGTGACCTTCTCTCCCACCCACCCACTCAGCGCTGGCCATGAAGCACATGGATCTGAAACAGATGGAGCTGGACACCGCTGCTGCCAAAGTGGACGAATTAACCAAGCAGTTGGAGTCGTTGTGGTCAGACTCGCCAGCTCCTCCTGGCACACAGGCTGGAGTTCCCTCTAGGGTGAGCCTGGTGATCTCACTGACCCCAAAACCAGCATTTCTCCATGCCCCAGGGGAGGCCCGGATTTCTAAGGTGCTGCAGGCTGAGGGGTGTGCAAGGCCATCTAGAAGAGAGAGATAGTGAGGTATGGAGACCAGGCTGGTAATCCCTGCCCCAGGGAAACTGAGGCAGGAGAATGAATTTAGTTAGTGCCAACTGAGGCAGGAGGATGAATTTAGCGCCAACTACTCTACTTCATAGTGAGTTCAAGGCTAGCCTAGGCTACAGGAGAGACTGGTTAAGCTGGTGGAATGTTTGCCTAGTATGGATGAAGGTCTATGTCCTATCCCTTGTACCAGATAAACACAGGGCTTGTGGTGTACACATACTGGAGCCATAGAGGCAGGAGGATAAGGAATTCATGGCCAAACTTCAGTTCCTGGAGACCTTCAGGCTAACCTGGGCTTTGGGAGGCATTATCTCAAAAGTTATTTGTTTGTTTAAACATGGTTTAAGTGTGTAGCCCAGGCTGCCCCCAAACTCAGAGCTATACCTTCCACTACTTCCCCAGAGGCGTGCACACCCCCATACCAAACTAAAATAATTTTTTGCACACCCCCATACCAAACTAAAATAATTTTTTAAGTAGAAAAAAGGTGAGAGCTCATATAAAGCCTTTAAAAAGAAGGTTTATTTATGTTTATGTTCTATCTGCACATACATGCCAGAAGCATCAGAACCCATCATAGATTATGTGCGCCACCATGTGGATGCTGGGAATTGAACTCAGGACCTCTGGAAGAGCAGCCAATACTCTTAACCACGGAGCCACCTTTCAAGCCCCACAAAGTTGTTTCTTAAGCCATATAAAAGGATCAGTAACCGGGGCTGGAGAGATGGCTCAGTGGTTAAGAGCACTGACTGCTCTTCCAAAGGTCCTGAGTTCAATTCCCAGCAACCACATGGTGGCTCACAAGCATCTGTAATGAGATCCGATGCCCTCTTCCAGTGTGTAAAGGACAGTACGTTCATATACATTAAATAAATCAATTAAAAAAAAATCAGTAACAAGTTAGACCCCTTTGCACCCAGGCTCTGCACCTGCAGTCATCGGGTCCGATGTCTCCGACATCCACTTACTCTTCCGTGCCGTCTTCCCCACAGATGTCCCGGTACAGCACCAGCCCTGTCCCGGAGCATTTTGGCAGCAGAGGGTCCCTACAGAAGATAGCCGCCGATGGCGTAGAGGCCCGTTTTGGACGCTCAGAGAGTGCCCCGTCCCTGCACCCTTACAGCCCTCTGTCTCCCAAGGGCCGTCCGTCCTCGCCGCGCACCTCCATCTACCTGCAGCCTACAACACCTGACCCCTACAGCAGCCTGGATCGGGCGCCATCGCCCAGACCCCGCGCCTTCGACGGAGCAGGCAGTCCCCATGGTCGGGCGCCGTCCCCGCGGCCGGGGACTGGCCCAGTGCGGCAGCCGGGTCCCCCGACCCCTTTTGACTACCTAGGACGCGCAGGGTCCCCCCGGGGCAGCCCTCTAGCAGAGGGACCCCAGGCCTTCTTCCCGGAGCGAGGACCTTCCCCACGCCCGCCCGCTGCAGCCTATGACACATCGGGGAGCCCTCTGCTGGGCGCGGGTGGCAGTGCCTTCGCCCCGCCACTTCGCGCACAAGGTTCAAGGGGACCCTTTCTTTGGGAGGCTGGTTTGGTCTAGTCTATGCTCTCACCCTCATTCATGGACCTCTTTCACCAGATGACTCGACGCTGCGCCGGAGGCCCCCGAAAGCCTGGAACGAGTCTGACCTGGATGTAGCCTACGAGAAAAAGTCTTCACAGACAGCAAGCTATGAACGTAAGTGACAGAGGGTGAGGGGACCTGGAGGACAGGAGTCTGGAGTCCATCTGAACGATCGATCGATGTGTGTTTTGCAGGGCTGGATGTCTTTACGCGGCCTGCCTCGCCAGGCCTGCAGCTCTTACCCTGGAGAGAGAGCAGCCTGGATGGGCTGGGGGCCAGTGGCAAGGTGAGGGACTGGTGGGCAGCACCGGGTGAAGGTGGACCGTCTGTGTGTGTGGTGGCCCACGCTAGTGTGTGTGTGTGTGTGTGTGTGTGTGTGTGTGTGTGTGTGTACACCTTTTCCCACACTCTTCTTTATGGCGGGAGGATGAGGATAGAATCTAGGGTAAGGCTCACTGTAGATGAGTGGAAACTCCTGAGTCACACTCCCATCCCCTCACTGGAGGATTCTAAGCAGGGGCTCTACCACTGAGCCACGCCCCCAGCCCCTCACTGGGGGATTCTAGGCAGGGGCTCTACCACTGAGCCACACCCCCAACCCCTCACTGGGGGATTCTAGGCAGGGGCTCTACCACTGAGCCACACCCCCAACCCCTCACTGGGGGATTCTAGGCAGGGGCTCTACCACTGAGCCACGCCCCAGCCCCTCACTGGGGGATTTTAGGCAGGGGCTCTACCACTGAGCCACGCCCCCAGCCCCTCACTGGGGGATTTTAGGCAGGGGCTATATTACTAAGCTAGCTCTATCAGCAAACAAACTTCTGCTTAGGTTTATTAAACTGATTTGAATCCTACCTCAGCCTTCTGAATGGTAGCCTCAAGGTGTGGATGCTCTTCCTTTTGTGTGTGTGGGGGTTGGTGTTTTGTTTTCCTGCCGTGGGAAATGGCCTACAGTCAAGTCAATCCTCCTGTCTCAGCCTCTCCTGCTAGGATGACTGGCATGAGCCACCACACACATCCCTCTTCCCCTTCAGCCCCTTGTCCTTACCTGTCTTTGTCCCCTTCTCACCTTCCTTTCCTTCCCCCTTCTCCCTCCCACCCAGGACAACATCACCAGTGCCACATTGCCACGCAACTACAAGGTGTCCCCTCTGGCCAGTGACAGGCGTTCTGACGTTGGCAGCTACCGCCGCTCCATGGGCTCTGCAGGGCCCTCAGGCACTTTGCCCCGTAGCTGGCAGCCCGTCAGCCGCATTCCCATGCCTCCCTCCAGCCCTCAGCCTCGCAGTACCCCGCGCCAGCGCCCCATCCCCCTCAGTATGATCTTTAAACTCCAGAATGCTTTCTGGGAACATGGAGCCAGCAGGGCTGTGCTCCCGGGATCCCCCATCTTCTCCCGAGCACCCCCACCTAAGCTGCCTCCCCAGCCACCCCCTCAGCCACAGCTGCTACCCCAACCCCAACCTCAGATGCCCCCCCAGTCCCAGCCTCAGCCTCAGACTCCAGGACCTCAGCAGACTTGGTCCCCCATGAATGAAGGTGAGTCAGCTAAGGGGGCGGGTCCCCAGAAGGTTGGGCAAAGGGAGGGCAACTGACAGGAACCAGAGTAGCGGGGAGCCAGGATAGCCAAGCTTCACCCCACAAACTGTCCCTGCAAAGGGCTGGGCCAGTGAGCATGGGAATGCACACAGGAGCCAGGGTTACAGAGTCGTATGCTGTGCAGCCTCAGGCAGGTGCGCTAACCTCTCTGGGCCTAGCTTTCCGAGTGTAAAAGCTGAATCGTGATAAAAATTCTGTCTGCTGGGACATGGCACTCAAATTACATCAAGTCTTGAGAATGAGGCCCCAGTGCCCAGTAAGTACGGCTTGCCCATTATGTCCCAGCTGACAGGGTCTTTTAGTGCCAAATTGGAGGAGTAAAGCGAGAGCTTCACTTCTCCAAACCACTGGTTTGTGGTATGAGTCAGGGCAAATCCTGTCGTCGGTGACTCACGCCTTTAGTCCCAGTGTTGGAGAGGCAGAGACGGGCGGATCTCTTGAGTGTGAGGCCAGCCTGGTCTACAGAGTGAGTTCCAGGACAGTCAGGGCTACACAGAGAAACCCTGTCTTGAAAAATAAACAAACAAAAAGCAAATTGGGGGTAAATTATCCAACCAATCTCAGCCCTTTTCCCCGCCCAGAAAAAGAAGGAATAATGTTTACCTCATAGGATTGTGGCAGGGGTTGGGATAAAGACCAGTTAATATGTCCTCCTGCTTCTGAGGCTACAGTGGAAGGAGGGGAGGTAACAGAGAACAGATCACTGAACACCAGGCTTCTCCTGGGGATCTGCATGAGATGTTAGAAATAAAGTTCTTCGGATCCTAGAAGATTGTTGGTAGGAGTGCAGATTCCAGAGTGAGGCAGCTGTGTGACTTTGGGCAAATGACTTTCCCTCTCTGATCCTCAGATGCCTGTTGGCAATATAGAGATAATCACCTGTTTCTTCATAATATAGAGAAGGGTGATAGGCCGGCGTGTAGGGCTGGGACTCAGTGGGTAGAATGTCTAGAATGTGTCTTGGGTTCAATGCCCATCACTGCAAATACATACATAAACAAATATTTAACATATTATGCTATAAATAAATAAATCTGTCAAATAAATGCTCAAAGATAAGAATATTATGCACATCCCAGAGTAGTCTAGAGAGGGCAAGTAGTTGCTCTGAGGTCACACAGCCCAGAAGTTGGTTGTATTCCCAAAGCTGCAGATCTGTGAAAGCTCTTGGCGACTCTTCCTCTAATGGGGTTCTTGTTCCTGCTAGGCCTCCTCAAACCCCCTGCCGAGCTGGAGCCAGAGCCCGAGCTGGAGGGACTACTGGCTCCCGTGCTGGAGTCTGGGGATGCAGATGAAGGCACCGTCACGAGGCCCCTCAGCCCTACCAGGCTGCAGCCAGCGCTGCCACCCGAAGCACAGACCGTACCTGAGCTGGAAGAGGTGGCCCGAGTGCTGGCAGAGATTCCTCGACCCCTCAAACGCAGAGGCTCCATGGAGCAGAGCCCTGCTGCCGCCCTGCCTCCCACCCACAAGAAACAGTACCAACAGATCATCAATAGACTCTTCCATCGTCATGGTGGCCCAGGGCCTGGAGGGCCTGAGCCTGAGCTGTCTACAATTACAGAGGGATCTGAGGCCAGGGCAGGGCCCCCTGCTCCCGCCCCTCCAGCTCCTATCCCACCCCCAGCCCCAGCCCAGAGCAACCCTCCAGAGCAGCCTCAGAGCATGGTAAGTCATGAGCCTGGGATGTATGCTCATCTCTGATACAGTTGCTGTAACAAAAAGGCCTCCACCATATAGTGGTTCAAATGAGATCTGCAGTTGCACCCAGACCCTGACCCCCAGGCTAACCTATATTCTTTTTTCTTTTTTCTTTTTTCTTTTTCTTTTTTTTTTTTTTTTGGAGCTGGGGACCGAACTCAGGGCCTTGCGCTTTGCTAGGCAAGTGCTCTACCACTGAGCTAAATCCCCAACCCTTAACCTATATTCTTGAGATTAGCCGGGCTTTGATACCAAGATGGTACCAACTATGCTACAAAGGAGCCTGGGAAATGTAGTCTTTCGTGTAGATAGGGCTGGGCTCAGGGAAAGAGAGACTGAGCCCAAACAGCAGTTTTTACCTGGCCCCACGCCACTTATTCAGCTGTGCATCCTAGGGCCAGGTATTTATCCACTCTGTTTTCAGCCTCAATTTTCCTGTCTGTAAAGTGGACGTAAGAATACCAGTGGCCGCCTGTTAGCTTTACGCTGAGGCTTGCACTGCTGCCTGGGATATAACTGTGACCCTCCCGTTGTTAACGCTGACCCGGGTGTTGGTTCCTTCTGTTTTGCTTTGTTTGCTGTTTTATTTGTTCTGTCTTTTATTGGTTTGACAGTATCAACTCAGGGGAAGGCATTTTTGGCTCAGTTTGAGAACAAGAGGCAGCTGCTTCCATTGGGTCCACAGTCAAGAAGCAGACAGATAAATGCTGAAGTTTGCCTTTCTTCTTTTGATTCAGTCTAGGACCTTGGCCCATGGAATGGGCCATTATAAGTGAGCCAAGCAAAAAGAAAAAAGAAAAGAGAAAAAAGGGGGGAGGGGAGAAATAAGTGGACCAGCCTTAATTAACCCAATCCAGTCCCTCGCTCCCTTGCACTGACCAGAGATTCTTCCCATCGTTATTATACTTTTCTAGGGGTGGCGTTGGTTTTTTTTTAAATCTTTTATTTATTTAGTGTGAGTGCCCTGTTGCATATCTATCCACCTGCCTGTAGAGGGCACCAGATCCCCCTATAGATGGCTGTGAGCCACCCTGTGGTTGCTGGGAATTACTGAACTCAGGACCTCTGGAAGAGCAGTCAGTGCTCTTAACTGCTGAGCCATCTCTTCAGCCCCAGGGGTTGTATTTTCTCTGTGTAGTCCTGGCTGTCCTGGAACTCACTCTGTAGACCAGGCTGGTCTCAAACTCACAGAGATCCTCCTGCCTCTGCCTCCCAAGTGCTGGGGTGAAAGGCACGCACTACCACTGACTAGCTATGTTCTTTTGGTTTTCTTGTTTTGTTTTATTTTAATTTTTATGTGTAAGGATGTTTTGTTTCCATGTATGCCTGGGCACACTATGTGTGCAGTGCCCGTTGAGGCCAGAAGGGGATTCCAGATCCCATTAAACTGGAGTTACAGATGGTTGGGAGCCACCATGTGAGTGCTGGGACTTGAGCTTGGGTCCTCAGCAAGAACAGCCAGTGCTATAAACCTCAGGTGAATTCTAAATCCCACTAAGTTGTCAATCAAAAGTAATCACAGTGGTTTTGTGTTAGTTTTTGTTTGTCTCTTTCTTTGTTTTGCCCAATGGTTCTCAGCCTTCCAATGCTGTGACCCCATTACCCCAGTTCCTCATGTTGTGGTGACCCCACCAACCATAAAATTACTTTCTTTCTTTCTTTTTTTTTTTTTCCAGAGCTGGGGACCGAACCCAGGGCCTTGCGCTTACTAGGCAAACGCTCTACCACTGAGCTAAATCCCCAGCCCATAAAATTACTTTCATTGCTACTTCATAACTGTAATTTTGCTACGGTTATTAATTGTAATGTAAATATCTATTTTCTGATGGTCTTAGGAGACCTCCATAAAAGAGTCATTTCACCTAATGGCTTGCTCTAGCCCAAGCTGTCCTTGAACAGTGCAATCCTCCTGCTTCAACTACCCAAGTGCTGATATTATGGGTATGCACTACCATATCTGGCTTACAGAAATAATTTTTGTACAGAGCACCAGTCTGTGGCTTCCTGGCTTCCTCTAAGATCTCAGGGCTCAAGGTTCCAAAGTCACAGGATGTTCTGATAGTTGTAAAGAACCAGCCGAGACAGCCCTACCCCCGGGGTGACCCGGTCTGTGGGTCTACTTTCCCCTCTGAACTATGGTCCAGCTGGCCTCACTGAAGCCCCTCCCTGTTCCGCAGGAGATGCGCTCAGTACTGCGCAAAGTAGGGTCCCCACGCAAGGCTCGGCGCGCTCGCCTCAACCCACTGGTGCTGCTGTTGGATGCAGCGCTGACTGGAGAGCTGGACGTGGTACAGCAGGCGGTGAAGGAGGTGAGGTGACCCCCCCCAACCCCAGGTGAGAAGAGAACGGGGGCGACAGGTGGGGCTGAATCCTCCTCCCCCCGGTGTTCCTAGATGAATGACCCAAGCCAGCCCAACGAGGAGGGCATCACCGCCCTGCACAATGCCATCTGCGGTGCCAACTACCCCATCGTGGACTTCCTCATCGCCGCGGGCGCCAATGTCAACTCCCCTGACAGCCATGGCTGGTGAGCCCCAACCGTGTACCTGTGGGGAGGTGGGTGGCTCGGAGGTAGGATGGTGCTGCTGGCCTGGACCTCCCTCTCATTCATCCTCCTGCCACCAGGACGCCACTGCATTGTGCCGCTTCCTGCAACGACACTGCCATCTGCACGGCACTGGTGCAGCACGGTGCGGCCATCTTCGCCACTACACTCAGCGATGGTGCCACCGCCATTGAAAAGTGTGACCCTTATCGTGAGGGATACGCAGACTGTGCTACCTATCTGGCAGGTGCGAGGCTGTGTGCGGGGCTTGGGGTGGGGGTGCGGGTGCGGGTGGGGGCGGGGTAGGGACTGGCAGATGCGTGCAGGTGGGTGGGGACATGGGAGCCGTCATTCAGAGTGTACAACTCACCTGCATTCTGCCTGAGGGACAGGCGGTAGAGATACCAAATATACTGTCCAGCTGCTGTGGCAGCTGCACGCATGAAATCCTAGCGCCTGTGAGGCGGAGGCAGCTGGATGTCTGTGAGTTGGAGGCCAGCCAACCTGGCCTGCTCCATGTGGCTGGAGCACATAGCAAGTTCAGGCCAGCCCAACCTACAAAGGGAGAGCTGTCTGAAGAACAAGAACAAACAGAAGCAAGGGTAGCGTGGCACACCGAGCAGTCTGCTGGGGAGCTACTTAGAGGCTGGGACACTCGTAGATATACCTGAGTTCTTGTCAGGTCTCTCCGGGCCCCAGGCTAACCCGCTGAGCTTAGCCCCAGAGGCTTGCCCATAGTTTCCGCTGAACTTATGGAGAGGCAGATCGTATCATAGGTTAGCATTAGGGCTCACAGAGCAGGATTTAACATTGTATAGGTGGGGATGGGGGCCATTCCTGAGGCTGGATTGTGAGTTGGAGACCAGTTGGAGTTATGTATAAAGAACCTGTCTCCAGAGAAGGCCATGGGGTGGACGCAGCTCAGCCGTACAGTGCTTGCTTAGCAGGACTGCAGGAACTGGGTGTGGTGGTGCGCCCCTGTCATACCACAGCCTGAGAGATGGAGCCAGAAAGACCGAAAGCTCAGGGTTCTCCTTGGCCATATACCTAGCTTGAGGCCAGACTGAGATACATTTGGCCCTACCTATCTTTTTAAAAAGTTTCTTGGGGCTGGAGAGATGGCTCAGAGGTGAAGCGCACCCGACTACTCTTCCAGAGGTCCTGAGTTCAATTCCCAGCAACCACATGGTGGCTCACAACCATCTGTAATGGGATCTGATGCCCTCTTCTGGTGTGTCTGAAGACAGTTGCCATGTACTCAGCATATAAATAAATAAATAAATAAATAAATAAATAAATAAATAAACAAACTAAAAAAATTCCTTTTTTCAAAGAGGGAGATGAGGGTCAGGAGAGATCACTCGGCAGTAAAGCCCTGGCTACTCTTCCAGAGGTCCTGAGTTCAGTTCTCAGCACTGAGCTGGTGGCTCACACCTGTTTATAACTGGTTCCGTGGGATCCAATGTCCTCTTCTGGCGTGCAGATGTTCATGCAAAAAAAAACAAAAAACAAAAAAAACAAAAAACAAAAAAAACCAAAAAACAAAAAAACACCTATCTACGTAAAACACAGAAATAAGCAAATCTTTCTGTTTTTGTTTTCCAAAAACAGGAATTCTCTGTGTAGCCCTGGCTGTCCTGGAACTCACTTTGTAGACCAAGCTGGCCTTGAACTCATAGAGATGCTCCTGCCTCTGCTTCCCGAGGTCACACCTGGCTACTAAACAAATCATAAAGAAGGGGGAAAAAGAGGGGCCGGGTTGTAGTAGCGCAGGCCTTTAATTCCAGCCCTTGGGAGGCAGAGGCGGGTGGATCTCTGAGTTTGAGGGGATGTCTAGTTCCAGATTAGCCAGGGCTACATGGAGGGAAAAAAGGGGGGGGTGACAGCCGGCCACCGAGTGAAGGTAGATTGCCCATTTTGACACACCAACAGTGCTCAAATGTTGGAGAGAGCTGGTACGAGCATCTCATGCTATCCACTGGCAGAGGCAAAGACACCGTTCCAGGTGTCTCAACTCTGCTGGAGCAGGGGCCATGCCTGACCTCATCCTCCATGTGGCTGTGTTCCTGGGCCCAGTCTGGACTACCATATTCTTCCTGTGTTTTCAGACGTCGAACAAAGCATGGGACTGATGCACAATGGCGTTGTGTATGCGCTCTGGGACTACAGCGCAGAGTTTGGGGATGAGCTGTCCTTCCGGGAGGGCGAGTCAGTCACTGTGCTGCGGAGAGACGGGCCAGAGGAGACCGACTGGTGGTGGGCGGCACTGCACGGTCAGGAAGGCTATGTGCCGCGCAACTACTTCGGGGTGAGCCCAGAGACTACCCAGTGGGAGTCCCCTATTAATGGTTTGGGCCAAGTTGATCTGTTATTATAGCACTTTGGAGGCTGAGGCAGGAGGATTGCCAAGAGTTCAAGGCATGACAGCCACTTACAGGTTCCCCGACATCTTCCTGCTCCTTCTCTGGCTCCAGCTCATTCAGATGTTTTGATTGGTCATTGGTGTGGCTGGTAGTTAGATGGTAGCCCTCCTTCTTAGGGGTGGGATAAGCGGTGCTGGGCTGCTGGTGTCTGATAGTTCTCTTCCCTCAGCTCTTCCCTAGAGTGAAGTCTCAGCGGAGCAAAATCTAGTAGGAATGAAGGATGATCGTAAAGGAGAAAAGTGCACCGCCAGCCTGCCTTCCACCCAGACCTGCCCGATCCATCTAACTAATCTGCCGCTATTCTCCAGAGGGGTTCTGCCTGCACCGGAAATTCTCTGCTCAAGGGCGGCTCAAGGGAGGGCAGCCCCAGACTGAAGATTACGAAGCTGCCTTAAGCATTGGGGTGAGGTGGAGCTGGGGACATTTGGGGGCAGGAACTCCCACCCCGCCCCCAACACACACACACTTGCCAAATCAGATCTGGTTCTAAGTGCCTCCTACTGGCAGCAAGCCACTGCACTATCCCAGCTGAGCCTGGGAGGCTACCCAACCCTTCTCTCTGAGTCCTTTCTTCCTCTCACCTGGAAGTCCCCGTTCTTCCCAGCAGCCTCCATTCCTCCCAGAAGCCTTGGGGCCTGTGTGAGGCCCCCATTTCCCCAACCAAGTGCCTTCACACCATGTGGCTTACTGTTTATAATGACGCGGAAACTGTTTCCTTTATAAATAAAGGTCGTTTGCCCAGCAATGAACATCACTTTGATTCTGTTCGGTCAACATGAATGCTGTCCGTGTTGGTTAGTTTTCGTCAACACAAACCTAGACAGGATAGTTCTCACAGATCCGTCTCATACATGTGTCCAATTCTTTAATTTTCTTGTTAGTTTTTTTGAGACAAACCAGGCATGTGTAATCTCTTTGATTTTTTTTTTTCCTTTTCTTTTTTTTTTTTTTCAGAGCTGGGGACCGAACCCAGGGCCTTGCGCTTGCTAGGCAAGCGCTCTACCACTGAGCTAAATCCCCAACCCCATCTCTTTGATTTTGAAACAGGATATTATGTTTGGTTTAGGCGAGCTTTAAACCTGTAGTTTGTGTCTCGGATCCTGGAGGAGCTTGAAGTGATGGATCTGTGCCACCGTGATCAGCTACTACTAATTAATTAATTAATTAATTTAGAAAAAATAATAAGAATAAAAAGGTCCTGTGAATAAATTTTTTAAGATCAATTTATTTATTTTATTTATATGAGTACACTGTAGCTGTCTTCAGAGACACCAGAAGAGGGCATCATATCCCATTACAGATGTTTGTGAGCCACCATGTGGTTGCTGGGAATTGAACTCAGGACCTCTGGAAGAGCAGTCAGTGCTCTTAACCGCTGAGCCATAACATTTTTTAAAGAGGGAAATAAAGAAAAATAAAAAAGTCTGGTTCCACTTCCCCCAAAGCCCATTTTTAGGGTCTTAACATGAGGTTTAAGTTTAGAGAGCAAGAGCTATGTATAACTAGCCAAGCAGTAGTGGCACACACCTTTAGTCTCAGCACTCAGGAGGCACAGGCAGGCAGATCTCTGTGAGTTCGAGGCCAGCCTGGTCTATAAACCAAGGTGCAGGACATTTGTAACATGGAATCCAAGAGCTGCGGAGATGGCTCAGCAGGTAAACACACTTGCCAAGCCTGACAGCCCTTGTTCAAGCCTCAGGAGCCAAGAAAGGATGGAGGGAAAGAAGCTATTCCTGCAGGTTGTTCTCTGACAAGCACGGAGAGTTCCCATGGAACAAATACATGAATAAAGCCATGTAACTAAGACAGAAAAAAAGGTAATTTTAAAAAGAAAGAAAGTGGGGCTGGAGAGATGGCTCAGTGGTTAAGAGCACCACTACTCTTGCAAAGAAAGGATCTGCATTTGATTTCCAGCACCTGCATGGTGCCTCACAACCATCAATAGCTCCAGCACCAGGGGATCTGATGCCTTTTGACCTCTGTGGGTACCAGGTACACACTTGATGCACATACATGCATGAGGCAAAACGCACGCATCAAAAATAAAATATTTTTTTTTTAAAAAGAAAGAGCCAGATATTGTGGAAGCAGAGACAGGCAGGTTTTTGTGAGTTCAAGGCCAACCTTGCGGATAGAGTAAGCTCTAGAACAGTGTCAGAACTAAATAGAGAGACTCTGTCTCAAAAAGAAAAAGAAAAAGAAAAGGAAGGAAGGAAGGAGCAAAGGAACAAAGAAAAAGGTGAAGGTGACATTTGAGCAGGGATCCAGAGATAGGAAATAACGGACAGCATAGTCCAGCCTTGCTATCCTGACCCTCAGGAGTCTGAGGTGGGTGAGTCACAAGTAGGAGTGGGGGGCTGGGGGGAAGCCCAGGCTACAGCGTGAGCTCCTCCGGACCAGCTTGGGTTACATAGTGAGACAGTCTCAAAAGAGAGCAGGAAGGGTTCATGAGAAGACTAATGAAGTAAACCGCCATTGCCTTTTGACCTGAGTTCAATTCCCACACATGGTGGACGGAAAGAGCTGAACCAAATTCTGCAGATTTCCTCTTCCTTCCATAGGCCAGAGGTATTGGATTCCATGGAACTAGCCCTAAAGATGATCGTAAGCTGCCTGATTTGGAGGTGGGGGGGTGGGGGCTGGAAACCCTAATCCTCTTCAAGATCACAAAGTGCTTTTAACTACGGAGCGGTTCCTCCAGGCCCTTAATTAATGCATTTTTGTTTGTTTGTTTGTGAGCCTAAGCTTTAATATCTGAGTCATCTCTCCAGCCCATATTAATGAATGCTTAAAAAACACGTGGTAGAATCTGGCTAGAGTAAGAGTTCAATAAATAGGAGGAGCTGTTTTTAGGTTTCCTGTCTTAAGTTTGGACACCAGTATTTTATAAATCGTGCTTGTCTGGTACAATCTCGCCTTTGTAACTTAAAGGCTCCGAACAGCCTCCAATTCCTCTGTTATTTTCTCCTAAACTCTATTCCCGACTTGGACAACCAGGACAGAACCAGGAGGAGCAAACGTCAATGAACTGTAACGATTCTCTCGACATTCTACTTTCTGTGTTCTGTTCGAAGTCCTCGGCGATCCTCAGCGATGCCTTGGGCACCGCTTCTCTCCGGAGTCCGCCCTCTCACAGCTATGCGCACGCGCCAGTTTTCCGATTGGAGGAATGACGGGAAGACTCAGCCAATGGCATCGCGAGAAAGGTGTTGCTCTAGGTCACGCCTCCTCGTTGAATATTCAGGAGGCGGGCGAGTGGACGCCGCGACCAGCCGCCATGAAGTGAGATGGGGTCTCGGGAAGAGTGGTCGGCACTGCGGTGGGCGATGGGGCGGCCGGTGGGTGTCGCCGGGGCCGGGTCGCGGCGTGGAGAGGCTACGGAGACCGGTCCGGGTGGCTTCGGGGTCCGTGGCGGGGAGACGCCACGGGGGCGGGCGGGCGGCGCGGAGGCCGGGGCGGCTGGAGAGCACCGGGCACCGACGCCTCGCCGCCGCCAGGCTCAACGTGGATGGGCTGCTGGTCTACTTCCCGTACGACTACATCTACCCGGAGCAGTTCTCTTACATGCTGGAGCTCAAGCGCACGCTGGACGCCAAGGTGTGTGGTGAGGCTGTTCTCCTGGCACTCTGGTGGCTCCCGCAGGCTAACATCCTTGCTATCCCGCACCCTGAAAACCCAGGCAGGAGCATCGCTGCGAGTTCGGAGGCCAGCCGGGTCTGTACAGCGAGACTGTGTACTAACAACAAATGTAACTAGCAGGACTAGGAGCCCAGTTGGTAGGGTCTTGCCTAGCTACCATGGATGAAACGCTGGGTTCCATCTTGGCACCGCATAAACTGAATGGGACAGTAATTACAATATGTAATTCCCGGAGCCGGGAGGCTTAGGAAAGATTGCTCGAGTTTGAAAGACAGCCTGAGTTTCATAGTGAATTTCAGGCTAGCTAGGGCTATATATAGGGAGACTGTGTTTCCAAAAACATTTAGCTAATAGGGGAGAGTCGGTTATAGCTCAGTTGGTAGAATACTTGCTTAGTGTGCCCAAATCCCAACACCAAATTAACACAGCATAAGATGATGCATACCTGGAACCCCAGCCCTGAGGAACTGAGGTAGGAGGAAAAGTGGGGGTTTGCAACCAGTCTGGGTGAGTTCCAGGCTAGCCAGGGCTGTGTAGCACGACCTTTAAAAAGATAAGGGCCATCAAGATGGCACAGCACTTCATCTTAGCAATCCTCCTGCCTTAGGTTCTTAGGTAGCTTGAGTGACAGGCTTTAATCAGGCTGACGGACAGAGGCTGATTGGTCTGTGTGGAGGTGTTCCTGGTAGTCACAGTAGTGGAGGGAAGGATTCCATATGTGGAGATCAGAGGGCAACTTTGTGGAGTTGGTTTTTCCTTCCACTTTTGTTTCGTTTTGGGTTTTGAGACAGGGTTTCCCTGGCTCTCCTGGAACTCAATGCATAGCCCAGGTTGACCTCAAACTCAGAGATCCACCTGACTCTGCCTCCCAAGTGCTGGGATCAAAGGCATGCACCAACACCACCCAGATATCCTCCACTTTAATGTGGGTTCTAGGGATCAAACTCAGGCTGTTAGGCTTGGTGGGAGCACCTTTACCTGCTGAGCTATTTCAACAGCCCTGAACACAAACTTAATTTTTAAAAAAGTTTTTAATTATACTTACTTGGAATGTGTGTATACATGCTATGGTGTGCATGTGGAGGGTAGAGGAGTTGGTTCATTTCTTCCATGTATGTCTTGGGGATTGAACTCGGGTGATCAGGCTTGACCACAGGCGCCTTTACCAGCTAAGCCATATTGCTGGCCCACAAATGTATTCGTCCTCACAACCTTGCTCCAAGTAAGGCCTGTAGAAGCAAGGATGCTGTGGTCCAGAGAGGTAAAGGTTTCAACTGTCTGCTGCTCAGTAAACTCGTTAGCTGTGTCAGTAGGAGGGACACAGAAATAAGGTTCAGCCTGTAATCCCAGTACTCAGAAAGTGGAGGCAACAGGACTGCCAAACTTTGCGGCCAGCCAGAGGTTCATAGTAAGTACTAGGCTAGCCAGGCCTTTGGGGTGTAGGTAGGGATTAAGAATGAAAAATTTAGATACATCCAGAGCATGTCCAATACAGAAGTCAGTGCTAGCAGCAAACCACTGAACTGAGAACAGGACCCCCTTGGGGGGAATTAGAAGATTTGAAAGAGTTGAAGGAGCTTGCAACCCCATAAGAACAACAATGCCAACCAACCAGATCTTTCAGGGACTAAACCACTACCCAAAGACTATACATGGACTGACCCAGGGCTCCAACAGCATATGTAGCAGAGAATAGCCTTGTTGGGCACCAATGGAAAGGGAAGCCCTTGGTCCTGCCAGAGTTGGACCCCGAGTCCAGGGGAATATGGGGGAGGTGGCAGTAAGGGGGATGGATGGGGAGAATACCCATATGGGGGAGGCGGGGAGAGGATGGGGGTTTATGGATAGGAAACCGGGAAAGGGAATAACATTTGAAATGTAAGTAAAGTAAAGTCCAGCAAAAAAGGAGGAGTGGGGATTGTCAGTCCTGGGGCTTTGACATCAGCTCCACTGTGTGTGTGCTGTTGTCGGGTGCTGGCACGTCAGGGATGAATTCCCCAGAGTGTATGTCGATGGGGTTCTGAGAGCCCATATCTTTTCTGTGCCCAACTTTCAGGGTCATGGAGTCCTGGAGATGCCCTCAGGCACTGGGAAGACAGTGTCCCTGTTGGCCCTGATCGTGGCCTATCAACGGGTGAGTGGCCTCCTGAGTGCCAGGAATGGGATGGGGAGGGGACTGGATGGGGCTGAGGCCACTTGTCACCCACAGGCTTATCCACTGGAGGTGACCAAACTCATCTACTGCTCACGGACCGTGCCGGAGATTGAGAAGGTGGGCAGTGCAGACAGAACCCATGCTCTGTCCCCTCCACTGGGCCTTGGTGGTCCCGTCTCAGCCCTCGGTAACCTGGTGGGCAGGAACTTGTGTTTGTCCTAAGGTCCCCACCTAATGCTCCCATCGTCTGAGCAGGTCATAGAAGAGCTTCGTAAGCTGCTCAGTTTCTACGAGCAGCAGGAGGGTGAGAAGCTGCCATTCTTAGGACTGGCTCTGAGCTCGAGAAAGAACCTGTGCATTCATCCCGAGGTGAGCCCTCGCTCTCATCCCTGGGCCACGCACTACAGGCCCAGAGTAAACCCTTTGTCAGTGAGGTGACAGAGTGCGGCTTCCTTTTCAGTTGTTAGATCAGTGTTCATCCTTGGTGGCTAAGGGTGGCACCTGTGCCAAGATCAGAAGCTGCTCCCATGCCACATGGTATCTCAGACTCTCGCATTTGACCTTAGTAAGGGACAGGTCAAAATCTAAATGGTAGCTTACTCAAAGTCGTGGGTGTTTTGTATACAGGCAAAAGAGGTTAATTCCATGGCAGCCTCAGGCTCTGCCTCACAGTGTCCATTATGTTTATGTGGGTAGTTCAAACCCACACACATCCCGAACCAAACGCTGCTGACCCAGTGCTTTCAGAGAAGGGCTGGCTACTCAAGGCATCTTCGTTTTCTGTTTGGGGGGTTTGCTTGTTTAGAGAGAAATTTAGGCATTTATTTCTTTAAAACCTTACATGTTTGTGTGTATGAGTGTGCATGTATGTATGTGTACGTATGGGCAGGGGCGGTCAGAGGACAACTTGTGGGGGTCTGTTCTCCTTGCACTGTGTGGATCCCAGGGATTGAAATCAGGTTGTCTGGCTTGGCAGCAGCCGTCCATACTCACTGAGCCATCCAGCTAGCCCTCTGGCTGGCTGGTTTTCTGGGATCTGGATTGCACCTACGGCTTTGTGTGCTATCCTCTCGCTTCACCTGTCTGAGTAACTGGATCACAGGCCCCTCCTGCCATACCCAGCTCTCGTGGGATGATTTCAGCCAGGCTCCACCTTGACACCGATGCAACAAGTTCTTGTAACAAATATCAACCAGCCAGGCGTGGTGCTGATAATCCCAGTGCTGGCCTTAATCCCAGCACTCAGGAGGCAGAGGCTGGCTGATCTCGCAGAGTTCTGTGCCAGCCTAGCCTATAAATGAGTCCAGGACAGCCAGGGCTATTACACTGAGAAACCCTGTCTTCAAACACCAAAAGCCAAACAAACAAAACAAAAAACAAATAGCAAATCAGGTGAAGGTTCCCTGTTGCCCCCAAGCCCCAGCTAACACACTACTCCTGTTGTCTGAGTTTGGAGACCCAGTTCGAATAGGTGATATACACCCCTTCCTGTCTCTGTTTTAAATTGTCCACTAACTCCCTCCTAGGTGACACCACTGCGCTTTGGGAAGGACGTCGATGGGAAGTGTCACAGCCTGACAGCGTCATACGTGCGGGCACAGTACCAGCAGGATGCCAGCCTACCTCACTGCCGCTTCTATGAGGTACAGGGGAGAGCCCAGACTGGGGAGCAGGGCTGGGGCACGACAGAGCAGTTCTCCCTGACCTTGCCACCCTCTGACCTTGTCCCAGGAATTTGACACCCATGGACGCCAGGTGCCCCTCCCTGCGGGCATCTACAACCTGGATGACTTGAAGGCCCTGGGGCAGCGGCAGGGCTGGTGCCCCTACTTCCTGGCTCGATACTCGGTGAAGAGTCGTTTTGTTTTCTTCTGAGGCAGAATCTCATTTGTAGCCCAGGCTGGCCTCAAACTTGGACTAACCCTGCCTCAGGTTCCCAGCTGTCAGGGTGTAGGCATGAGCCGCTGTGCCGTCCTTCTGTTGGCCCCTCTGTCTCCATCCTATTACCTCTGTGGTTTTGTGCCCTGCCTGGGTGGTCCTGTCCATCTTTCCACCCATTGCTGTGTCTGTCTTTGTGGCACCTTCATGGACCTGGAGTAGAGTGGGTGTGGCGGGGGGAGCAGAGCTCAGGACAACCTCTCCCTCCGTGTGCCCAGATCCTGCATGCCAACGTGGTGGTTTACAGCTACCACTACCTCCTGGACCCCAAGATCGCAGACCTGGTATCCAAAGAGCTGGCCCGCAAGGCCGTTGTGGTCTTCGATGAAGCCCACAACATCGGTGAGGAGGGTATCAGGGTGTGCAGACGATGGCAGCCCTCTGTCCCCCACCCCCAAGCCCGACTGAGCCCAGCTCTCACCCCTTTTCTCTTTCTCCTAGACAATGTCTGCATCGACTCCATGAGTGTCAACCTCACCCGCAGGACTCTGGACCGTTGCCAGAGCAACTTAGACACCCTGCAGAAGACGGTGCTCAGGTGCCCTCTCCGCTCCCGCTGTTGTGTGCGCCTCAGTGGCCCTGGACCCCTGCCTCATTCCAGCTCCTGTCCCTTGTCCCCATCAGGATCAAGGAGACAGATGAGCAGCGGCTACGAGATGAGTACCGGCGCCTGGTGGAGGGCCTGCGGGAGGCCAGTGCAGCTCGGGAGACAGATGCCCACCTGGCCAACCCTGTGCTGCCCGATGAGGTGCTGCAGGGTGAGCTACACCTCACCCCACCCAGCCTCCAGCCCTCACACACTTCTCCTGTACCAGCTGACTTGATCTCCCTGCAGAGGCCGTGCCAGGCTCCATCCGCACCGCCGAGCACTTCCTGGGCTTCCTGCGGCGGCTGCTGGAGTATGTCAAGTGGCGGCTGCGTGTGCAGCATGTGGTGCAGGAGAGTCCACCTGCCTTTCTGAGCGGCCTGGCCCAGCGTGTGTGCATCCAGCGCAAGCCCCTCAGGTGCGGCCTGCAGCGGGAGCCACGGGCCCACACCTTTTGCTGGTGATGGAGGGATCTGGACCATAGCTAAGGCCGTGGGTCAGGTCAGCTTTGGATGTGGAGGGAGTCTGTGGGACTGTGTGGTGGGCAGTGAGTACCACAACCACGTGTCCCTATGTTGGGGGATGAGCAGATGACATAGACTTTGTGAGCCTAAGAAAGCGTGTGGCTAGTCCTCTTTGTGTGTGGGGCCATGGCACTGGCTGGCCAGAAGCAGAGTGACTGTTGGCCATGAGTCTTGACAGGATACTGCAGTGAGTGGGGAGCTGTGCTCCATCCTGGAGTGGTGGCCCTGGGTGTCTTATACAGTGTGGGGACAGTGTCACACAACGCCCAGATTCCCGGGAAACATGTGGCGAGAGTTGGGCCTGTTGCTACTTCTCACTCCTGACCCCTTTGCTTCTCAGGTTCTGTGCCGAGCGCCTGCGCTCCCTGCTGCACACCCTGGAGATTGCTGACCTGGCCGACTTCTCCCCCCTCACACTCCTTGCTAACTTCGCCACTCTCGTCAGCACTTATGCCAAGGGTAAGCTTCCCTCTCTACTGGGGCCCTGACAGCAGGACTCGGGAGCTCAGCTATGTGGGTCGGGGTATCAACAGGGGGATAGAGCGTAAAGATTTGAGAATTTGAGCTGGTTTTAGGGCCTTGGGGAGCCATACCAAGCGCCTGACGGAGGAGCCTCATGTTCCGATGCTAGTGTTCAGAGGCTCCGTCTGGCCGCAGGTGGAAAAGGTGCATCGGCAGGTGTGGCACTGACCAGAGTGATGCTGGGGGTCACCTCAGCATCGGCAGGTGTGGCACTGACCAGAGGGATACTGGGGGTCACCTCAGCATCGGCAGGTGTGGCACTGACCAGAGCGATGCTGGGGGTCACCTCAGCATCGGCAGGTGTGGCACTGACCAGAGCGATGCTGGGGGTCACCTCAGCATTGGTGGGTGAGGAGCCCTTGTGTGTGACTGAGGCACCAGGGGGCCATGGCAGGTTCTGGGCAAGGGATGCACTTGTCGAGGTTCATGTAGCAGGAAGGTACAGAGCCATAGACTGAGGCTGAACAGGAAAGCAGCTTGGGGGGAGCTCTGGGAGGAGAAGCCAGGATGCAGAAGCATGGCACTGGACATGAAGAGCTCGAGGGAGACTGCACAGAGGCCTGCTCTCAGGACGTTGTGGAGGCTGTTGCTTGGTCTTGGGTCCATCTGTCTCATCTCCTCTGCCCATGTGTTATGTGTCCCCCACCCCCCGCCAGCTTTACACTGAGTTTCAAGCTTATCCCTGGGGATTACTGCAGTATCCAGGAAACCAGGTCAGCTGGCATCCTGCAGCCGGGCCAACCTCAGAAGGATAGATTCCCCCCACCCCCAACCCCATCAACCCCACTGCAGGGCTGTTGGCCTGCTTCCTTCAGCCCTCAGCCCTCACTTAGCCCCTTCTCTTGGCCCACCTTTGTTTTCTGCCTCCTCCCACCACCTACAACCCACTGCAGTCGATTGAAAGCTCCTTCCCCTTGCCCCCTGTCTCCTGCATGCTGCATGCATCCTTAGCTCTCAGAAAGGCACCCTGCCCACCCTCTGCTGGGCCTGCTCCTCCTCTATTCCAGCTGCGTCTCAGGTCACTGCTCGCTAGGTAGCCGTCTCCCCTATACAAGGGAGCCCTTGTGGGTGGGACTGAGGCTGTGTTGGTCCCTGCTGTGTCCTTGGCAAGGGCTGGACACGTAAAACCTGGTCATTTGTTGCCAAGTGAAACAGAATCCGTGAATGTATTCATTTGTTCAGTCAACAAATGGGGCCAGGCCCAGCACTGTCGAAGCAAGAGGATCTAAAAACAGCCTCGTCCTCCCCTTCCAGGAGTCACAGCCTAGGGGAGAACGAGGAGCAAAGATGATTCCAGGTGCCTCTGGAAAGTATGGCAGTGCTGCAGCACCACAGCACTGGCCTCTGGGGCAGGGACTCAGCCAAGTGGAAACTGGCACAGCAGCTGGTGTAAGGAGTCCCTGCAGATCCATGGCACACCTCTGGGGTCATGGGAAGTGTGGACACTAGCAAACTCGGTTCCATGGCGTGTCTCTGGTTGCTGTGTGGGGAGCAGGAGTGGGAGAAACTGGAGGACAGAGCTGCCTGGGGAGTGGGGGCTTGGTCTGTCTGTCTGCAGGGCCATGTAAGGAAGCCCCAGCTCATCTGCTTCTGCACCCGAGTATCTGCACGATCCAGCTGTGCAGAAGTGGGCAGGCTGGGGCGGTTCCGTCCCTGGATGGTGAGTGTCTGGGGTGATCACAGTGAGACTCCCTGGCTCCCCCTCCACCAGGCTTCACCATTATCATTGAACCCTTTGACGACAGGACCCCCACCATCACCAACCCCATTCTACACTTCAGGTGAGATGCAGCCCTGCGTGGGTGGGACAGGCCTCGACCCTGCCCTCTGCTCTGTGTGACCCTGTATTGCCCCACAGCTGTATGGACGCCTCCTTGGCCATCAAGCCTGTGTTTGAACGCTTCCAGTCTGTCATCATCACGTCCGGGGTGAGGACTCTGTGCTGTTCCTTCATCAGGGTCCTGGTCCTTGGCCATCCTGCTGAGGTCTCCCTTGCTGTCTCTGTTGCAGACACTGTCCCCACTGGACATCTACCCCAAGATCCTGGACTTCCACCCGGTCACAATGGCAACCTTCACCATGACGCTGGCCCGAGTCTGCCTCTGCCCAATGGTGAGTGGGTGAGGCAGGTGGGGTCGCCTGCCTCCTGGCTTCAACTACGGCAGCCGGCTGCTCAGCTGAGGCTCAGACCTGGTGGATGCACCAAGTTACTAAGTGCTGCCAACATGGGAGGGCCCTCAGGCCCCTTCCCAGCAACATGGCACTTAGACACGTGCACGCGAAGTGTACACTGGTGCGACGCAGGCCTGGGCAGCTGGTGCTTGGGCATCATCTTACTGAGGGTGGCTTTGTCATTTGACATCCAGCTGTGTCTTGTGTAATGAGCCTCCCTCTGAAGCCTGGGACAGAGCTGTCCCCTCAGCCTCATGACCTTTGCAGTTCAGAGCCCCACAGCTCTCTAGGCGGGGCCTCGGGTCACAGCAGCCAAGGGAAGCCTGGCACAGAAAACCTTACTGTGGGGAGGGCTTGTAGCTGGGTCACCTGCTTATGGAGCACAGGTGTTGTGGAGGGCCGAGTCAGAGGCTGCCTGCCTGCAGGCCTCTCGTCTCCGCAGCAGGGTGGGCTGGGGAAGGTTGCTAATGGGATGTGTGCTGTGGCGTGACCTGTGTCTGGAACTGCCCAAGGCTGTAATATAGCACTACTTAGAAGCACAGAAGCCCTTCCCCAGGGCTTGTTGCTGTGTGACTGTGTGAGTGGCTCATGGTTGAGCTCTAGGCATTTGTCCAAGCAGTGCCAACCATAGGCTTAGGCCACGTGACCTACTGTATCCATACAGAGACTTAGGCCGTGTGATCTGCTGTCCCCATACATAGGCTTCCCTGAACTCGGGCCTTATTTGATCCAGTGCTTGCCTAGCATGCATGGGGCACTCATCTCAAATCTGGGAGAGGGGCAGGAGAACCAGCATCACCTTGGCTACACAGAACTTCAGGGGGTTGGAGAACAGCCTTCTCATGGGCTTGGGAGGATGGAGAGCCTTGGGGAGGCTCCTAGTCTGAAGGCCAGCCTGGGCTACATGAGACACCATCTCAAGCAAGGGGGTTTTGACTGTCATTGTGTTCACACTGTCCTTAACTCTGACTCTTCCAGATCATTGGCCGTGGTAATGACCAGGTAGCAATCAGCTCCAAATTTGAGACCAGAGAAGATATCGGTGAGTCACCCGGAGGCTTGGTCGGGTGGGTCTCAGGTGGCCTAGGACCTGTGCCATCGCAAGACCCCAGCCTCTATGGCTAGCACAGGGGGCCTTCCCACCCTCAGCGCCCTGGGTCTCTTCATTTGGAGATCTGCACTACCGGGCACACCACTGAGTTAAGCACATAGCACAGGGCCCCTGGGACTTTGGGCACTGGCTCCTGAGGGTCACATGGAAGAGACAACCACTCCATTTGTTTCTTGTGCTGTCACACGTTTCATGGCCTTGATATCAGGGATGCTCGGGAGAATGAATTGGGAATGGGTATGTGGCCTCAGTGGGAGGCAGGAGAGTCCAGTCTCTACCCTACTCTTGTAGCTGTAATCCGCAACTATGGCAACCTCCTGCTGGAGATGTCTGCCGTGGTCCCTGATGGCATCGTGGCCTTCTTCACCAGCTACCAGTACATGGAAAGCACTGTAGCCTCCTGGTATGAGCAGGTAACGCCTGCCCACTGCTGCCCACACTCTCAGCTCTGCTCTTCCTGTGGCTTCACCCACTCTTTCTACTGGTGACGACGTGTCACAGGGCGGGACAGTGATGCCAACAGCACCCCTACCCTGCCTGTCCCCACCACAGGGGACTATCCCACCTTTGGGGTTCGTGTGCTGCAGTGCTCTTGGGGTCACTGCAGACTACATCCTAGCAAGCAGGCTTGGTGCTAGGGTGTGCAGGTTCTGGAGGGCTAAGCTAGACCTGGAGCTCTCAAACCTGTGTGGTCGGATGGAGCCGTGGGGTTCTGTGCCGCAGGGGGATGCTCTTCTGTCTTGTGACTGCTGAGCCCAGCTTTCAGGCCTAGTTTGAGCAGGCACTGTAGACTGGGTGTGTCTCAGGCAGGGCGTCTCCCAGTGAGGGGCTGTAGAATGGTGGAGCAAGCATACGTGTAACATGTACAGGAGCATACGTGTAACATGTACAGGCCATTATCCCAGGCAGTCCCTGGTTCTGAGAACAGAGACCCGCCAGCCTGACTGTTGAAGCCAGAGTCTGTGTCTCTGAGACACAACAGTCTCACTGGGCTCGGTGAGATAGGGTCAGAGTTCATTTCTTCCCACGTAAAACTCCCTCCCGTGTTTAGCATCTTTGGTAGAGTGTGCTCACTGGGCTGCACAGGTAACCCTGCCTGCTCTCTCTGGACCCAGAGTCTCTTCTGGTGGGCTGCCGGATTTTGTCTCTGTCCCTCGCTCACCACTGCAGTGACAGATTTGGTCTGAGGACGGCCTGGTTGGTCCTGCCGCGGTTGTCGGCAGACCCTCCACCAGTCACTTGCCACTCTGGGGCCTCTTGCCCACCTTGGGTGATGATTGGCTCCCCACTTTAGGCTGCCAATGAGGTTGGACAGCTGGGGGCATAGAGAAGGGTCTTCATGGAGGCCATAGCAGTGGGGCTGAAATTGGAGTGCTTGACTCTGTGTGGCTTGAGCCCTGACCTCCCTGTCACCCCCAGGGCATCCTTGAAAACATCCAGAGAAACAAACTGCTCTTCATTGAGACCCAGGATGGGGCTGAGACCAGTGTGGCCCTGGAGAAGTACCAAGAGGTGAGTGCCTGGGACAGGCAGGGGAAGGCCGGCAGCCAACGGGTGTGGGAGAGGGCTGAGAAGTGACTGTTTCCACCTCCCTAGGCATGTGAGAATGGCCGCGGGGCCATTCTGCTCTCAGTGGCTCGGGGCAAAGTGTCAGAAGGGATTGACTTTGGTGAGTAGACCTGGCCGTTAGTCCAGGGGCCTGCCCACCCTACCACTGCTGCTCCCTTGGGGACCACTGGGCACACAGGGATTCTGTCCCCTTTCCACACCCTGGGGTGACTTAAGCACGTGCCTTAGCCCCAGCCAGCCCAGGCGCGCACTGTAACCTTGCGTTCCTGCCCGCAGTGCACCACCACGGGCGGGCTGTGATCATGTTTGGTGTCCCCTATGTTTACACCCAGAGCCAGAATTCTCAAGGTGAGTGGGGAATCAGTGATGTCGTGGTGGTGGTGGTGGTGGTGGTGGTGGTGGTGGTGGTGGTGGTGGTGGTGGTGGTGGTGGTGGTGGTGGTGGTGGTGGTGTCGGTTGTGCCGCCTTGTGGCGGGGAAGGGCAGGCTCTCCACCTCAACCTCCTTGTCCCCCAGGCCAGGCTAGAGTATCTGCGGGACCAGTTCCAGATCCGAGAGAATGACTTCCTCACCTTTGATGCCATGCGCCATGCAGCGCAGTGTGTGGGTCGCGCTATCAGGGGCAAGACAGACTATGGACTCATGGTCTTTGCTGACAAGGTGGGGTTCAGGGCTTTTGGGCACCCCAATCCAGCTAGCCCAACTTCTTCCTCACAGGGTACAGGGTAGTAGGCAGCCTGGGCTCCAACCTGGGGTCTAACATCCTTCCCCTCCCTCCTCACAGCGGTTTGCTCGGGCTGACAAGCGTGGGAAGCTGCCTCGATGGATCCAGGAGCACCTGACTGACTCCAACCTCAACCTGACCGTGGATGAGGGGGTACAGGTCGCCAAGTACTTCCTGCGGCAGATGGCACAGCCCTTCCACCGGGTAAGCCTGGGCCCCGCACGCTTCTCCCGCCACCAGGTGTGCACCTGCTTCCTAGTCACCTCAGTCCCCATATTCAGGAGGTAAAGGACAGGTGAGAGCGCTAGTCCCCTTTTCCTAGTCTGGCCGTGTGCTCCAGCCACTGGACACTCTCAATCACATAGTTGGATGCGAGCTGACGCCTGTCCTTTGCCTCTGTCCCTCAGGAGGATCAGTTGGGTCTGTCACTGCTCAGTCTGGAGCAGCTGCAGTCCGAGGAGACGCTACAGCGAATTGAGCAGATTGCACAGCAGCTCTGAACACGGGACTGTGGCTCTCGGGAGGTGAGGGAAGGTCCCAGGGCCCCCCGGCGAACACCCAGTGCCAGTGCACAGCCTTTAATTGCAGGGAGGATCACAGGGTCCCTCCCCATCCACACATGCTGCCCAGGCAGGGTGCAGGGTGACCACCCACCCACCCACCCTTCCTGATCCCTGAGAAGCTGTGACCACTGCAGCCAGGCCACTTAGCGCGGGCTCAAATCCTGCGTGCTGGCGCTGAGGGTCCGAGAGGCCTCATTCAGGTGCTGGGTTGAGAGCTGGGACAGGCACAGGAGTGGTTAGAGTTCTTTTCCAGTTGACACTGGAGCCATTTCATGCCCTACCCACCAACTCACCCCTACATTGAGGCCCCAGGAGGCTGCCCCACCTTTCCCGTCTTGCTGAGCCTGCCAACAGCGCCCTACTCCATCACTGGCTCCTCACCTGTATCCTGGCAGCCCTTGGACCATCGACGTTCAGCATATTGAGTGACATGGCTCTCTTCATCCTGAAGAGGAGCCCAAAAAGACAGGTGTGAGTTGGGAAGGTACAGGTCCCTGACTCTGACCAGTGTCACTGAGGCTGACGTCATGGAAGGTTCTTGGCAAGCTCCTGAGCTCAGCCAGCACTCACCCTGCAGCCCCTGCCATGCTCTCCCCTCGGAGGCGGGAGACCAGCTTCTCGCTTCCACGCCGGATGGACTCTCTGAGCTTAGAGAAGGAACTGCTCCTGCGTAGGACCTGGGGAGGGCACAGTGACCTGTGGGCATGGTGGAGGCCCACCCAGACCAGACCCAAAAGGACCTGAGGCAGAGCCTGCTTACCTGCTGTTGTGCTTCACCTGCTGTGCCTCCCTGGGGGGCTCCTGAGGGACAGAAGGGACATGGAGGTGGGAGTGAGGAACTCCACACAGGAGGGTGTGCAGGAGGGTGCAGGGGTGGGCTCACCAAGCGGGGCAGGCAGGGCCTCCTGGCTGAGGATCTCCTTGTATAGCTCCTCTGCCTGCTGATACTTGTTCTGCTTCAGGTAGGCCGAGGCCTGCGGGGAGGGAGGGTAGGGGCAGGGCGTGGGCATCTTGTTTAGGCCTGGGAACTTCTCAGACCTGCCCGCCTTCCCCAGCATCCTGCCTCAGCTTACTACAGCACAGAGCCGCCGAGTCCTGCATCTCTGCGCTGGTCTCCTACCTCAGTGGGTGAAATGTTTGGGGTCACCCCCCATGACCACAGTAAAATCTGACACAGGACTCTGAACTGGGGTTTGCTTCTGGTTTTTTGTACTGAAGGGCCTGCAGGAGCCCGTGGTCTCTTCCCTCCCTACAGAACCCCCAGGACAGGACACACCTGACATGCCTTACCAGGTTGTTCTTGGTCTTAGCCACATTTGGGTCTTGTGGCCCCCCCAGGGCCTCGTAGATGCTCAGGGCCCTTGCGTAGTGCCGCTCCACATCCTGAAACTTGCCCTGGTTCTGGCACAGCAGGGCCAGGTTGTTGAGCTGCTTGGCCACATCAGGGTGGTCAGCACCCAGGACCTAGGGTATACACAAGCCATCTGTCACATAGGGTAGCTGGTGAGATGCCACTGTCTGTCCAGGGTCCCGGGCTGGGAATATAGGAACAGAGTGGAAGTTAATGGGGTGTGGAGATTAGTGAAGTTAGAGGTCATGGGGTACTGAGTCCGGCTAATCAGCTAAGATGTGAGAGGGTACAGGGGTCAAAGTCAGGATTGGACTGTGAGCTCACTAAGGTCACAAGGTTGGGTGCTCTGCGCTCAAATGAGGTGGACTTGCCACCAAATGCAAGGTGTGCCAGGTAGCTTGAAGTACCAGTGATGGGGAGCAGGGCTGGGCACAGCACCTTCTCACGGATCTCCAGAGCACGCTGGCAGAGGGGTTCTGCCTCCCGGTAACGGCCACGTTTTCCGTAGAGGACAGCCAGGTTGTTGAGGGTGGCGGCCACCTGTAGGAAGACAGTTGTCGAAGGAGGAGGGCCCTGCAGCTCACCCTCCTGAGTCCATCTCCCCCCAAAACACACCCCCTCCCTGAACTCTGCTCACTGCAGGGTGTTCAGGACCCAGCGTCTGTTCCCGGATCTGCAGGGCGTCGTGAAGAAGCTCCGTGGCCTCCTTGTACTTGTTCTGGTCCCTGCAGGGCAGGGACGGAAGGCTGGGCTAAGCTGGTGTCACAGGCTGAACTGAGCCAGGAATGACTGGCATCCTTCAGGGGGCCCCCTTTCTCACACCTCTCAGGCCTCTAGCTCTGGGTCCCCACATTGCCAGCCCTGTTAAGCATCATGTCTCATGTCCCTTGCATTCTCTGGTGCCCAAATTCTAGATTCTGGCTTTCACTGCCTCTCTAGGTCTCTGTTCCTTTCATTTTCCTGTCCCCACCCCAGGTGCTTTACCTAGTCAGGGGGTTGCAGTTCCCCCACTATCCCAGGTGGAGTCTGGCCCAATTAGCCACAGCCCTCACCTGTACACAAGTGCCAGGATGTTGAGCATGGTGGCCACGTCAGGGTGGCAGTGGCCTGAGCTCCGCTCCAGGTCCTCCAAGGCCTGGCGACACAGCGGAACTGCCACCTCATAGCGGCCCTGGCTAGCATACTGGATCACCAGGTTGTGCAGAGTGCGCAGACGAGCTGGGATCTCATAGCCACCCTGCTGCGCTGCTGCTGCTCCTGCTGCCTCAGGACCTGGGGGAGGTGGTGTAGAGTCAGCCACAGTGGGCCTCAGCCTGTACCCCACAGCCACCTCTCGGAGTATGGCCTTGTGCTGACAGGACACAGGGATTTCAGAAATCTAACCAGCCAGCGGCATGTTAGGTGCCAGAACCGAACATGACTGACTTCCAGCTTCCAATGTCCCTGCTAATCAGAGCCACTTGCTTCCCCTCCTCAGAGGCCTCAGTGTCCCTTAGGGCAAGGCTCTTGCCCCAGGCTTAGCCTGCAGTCCTGCGTGGTTACCCTCTGATATCGTGCCCAGGGCTCCCACACACCCACCTTTCTTTTCCTCCTCTTCACTGGGGAAGAGAGAAGCCAGGCTGTCTCGGCGAGGCGGGGAATCCGGCCTCTGTGGTAAACAGGAAAGAGTATTTCTGAGAATGTCAAGTGTTGGAGGCTGAAGCCCTGAAGCTACATCAGGCCGGCCTGTGTAGCTTTCTGGTGTTTAGGGCAGGGGCTCATCGCATAGACTAGCTGGCCTGCCTCTGCCTTCAAAGTGCTGGGCTTAAAGGCAAGCCACCATGCCTGACTCCAGGACTGGTATATTTATGAGGCAAGAGTCTCACTACAATGTAGCCCAGGTTGGCCTAGAACTCACAGCATCCTCCAGCCTCAGCCATAGTACCTCTGAGCTTGACAAAGGCGTGGGATGAGAGCCTTAGAGGTTTCAGTGAGCTGGGAGAAGACCTGAAAGCCCTAGGGAGCATTGAGGGGATTTTGGAAGCTCACTTAGGTGTGGGGATTTAGGGACCCCGTATGTACTTGAAGGGCTATAAGGCTATGAGTGCTAAGGAAGACTTGAGGGCATCCTGGAGCTCTGTGGAGGACCCTGCCCCTGCTACCTGGCTCTCCTCGGGCGGGTCATACTGCCTCAGCTGCCCCAGGAACTGAAGGTGGCTCTTCTCCTCTTCCAGCTGGGCCACAGCCTCCTCACTGGCCCGCAGTCGCCTCTGTGTCTCCTCCAGCTCCTCTCGAAGCCATGTGTTCTCTTGGGCTAGCCTCCGTGCCTGTGCCCGTAGCCTCTGCTTCTCAGCCTCCAACACACCCACGTGTGCAGACAGGGCCAGCAGCACCTGTGGAGCACTGACCCATGAGTAGGAGTGGATTCGTCCAAGGACAGCCCCAGCCCCAGCCCAGGCTTTACATTAAGTCACACATACCCATTCTACACAGTTTCCCCCAGATTCTCAAGACACCCTGCTATGTGGCTCTGATAAAGTTTCCCAGAAATTCCTGACTTCACCTAAATTACACATAGGACTAATTCCTATTCCAGCTATGAAAGCCAGCAGCACCTGCCTAAAATCCATCTCTGAGTAACAGGAGTGTGGCTCAGTGTAGAGCCCCTGCCTAGAATCCCCCATCGAGGGAGGGGCTGGGGCGTGGCTCAGTGGTAGAGCCCCTGCCTAGAATCCCCCAGGGAGGGACTGGGGGCGTGGCTCAGTGTAGAGCCCCTGCCTAGAATCCCTACCACTGAGCCACGCCCAGCCCCTTACTAGGGTTCCATTTATACGTAAAACCCCAAACTCACTGCACGCCCAGGTTCAACAGGAGAATCACATCTGGTACACACAAAAGTTCATCCCTAATGCTTCTCAGGGATACAATCTCTGACCTGCAGTCCCTCTTTCTAGGCCTGTCTCCTTCAGACCTCCTACCTGACCCTGGGCCTCCCCTACCAAACCTGACTACACACACACACACACACACACACACACCACACACACCATCATCATCATCATCTCTGGTCCTCCTCCCTCCCAGACTTAAGCTCCCCCATAGCCCCGCATACCTGGGCCTCACCCAGTCCCAGCTCAATGGCCTCCAGGGAGTGGTTCACCACCTGTTGCTTCTCTTCCAGCAGTTCTACACCCGCCACAGGGCCTGGTCCAGCCAGGGCCTCCGCCAAATGCCCAGCCAGACTATGGTGCTCGGCCCGCAGGGCCTCCAGTCCCTGTACAACCTGTCGCGTCTGCCGCACCAGCTCCTCCGGGTTCAGCCGTTCTGGGCCCAGCCCTGTGCTTCCAGGAGCTGCCACCTGCACAGACATGGCTGCTCCTGAGGGGCAGTGAGGTTGGGGGAGTCACCACCTGGGTCAGACAGACTCACAGCCTCTCTTCATTCCAATCATCCTCTGTCCACCCATCTTGGCTAAGCTTTCTCTCTGCTCAAGCCCTTTCCATCACAGGCAGCCTTCATCGGGAATTTTCTACCTTCGTAAACCCGGAGGACAGCTCTTAACTGTGTGTGGTTAGCCAAGAGGACCAACAGATGGTTCCAGAGCTCCCTCCACCCCGCTGCACTCTGCTCACCTGGTCCAGCCCCCCCACCCAGGTCCCCAGACACCCCAGTTCAGAGCTTCCCAGCCTGCTAAGCGCCCTGGGACCGGAGGTGCCACCTCTGCCGGGCTGAGGGGCGGGGCGCTGAGGGGCGGAGCGTGTGGAGGCGGCAGGCTCCCAGTGAGATCATTCTTTGGGTGTTTTGTCAGGAACCAGTCAGGCCACTGGTGGGGGGGGGCAGAGGTGAGGGATGAGGGATGGAACCCTGAAAGCAGAGAAGCAGAGCAAAGGGCTGGGGAAAGGGTGGGTGGAGGTGTCTAGGAGGGGCCGACTGTTGGCTCGCCTCGCGCTTGGCAAAATCTTGATGGACAGACAGGACTAGGGGACCCAACCACCCCAGGGACCCAACCACCGCAGCTTGATGAGGTCGGCTGTGGCTCACAGTGTCCATGTGACCCCTGAGCACTGCTGGGGTCCACCAAATGGGTTTTTGTGTGTTTTCATGTGGGTAACCAAGTCAGAGGCTTAGAGGGGGAGCCTCCCCGACACACACTACTCGAGAGCACACCTCAGCAAACACACAAAACTCTCCCATCCTTCCTTCCTTCCTTTATTATTATTTTTGACAGGGTCTCACTGTGTAGCCCAGGCTGGTTTGGAATTCACAGAAATCCACCTGTCTCTCTCTGTCTTTATCGTACCGGGACTAGAAGTATGTGCCACCTCCTAGCCTTTTAAAAGGGATTTTCAATTAATTTTTTGAAGTTGGGTTTCATGTGCCCAGAGTGTCCTTAACCTTGCTATCTAGTTGAGGATGACCTTAAGCAACACATACTGCCACACTCCATTTATGGGGTGCCGGGGATGGACCCCAGGTCCTGGATATGCTATACACACCTAGGATGGGCATTCTAAGCAAGCAGTCTTATCAACTGAGTCGCAGCCTAGGTCCTTCTTTTTTTTTTTTTTTTTTTTCCGGGGCTGGGGACCGAACTCCGGGCCTTGCGCTCGCTTGGCAAGCGCCCTCCCCCTGAGCTAAATCCCCAACAGCCTAGGTCCTTCTTAAAGACCCAGTGAACGACAGATTCCCATCTCAGACCCAGCTCCACACACACTTTCCCTCCTTTCACACGCCCTGCCCCCACCCTCTCCAAACACCAGGCGCATGCGTTACCTAATTAGAGACACAACACAAGAAAAGAAACAAAGAATACACACAATCTCATCTTAGAAACACAAACCACACCACACTTCCTCCTTTTCAGAATACGGGTGTGGTAGCATACACTCGAAATTCTGGCACTGAAGGCTGAGGCAGGAGGATCAAAGGCCCAGTAGCTATGAACTCTGCTTTGAAAGAGAAAACCTAGGGTCTGGGGGCAAGACCAGTGGTGAAGAGCCCTTACTGCTCTTGCAGAGGACGGAGCACCCACATGCTGACTTCTAACCAATTCAAGTTCCAGAGGATCTGACGCCCTCTTCTGGCCATGTGGGTATTGCACACACATGCTTGAAAGCAAACGCTCATGTACATAAAATAAAAATAAATCGTAGCAAGGGGTAGTGGCACGCTTTTAATCCCAGCACGTGGGAGGCAGAGGCCTCTCTGAGTTCAGGCCAGCCTGGACTACAATTCGAGTTCCAGGATAGCCAGAGCTATACAGAAAAACTCTGCCTCGAAAAGAAAAAAATCTTAAAAGAAAAAGAAGACACTGGGAAAACAGCTAGACAAACATTGCCAAGGCCCTGGATTCCATCCCTAATACCATAAGGGAAAAATAAAAAGTTGATGGATGGGCATATGGTACAAATCTGGGATCTGAGCTCTCAAATCGGGGTTCCAAGCCATCCTTGGCTAAACCTTCCTGTGCCGCCTCAAGCACTGGTACAGGCAGACAGCACTAGTCGAGGGCTTGTTTATTGTTTGTTTGTTTTCCAACACAGCGTTTCTCTGCGTAGCCCTAGCTGTCCTGGAACTCACTCTATAGACCCGGCTGGCCTTGAACTCAGAGATTCACCTGCCTCTGCCTCCCAAGAGCTGGGATTAAAGGCGTGAGCCATCTCTGCTGGGCTGAATACATGTAGTTTTTAGAGATAATCCTCTGCTCCACACAGAGTCCAGTGCCCACCCCACTTCCTCTGATGATCTTGGGGCTGCCTGAAGCAGCGTTTTCTAAATCTCAGAGTAACAAGTAGGTGTGTGTGTGTGTGTGCGTGTGCATGTTTGTGTGTGTACATGTTTGTGTGTGTGCATGTGCATGTTTGTGTGTGTGTGCATGTTTGTGTGTGTGTGCGCGTGCGTGCGTGTGCGTGCGTGTGCATGTGTGTGTGCATGCATGCGTGCGTGCGTGTGTGCGTGCGTGCGTGTGTGTGTGTGCTCCTGCAGCATTCCAGCCCAGAAAGAGACCCAACTTCAAACTCTGAAATACACTTTCTACTTTGTGAGCAGCATTTCCAAAGGCTTTAAAGTCAAAACCTTAATTCCAATGGTCTAACTGGGTACCGCCAGGTTATGACTCTGGAGAGGAATGGTGGCCACACCTTTAAGCCCAGCAACTCAGGAGGCAGAGGCAGGAAGATTTCGTTGAGTCCAAAGCCAGCCTGGTCTACAGAGTGAGTTCTGTCTAAAAAACAAAACCAAAACAAAACCAAAAAAACCATTTCAACTTCTCCCCAGATGTGGCCTCTCCCACCTGTCATCCCAATACTCAGAGTCAGAAATGGGAGGATCGGGGTTGGGGATTTGGCTCAGTGGTAGAGCGCTTGCCTAGCAAGCAGAAGGCCCTGGGTTCGGTCCTCAGCTCCGGGGGAGAAAAAAAAGAAAAGAAATTGGAGGATCTGGTGTTCAGGGTCACTTCATCTCTACAAACAAAACCAAAACCATATATAGAGACACACAAATAAGGTCATGGTGAGAGCGTGTGGAACCCGAGTGGGCTCAACCTCACAAACCGTAAGCAGACAGTCTCTTTACCACACAAGCTCAGGGTGAGCCGCCCTGACTCCAGTCACTCTGCCCCAGTGTGGCCAGGGTCACCACCCCACGGCACAATCTCAGACCCACGGAAGCCTTTGCTCCATATGCAGCTTCCCACAGCTTGATACCCAGATCAACAATCATGGGACAGCCACAGCTCAGCTGCAGCCACCTGCCACTCGAGCTGTCCCCAGCATTCACAGGAGCCCCATGAGAGCTTCACCAGTCCACAGCAGGCACACAGCGTGCACGCACGCACACACACACACACCTATGCAAACCCCAGCTTGCAGACACAGTCACACTCATACCCCCCCCACAGATCCCCACCCCAGGGATACACAACCAGAAAGTCAACAGTTAGTCAGTGACAGTCACATATCGCTGACACAATTCCACACACTCCACCCCAACTGTCACATAACACCTAGATCCAACCCCATTAGGCAGCCCATTCCCTGTCACCCATGGCCATACGTGTGAATCAGCCACAAGTACAGAGCTGATCACAGACTCAGCATCTCAGTCGCACATGCTCAGTACTGTGCACAGTCCACACGTAACACACACACACACACACACAGACAATTAGACAAGATCACCTACATTCACTCGGTCTGTCCCCATCAGAGTGACATGGTAACCTATCTCCCTTTTACACTCTTACTTTTAAAAAGATATATAATTTACATATACATATGTATGTATATGTATATATTGATACAGAATTTCTTTAATATATAAACAGAGTTTCTCTATGTAGCCCTGGCTGTCCTGGAATTCCCTCAACCTGGCCTCAAATTCAGAAATCCATCTGCCTCTGTCCCCCCACCCCCCACCCCCAAGTGCTGGGATTAAAGGTGTGCATCATGATGCCTGGTCCTTATTTATTTTTTTTCCCTTTATGTATGGCAGAGGAACATGGAAGGTCAGAGGACAACTTGCAACTTAAGGGAGTCCATTCTTTTCTCCCACCTTGTGGATCCTGTAGACCAAACTCGAGAAATTGACAGTTTGGCAACACGTGCTTTTACTCTCCTTGTTGGTTCTCTCCCCCTTTTCTTTTTCTTCCTCCCTTTGACACTTGTACCCACAATCCACCCTCCTTCTGTCTCCCTTGAGTACGAAGCCTAGGCTCGCCTTCAACTCCGTTCTCCCCGCCTCAGTTTCCACAGTGCCCCTTGCCTTACTCCCTCTCTTTGCACACCCCCGCGCAGGGCTCCCTCACCATGCACGTCTTGCACTCTTAGGCTGCAGCTGGGGACTCTCCAACAGCGCGCCAGCCTCTCTCCTGGCCGCGGAGACCCTGCACCGGACTTCGCGTCACAAGGCCCCGCCCCGCCCGCAGCTGTTTTTCTACCCGGCTAGGGGCGGGGCAGGGCCCCGCGGGGACCCCGAGGCTCATCCGAGCCGCCAGACCCATAGCCCCTTCTCTCCATCCCTGCGGCCCCCTCGGGAATCCCGAAGCAGCCGCCGCCGTCCCCCGTGCCCACCTGACGGCCGCCCGTCTGAACCGCCTCGCTGCGCGGAGACCCGGCTGCTCCCGCTGCGAAGCCGCTGGTCCGGGAGGCTCCTGAGGGGGATGGGGCAGGGCAAGGCCACGCCCCCGCAGGTGCGCAGGCCACGCCCTCGGTCGACACACATTGAGAAATCCTCAGTCTAGGATCGGGGTGGGGCGGGGCGGGTGGAGGCCACGCCCCTGTAGGTGCTCAGGGCACGCCCTACGCCGCTGCAGTAGGAGAAGCCTGCAGTTTAAGAATTTTTGAAAACTGTCTGGGGTCCTGCGAGAAGGCTCAGACAGTAAAGGTGCTTACCGCCAATCCTGAGGGGCTGAGTTCCATCCCTGAGACCCTCAGGGTGGACAGAGACGGACTCTCACATGTTGTCTTCTGACTTCTACATGTGTACAGTCATACATTCACACATATGAAGTAAACACATAAAAACGTAATTAAAGGTTAGGGATTTAGCTCAGCGGTAGAGCGCTTGCCTAGCGAGCGCAAGGCCCTGGGTTCGGTCCCCAGCTCCGAAAAAAAGAAAAAAAAAAGTAATTAAAACTTTCTTGGGGTTGGGGATTTAGCTCAGTGGTAGAGCGCTTGCCTAGCAAGCGAAAGGCCTTGGGTTCGGTCCCCAGCTCCGAAAAAAAGAAAAAAGAAAAAAAAAAACTTTCTTGAAGGGGCTGGAAGGATGGCTCCTCAGGTAAGAACGCTGGCGGCTTTTGCAGAGGACCCAGGTTCAATTCCCAGAACCCACACATGTTGCTCAAAATCATCTGTAACTCTAGTTCCGGGGGATTCAGCACCCTCTTCCAGGGCCTCCACAGACAGCATGCACATAAAGATAAAAACCTCCAAAAATACTGTTTCAATAATTGCAACCTCAGAACCTTACACAACGGTTTCTTTCCCGCTGACAAGACGGTAGTAAAAACGCTATCTGCCATGCTTGAGAACCTGAGTTTCATCTCCAAGAACCACATGGAGCATGAAAACTGACTCCTGGGAATTGTTCAGGAGCCGTCCAAGGAGAGCCTGGCCTCCACATGCATGGATGGAACGTGTGCAGACATGTATGTGTGTTCGTGTATATGTACAGACATATAAACGAGAGAGGTTTGTTTATTTTGAAGATTTATTCTAATGGTGTTCTGCCTGTACGTCTGTGTGAGGGTGTCAGATCTCCTGGAACTGGAGTTACAGACAATGGTGAACCACGGGTGCTGGGGAAATGAACTTGGGTCCTCTGGAAGAGCAGCCAGTGCTCTTTTAACCGCTGAGACAGGTCTCTAACCCAAGAGTTTTTAAAAGGACCGCAAGGACTGAATCGATTAGCTTGAACTAACGGTAGGGTGTGCACTGCTCTGCTGGGGGTAGTACCCAGAGCGCTGGGAATACAAGGGAAGAGCAACTACCATTCAGCTATCCCTGCTTTATAGCGTGTGTGTGAGAGTGTGTGTGTGTGTGTGTGTGTGTGTGTGTGTGTGTGTGTATTTTAAAATTGTATTAATTCTTCCCCCTCCCTTTTTGAGGCAGGGTCTCACTGTGTATCTGAGTATGACCTCACAGTCGTGAGGATTCTTAATACCCTTAATGCTGAAAATCCAGCCCCTGTACCCTAATTATCTTAATTTTACTGAGGGGGATAGTCTCCCTCTGAAGCTCAGCTGAGCTCAAATTTACAGTCCTCCTGCTTATTCTACAACGCGTGCCTTGTGTCTCTCTGGTCGTCCTCAAGGGCGAGGCCGTATCGCGACACGATGGAGGTGCGCAGCAAATATTTATAGGATGAACGAAGTTATCAAAGGTCCCTGCAGTGCGCGATGCCGCCGCCAGAGGGCAATGCGGGTCCACGGAGCCGCCTGAGATGTGCTCACCCTCCAGAGCCCAGATGTCCTCCACCACGAAGCTCTCATTGGCTTCTCCTGTGACCCACCTCCTCCCCTCCCCAGGCTCGCAGCCTCTTGGCCTCCAGCGTCTTCGTACCTGCACAGTCCAGGTCTCCACACTAGGGACAGGTGTCCGCCAAATTGAACTGTGAGTAACCAGTGCATAGCAACGTCCTGGAACCGGAGTGTGAATTGAATCCTAGACATTAACTCGTGTTGTAACGGTTCTAGCTATTTCTAGAATGAAGAGGAATGAAGAGGGCAGATAAGCTCCATGCCACCGCTTTGGTCTCAGGATACTAACGACGGATCTGCCGCATGTCCATCGTAAAGCAGACAGAGGTTGGTCAGGCACACATCCCAGCTCTGTCATTTGCTGGCTGTGTGACCCCTTAGATGGAGACCAACCTCTCTGTCCTCCGGTTCCTGGTATACAGAACCAGATTCAGGGAACCTACTCCCGGAGACTGTTATCCAGCAGTTCCTCCAAAGGTCTTTGGGTGGGTGAGATGGTTCATGGTTCAGCAGCTAAAGGCTCTTGCTGCCAGGCCTGAAAACTTGAGTTCTAGTGGGACTAGCTGATGGAAGGAGTGACCTTGCTAGGCATTCCCTCCGCCATGGCTGAGTCCTGCAAAAGGAAAATGGCTGTGCATGCACAGGTGCCTGTGAGGCCCAGACACCCTGGAGAGCCCCCCCTCTCCTCATCTCCTGAGCCCTATAGTCCACCTCACCTGTCACCTTCTTCCTCATGTGACACGAGATACAGATTAGGAACAAAACTCAAGGAAGACAGCCATTGTTGCAGCACACTGCATACCCCAAAGCAGGACTGGGTTTCGGGGTACCCCTGTAACAGGGTCTAAACCAAATCCTCCATGCAAACGACTTCTGTTCATGCTCCCACCACGTGCATTAATTAGTCCATTGTATAGATGAGGACTATGCAGTCCAGAGAGGTTAGTGAGTTCTTTGAGATCACACAGCCAAGGAATAGAAGAACCCCTATGCCAGACAGCCACACCTGGAGGAGGCTCCTATGCCAGGCCACGTGAAGATGAGAAAACTGAGGCTCTGAGAGATGAAATTATTTGCCCACACCTCAGATAAGAACATGGAAAATGCCTGTAATCCCAGCAACTGGGAGACTGAACTAGGACGATTGTCTAGGAGCTTCAAGCTAGCCTGGGCAACATGGTAGGAAGACTTTGTTCGAAATAGCCGATAAGCAAGATACTGCATGGTGGGTCCTGCCTGTAGTGGTATTGCTCTGTAAACCAAGGCAGGAAGGACTCAGGTGTGAGGCCTGGGACAGCCTGAGCTACATAGTGGTATTCTGTACAAAACAAAAAGGGCAGTTTGCGTCCCCGAATTCTCCATGACTTCCTTGAGGCCTTGGTCCCCAACCTTCTCAAGACTCTGGGCTCCTGAGTGAGCCCAGTTCCACCCTTATTAGCCCTCAGCACCCAGGAGAAGACAGTCAGGAGTGACACAGCGGACACAGGGAGTATATGGAGACCTGGAAAGGGACTGGGGACACAGCTCAGCTTTGCCCAGAGGCCACCAAAGCTCTCACCCTCTGAGCTGCCCTATGCCCCTATGATTGGAAGCTCTTCTCCTCCGAGCTGTTTGCCCTTGGGCTGGTAGCTTAACCTTTCTGTGCTCTGCCGTTGAGAGTGTTCACAGTCACAGTGTAAGCACTCGGAGCAGTACTTAGCATCAGCAGCCACACTAGCCTCCTGGTAGCTATGTCTCCTGGCAGGCAGAACCTGCTGTGAACTGGCTCATCCCAGGTCACATGATTAGCCAATGCCTGCAAACCATCCTGGAACGCTGAGTTCCCGAATTCAGCATCTCCAAAAGACAAAGGACTTAGAGCAAGGGCTGGCAAGATGGCTCAGTGAGTAAAGGTGCTTGCAGCCAAACTGACTTCAATCCTGGGGACCCACAGAGTGGAGGAAGAGAATCGATTACCACAGGATTGTCCTCTGATTTCCTCAGTGCCCCATCCCTGGAAATAAATAAATAAATAAATAAATAAATAAATAAATAAATAAATGTAATCTTTTTTTTAAAAAATATTTTATTTATTTATTATGTATGAGTACACTGTAGCTGTCTTCAGACACACCAGAAGAGGGCATCAGATTTCATTACAGATGGTTGTAAGCCACCATGTGGTTGCTGGGATTTGAACTCAGGACCTTGGGAAGAGCAGTCGGTGCTCTTAACCACTGAGCCATCTCTCCAGCCCAAATGTAATCTTTTTAATGAAAAGAAGAGGCTGGCCCAGGCATGGTGACCAGGGTCTTTAATCCTAGCACTGGGTAGGCAGAGACAGGAGGATTTCTATGAATTCAAGGCCACCCTGGTCTACAGAGAGAGTTCCAGGACAGCTAGGGCTACACAGAAAGCCTATCTGGAAAGACAAACAAAATTGGATGACCTAAGAGGGGTTCTCAGAGGGCAGCATGTGCTCCCTAGCGAGCCTCTGACATGGCCGGAGCCTGATTCTCTCTGCCTCTAACCCTCGGGGACTCCCATGAGCTCCTTGCCCAACAGTGTCTTCTGTGTGCCCTCCTTGGGCTGTTCCAGTCTTCCCTCAGCGTCCCTTCCTCGGGACGTTGGCACCTGCTCTTCTCTCTGCTCCCTCCCTGCACAACCGGCTCTGTCCACATCAGATGTCACAGTGCTCCCTCAGAGGGGGAGGGCACCGTGTACCCTCTGTTTCCCCGGCAAGGGTTCAATAAACCAATGTTTTTCGAGACAGGGTTCCTCGGCATAGCCCTGGCTGTCCTGGAACTTGCTCTGTAAACCAGGTTGACCTTGAATTCTTGAAATCCAGTTGCTTTTACTTTCTTGGGCATCACCTTCTAAGACCCCAGGGAGGCCTTTGCTATCTGACCATGCTGGCAAGGAACATGGGGTGCCAGGATCATAGGCTGAACATTTTAAACACTTCTTCCATTCTCTGCCCCCTAGAGTAGGCTCCCCTCACCAGCCTGGGCAGAAGTCGGGGAGAATGGAGTGAAGCCATGCTGACTACCTCAGACAACCGAAGGAGTCTGGGGCAATCCTGGCTCCTCCCAGGCAGAGGAGGAAACGTCCTCGTGTGTGTCTCACTTCCATGAATCCCTTCCTCGACCCCGAAGTCCTTGGTCACAGCTGAGGTACAAAAGGCTCCTGTCATACTATGTTCTGCTCTGGTCTGCCTTCCACAGTTTTGGGGCCACCTAGCCCCTCTCCCAAGGGATGAGAGCAGCCACCAGGGGTCTAGGCTATCCATGTAAGGAGGCAAGGCCTGGGGACATCCGAGATGCCTGGTTATAATTAACCCGGACACGTGGTTGCTCCCCCCAACACCTGCTGCCTGACCAACCCCACCCCCACCCCAGTGCCTGGGTCTTGGGCTCTGTAGACATGGAGAAGCTTGCTCTAAAAATAACTCTGTCCCTGGTGGATCCAGGGCGAGGGGCAGGCTGAGGGCGGCCACGTCCCTCAGCTCCAGGTTTGTTTTCCCAAGAGTGGTTTTTCTGCTTCTGTAACTTTCTCTGTCCATTCCACTGTGGTAGGAGCAACCAGCACTGGGCTTCTGGGAGAAACTGAACCTGGTTCTCAAACTTCGGCTGCAGTCACTGTCATCCCTGCGGCTGGGTGGCTTCAGGCCCCTCTCTCTGGCTCCAGGATCCTCCCTGGGTCTGGGGCCCTTGGCCTTCACTGCAAAATTTCCCCCAGGTGCTGTAGGCTGGAGTTCTGGCTTTAAAGAACAACACTTGTCTGATATGCATGGTTCTGAGCCTATAACTGCAAAAAATGACACACAGCTTGACACTTGGGTGGCTGAGGCAGGGGGATTGCCATGACTGCAAAGCCAGACTGGGTGGCATAGTCTCAAAAAAGCAGAAACAACTAAATAACTAAAGACAGGCATGTAATCCTACTCAGGAGGCCGAGGCAGGAGGATTGTCACAAATCTGAGACCAGCCTGGACTATATAGCAGGTTCTAGGCTATCCTTGGCTACAGATTAAGAAAGACCCTATTTCAAAAACACAAAGGAAACAAAATGAAATGGTTCTCCCAGCTGCTGATGCTCAGCAAGCCATGAAGCTAAGGGAGGGTGCTGGCTACAATCGAGGCTGTGGGGGCTGAGGGCAGGCTGTAACAGGCTCAAGGGCCAGGGCTTATACGTGCCTGGGACACCCAGAGTATTACTGACCCATGTTCCCGGCGGGGGGCCAGCTGTCCCCCGCCAGCTAGACTCAGCACTTGGTCTGGGAACCAGTGAGCTAGTCAGCCCCTGGGGCAGCCCATACAAGGCCATGGGGCTGGGCGAGCAGCACGCCTGGTTTCGGAGTGGGCACGGTGCCTGGGCAATGAGCTGAAAGCTCAGCTGCCCTCAGGGGCCCCTCCCTGGGGACAGCCCCTCCTGGCCAGTCACACCCTGCAGGCTCCTCTATATAACCCAGGGGCTGCAGGGGCTGCCCCCGGGTCACCACCACCTCCACAGCAAAGACAGACACTCAGGAGCCAGCCAGCCAGGTAGGGCCTGAGAGGAGTCACGGGGTGGGGGTAAGGGTGGGGTGCAGGCATCCAAGGGTCCTCTCACTGGGTCATGTTATGGTTGTGGATTTTGCAGCAGAAGTTGTGGGGACAAATGCCTGAGCCACCTAGGCATCAGTAGCAGCCAAGTGTCCCCTCCTTGCAAGGTAGGGTGGGCTGGGACTTTGTTCAGCAGAGTCAACTGTCCCCATACAGACAGCTGTCTCTGGCACCTGTCAGTGGCCCTTTAACTTTGTAAGCATGTGGGTCTGTGTTGTATCTCTGTGACCTTGTGTCTCATTGTCCTGGACTTTCTCTCTCTCTCTCTCTCTCTCTCTCTCTCTCTCTCTCTCTCTCTCTCTCTCTCGTTGTCAAATTTTAAGAATTATTACATTTCGTTTTGTGTGTGGAGTTGGGGGTAGACAATGTCACAGTGCACACGGGGCAGAGGTCACAGGACCACTTTGGCTCTCTCTCGTGTGAGACTTAGGGGCTCGCACCTTTACCTGATGAACTGTCTTGCAGGCTCTCCTTTGAGTCCTCTGACTGATTCTGGGATCTTGAAGGGTTGGGGCTACATGACTCAGTTTACCTGAGATCCTAGAGAATTTGTGATGAGTTCGGGGACTTGGAGGCTCTTTCTGCTTCCTCAGTGTCCTGTCTCCTGGGGTGCCACCAGTCTTGGAGTGGGGAGGACACAGAACCTTCTAAAGGGAGAGATCTGGGTTGGAAGCCCAGGGTGTCCTTGAGCCTCAGGGCCTGGCTGTGTGTCCTCCTGGCCACCCCAGCCCACCTGTCCCTATGCTGACTTAGTGCAAGGCGAGCCAGCAAGAAGGGAGGGACAGGTGGCAGTGGGGGGTGAGGAGCATCTAAAAATAGCCACAAAGTAGCAGCTTCAAGAGCTTTGGGTCTCTGTCCCGCCCCACCCTCTTCTCTCAGCTTGGTCCAGTCCTGATGGAGGCACAGTGCCCCACCCCCAACACACAGTCAGCACTTCAGGGGTCTATTCGATAAAAGTAATAAAGAAAAACAATAGTAATAAAATACACATGATAGAACTGGAGAGGTGACTGGGGCAGCTTAGGGCTTGGCTCAAATCCCAGAAGCTACACTCTCACTCTCTCTCTCTCTCTCTCTCTCTCTCTCTCTCTCTATATATATATATATATATATATAGATATAGATATAGATATAGATATATATAGATATATTAGGTATATATATATATAGATATAGATATAGAGATAGATACATATAGATATAGATAGATAGATAGATAGATAGATAGATAGATAGATAGATAGATAGTGGATTTCGATGGCCAGCCAGTCTAGCTCCAGGCCTGTGAGAGACCCTGCCTCAAAATAAAATAAAATAAAATATATAAAATAACGATGTTGCAGCACCTGAGGTCATCCTTTGCCACCACTGGAGTGTGCACACGTGTGCACATACACGAACCCACACGTACAAATGAGAGCATTAACAGTAGCTGTCAGAATCCCTGCTGCAACTTCACACCAGATGCCGGATCCATGCTCATCAGGCACGGGCTGGAACTCAGGGATCTGCCCATCCCGCGGGGAAGCTTCAGGCTCACAGATACAAAGTCAGAGAAGCCCAGCCACAGCCTGGGGCCACAGAGCAGTCAGTGACTTAGGAGAGATGTGGGCCCTGTACACAGCCAGAGGTGGAGGGACTGGGAGCGATGGCTAAAGCCTCGGGTCCTAATGCCCGCACCTGGACGGATTTGGAGCAGAATCTTAGTGGAGCCTTTAATCCCTTTTCTCACGCGTGCACATATAATCTTTACCAGGGTCCTCACGCAGAGCTTGTTGGAGTTCATTTTCTTTTTTCTTTTCTTAAGATTTATTTATTTATTATGTATACAACATTCTCCCTGCATGTATGCTTGCGTGCCAGAAGAAGGCATTGGATCCCATTACAGATGGTTGTGAGCCACCATGTGGTTGCTGGGAATTGAACTCATGACCTCTGGAAGAGCAGTCGGGTGCTCTTAACTTCTGAGCCATCTCTCCAGCCCCGGAGTTCATTTTCAATTGGCCTGTGACAAACACCATGACCAAAGACAACTTTAAAAAGAGAAAGCATGGGGTTGGGGATTTAGCTCAGTGGTAGAGCGCTTGCCTAGGAAGTGCAAGGCCCTGGGTTCGGTCCCCAGCTCCGAAAAAAAGAACAAAAAAAAAAAAAAAAGAGAGAAAGCATTAATTCGGGGCTTACGGTTCCGGAGTGGCAGGCGGGTGGGCATGGTGCTGGAGCAGCAGCCGAGACCTCACATCTTTATCAACAACCAAGAGGCAGTGAGAGTTACTTGGGCATGGGGTGGAGTTTTGAAACCTCAAAGCCCACAAGCAGTGACATGTCTCCTCCAACAAGGCCACACCCTCTAATCCTTCCCAGACAGTTCCACTGACTAGGGGTCCAAACAGTCAATGAAGTGAGTCTATGAGGCCATTTTCATTCAAACCACCACAGACCCAAGAACAACAGCTGAATAAAATATCCGTGTCATGTGCCAGGCACTGGCCAACGAGCCTTACCTGTCTTTAAACCCAGGAGGTAAGCACTGCCTCTGTGCGTCTCCACTTTACAGAGAAGTAAACAGAGAAGTCAAACAGGTTCCTCAGAGACACACAGCTTAGTGTAAGTAACAAAGCCGAAATTCAAACCCAGACCCTCTGATTCCAGATCCTTGACTTCTTTTATTAATCTTAGTGTTAATTTCTGGAGGCAGGGTTTCTGTAGCCCAGGCTAGCCTTGCGTTCACTGCAATCCTCCTGCCTCAGTTTCAGAGTGTCGAATTAAAAACATGGACCACCATGCCCAGCCGAGGCCTATATTCGGTTCCTCTGGGTTGAGATGGAGAATCCTGTAGCTCGGGTTGGCCCCCAGCTCTCTTCGTAACTGAAGACGACCTCGAACTTCTGATACTCTGAGAGCTGGGATGACAGGCATGAGCAGCCACACCCAGACTTGCTGGGCACCAAACCCAGGGTCCTAAACTCGCTGGGCAGGCCAGTGGAGCCCAGCCCCTGTCCCGGTTTTGTTTTGTTTTGTTTTTGTGTTTTTTGTTTTTTTGTTTTTTTTAAGATTTATTTATTTATTTTGTATATGAGTACACTGTAGCTGTCTTCGGACACACCAGAAGAGGGCATTGGACTCCATTAAGATGGCTGTCAGCCACCATGTGGTTGCTGGGATTTGAACTCAGGACCTCTGGAAGAGCAGTCAGTGCTCTTAACCACTGAGCCATCTCTCCAGCCCTGTTTTTCGTTTTTTAAATGTGGACTGTCCTTTCTGGCTTTAGACAAAAGGTTTTGCCGCCCTTTCCCAGCTAGAGAGACTGGATCCCCAGCAGGGTCACATAGCCAGGATGTGGCCACATCAGGCAACTTGGGCTCTGATGTTTCCTCACAAGGCTGGAGTTCACAGAAGGGGACCCCCCTCCTTGTTTCAAGTCCACGGTCCGGTCCGACTGTAAGCCCCCCTGGGTTCTTGAGTCTGAGCTCAGTATCCTGTCTGATCACAGGGTCCCAAAGGCTGCCACCATGCCGTTCGGCAACACCCACAACAAGTTCAAGCTGAACTACAAGTCGCAGGAGGAGTACCCAGACCTCAGCAAACACAACAACCACATGGCCAAGGTGCTGACCCCTGACCTCTACAATAAGCTTCGAGACAAGGAGACCCCATCCGCTTCACTCTGGATGATGTCATCCAGACTGGCGTGGACAACCCGGGTGAGCCTGCAGCAGGACAGACAGACCAAAGGGTTGGAGACTGCTGGGCAGACAGATACCTGCCTGTTCCTGGGAGCCTCAGCTCCTTCCCCTCTCTACCTCTCCTTCCCTCTCTCTCCTTGAATTATATGTAAGATATCTAGAAACTCCTCCCTGCATGCTAGGCAGGGGCTCTACCACTGAGCCACGCCCCCAGCCCCTCACTGGGGGATTCTAGGCAGGGGCTCTACCACTGAGCCACGCCCCCAGCCCCTCACTGGGGGATTCTAGGCAGGGGCTATACTTCTGAGTTTGCACTCCGAGTCCTCTGTGGAAGTGGATTGTTTGAGTACCTCCTACAATTTGGGGTCTCCAAGGAGCTCTAACATCTTTGGCCCTGTTTACCTGGTCCCTGAAATGACCCTTTCCCCCATACTGAACACCTTCCTCCATCACAAACCTTCTAGTGCTGACCTTAGCCCCTCCCCACAGGTCACCCTTTCATCATGACGGTTGGCTGTGTGGCCGGCGATGAGGAGTCCTACACTGTTTTCAAGGACCTGTTTGACCCCATCATCCAGGACCGCCATGGTGGCTTCAAACCCACAGACAAGCATAAGACCGACCTCAACCACGAGAACCTCAAGGTTACTTGAGGGTTACCCCAGGGGCAGGTGGTGGGGAGCAGAGAAGGCAGAGTCGCAGAGACATGGGGATATGGGGAGACAGAGAAGACCCCTAAGACAGGATGGGACTTGAGTGTCCTGAGGACAGGTGGTGGGCAGTGGGTAGGGCGCAGGAAGAGCTCAGTACTAACATGGAGAATCTGGGGAACATCCGAAAGCCTCTGGGGAGATCCTAGAAGACCTGGGGCAGATCCAGGAAGAAGTGGGCAGAACCCCCCAAGAGGACATGAGGGACACCTAGGAGGACGAGGGAGTCCCAGGAGGAAGTTAGGAGACCCCAGAGGACATGAGGGGATACTCAGGAGGATTGGGGAGACCCTGAAAGAGCTTCAGTGAGACTCTTGGAAGATCTGGAGTGAGACCGGGGATGGCCAGGACTTCCTTCCCTGATACCCCAGTGCTCCTCAGGGTGGAGACGATCTGGACCCCAACTATGTGCTGAGCAGCCGCGTGCGCACTGGCCGCAGCATCAAGGGCTACACTCTGCCCCCGCACTGCTCCCGCGGAGAGCGCCGCGCTGTGGAGAAGCTGTCCGTGGAAGGTGAGGTCCCAACCGCTGCACCGGGTTCAAGTTCCGGTTCCACCGGAGTTGGCCTTGGCATAAGAAGAATGGCTGCATTACCTGTGCTGTGCTGGAGGGTGGGGGGTCGGAGGTCATAGCACACTGAGGCAACCTGGGAAGCCCTGCACTCAGCTGCCCCAAGATCTTCACACCCATTGCAGTCTCATTCACCCATTCGTTGATTCAGTAAACATTACTCTGAGTGGGGAGCTGAGATTTCTCAGGTGAGGTGACACAGCCACGAATCAGGCGAGTGTGGCAGAGAACTGACAGAGGGTTGTTTCTGTTAGTTGGCCTGAGCCTGGCACCCTATACTTGTAATCCTAGTACCTGGAAGGCTGAGACAGAAGGATCACCACGAATTGAAGGGCCAGCCTTTAATCATAGTAAGACTCTTCCTCAAAAACAAGGAAAGAAAACAGACAATAACAGATGTTCCTAATGGCTGCAAATTTCTCTTTCTTTTCTTCCATTGAGACAGAGACTCCCTATGTAGCCTAGGCTGTCTGTCCTCCAACTAGTGATCCTCCTGTCTCAGCCTCCCAAATGCTGGAATTACAAGTATGTGCCCTTGGCTAATACAAGGTGTAAATTCTACAGTGGACAGTGGTTAATCTTTCAGAGGTAGGGAGTTGGGGGTTTTCGTTCTGGTTTTGTTTTGTCTTTCAGGGTTTTGTTTGTTTGTTTGTTTTTATTTTTTATTTTTTGCAGCATCTCTCTACATAGCCCTGGCTGCCCTAGACTCACTGTGTTGATCGAGCTGGTCTCAAAGTTAAAGAGATCCACTTGCCTCTGCCTCTGATCCCTGTAGTGGTCAATCTTTTTTTTTTTTTTTTTTTTTTTCTCGGAGCTGGGGACCGAACCCAGGGCCTTGCGCTTCCTAGGCAAGCGCTCTACCACTGAGCTAAATTCCCAACCCCTGTAGTGGTCAATCTTAAGCCCTCCATAATTATGTCATGCATAGTGAGTTTGAGGCCAGCCTAGGCTACATGATAGGACTCAGTCACACACTCTTGAAGGTGCACTTGGGGGAGGGTCTGCTTTATGTCCTTGGATGACATGGGCTCACAGAAGGGGGTCTCAGTGAAAGCTGGGAACGGGTCATGTGTTTGGGTTTAGACTTGGAGTTGTAGGTGGTTTGGAGACCTTTTTGATGTCTGGGCTCACGGTGTTAGGGCAACAATGGTGTGGGGTCCTCCAGCCTTGGCACCTCAGCGGAAGTGAGGCTGCTGACTGCTCTCCTTGTGGCTCTTCAGCTCTCAACAGCCTGACAGGCGAGTTCAAGGGCAAATACTACCCTCTGAAGAGCATGACAGAGCAGGAGCAGCAGCAGCTCATTGATGACCACTTCCTGTTTGACAAGCCCGTGTCACCTCTGCTGCTGGCCTCAGGCATGGCCCGAGACTGGCCCGACGCCCGTGGCATCTGGTGAGTCTCTCCTTTTCCCAGCTCCTCCGGCTTCTTTCTGGCCCTCTGACCCTTCAGTCGCAGGAGACCACGATCTTGCCTCCAAACCTTGCCTATCCTTGGTCAGGCATCATAGGTTAGGAAACTTGGACCAAAGAAGTATAGTGAAATTACATTAGCCAGGACTATTGGCACAGGACTGGCAGGAGGTCCCAAGCTGGGGGCCAACCAGATTACAGTGAGTCTGAGGTCAGCTTGGTCTCAAAATAAGAACTGAAAAGAGAGCTGGGGTGGGACAAGGCTCAGTGGTAGAGCCCCTGCCTAGAATCCCCCAGTGAGGGGATGGGGTGTGGCTCAACTGTAGAGAATCTCCCTGGCATGCATAGTACTCAGATTTAATCCTTACTATGGTAAATAAAATAAAATAGAACATTTATATTCCCTGAATTCAAATTCCAGCTATCACTAGGTGTATGGCCATACATCCCTGTATATCAGCTACTCGGGAGGCCTAAGGCAGGAGGGGTCCTTGATGGCAGGAACCACTCTGGTCAACAAAGGCCATCTTTATAAAATCCATTGTACAAGGCCAGGTGGTGGTGGCACACACATTTGATATCAGCAGTCAGGAGGCAGAAGCAGATGGATCTCTGAGTTTGAGGCCAGCCTGGTCTGCAGAGTGAGTTCCAGGATAGCCTGGGCTACACAGAGGAACTCTGTCCTGGAAACAACAACAAAATGCATCGTACAAAAAATACATATTTGAAAATACAACAACAACAACAACGACAACAATAGTAATAGTAAAATAAATAAATAATAAATAAATAGATACTAAATCAGCTAGGCTGGTGGGTGGTGGATGCCTGTACTCATTATACTGCAGAGACCGAGGCAGGAGGATTACCACTTCAATGGCAGCCAAGGAATGCCCCCCCTTTCTGAATAAAAAAAATCATTAAAATTGCTATATTAATGATAATTTAAAAAAAAACTGAACATGGTTGAACTCTGAGAACTCTGGGTTTCAAATCCGAATGGATAATCTTGGAATCCAAATGGATAAAACGTTGTCTGTAGGACCTGTGGTCACAGGAGGTATACAAGGCCACTGTACCCCAAACTGACCTCAAATTCAAGATCTTCCTTCTTCTGGGTGCCAGGGCCACAGGCCAGTGCTTGCAAGGGGAGGAGGGAAGCTAAGCCTGAAGGTTTTGAGGGACTTGGGCACATGAAAGTCCTTATTCTCTCTGGTCTGGAGTTTTGCAGAGTTGTGACTGGGAAGCCGGTGTGCCGGTTTCTGTCCCTGGTGCCCAAACGGAGCAGCTATGGACAAAGTCATGCGTTTACTTCCTTGGGCCATGGGGCTCCTGCTGACTTCTGGGCCTTGGGTCACTCCTTCTTAGGCACAACGACAACAAAAGCTTCCTGGTGTGGGTGAATGAGGAGGACCACCTTCGTGTGATCTCCATGGAGAAAGGAGGCAATATGAAGGAAGTTTTCCGCCGCTTCTGCGTGGGCCTGCAGAAGGTGGGTGTCTGCGTCTCACTGCTGATTCCTGTGTCCTGATTGCAACACCATGTGGTAAGGCCAAGCTTCTTCCAGAACCCAGCCCTGCCCTTCCAAACTCACCACGCCCAGTTCCCAAGACTCCGCCCTTCCACACTGACCAAGCCCCAATCTCTGCCTTTGGTTTTTTTTTTTTTTTTTTTCTTCGGAGCTGGGGACCAACCCAGGGCCTTGTGCTTCCTAGGTAAGCGCTCTACCACTGAGCTAAATCCCCAGCCCCCAATCTCTGCCTCTTACACACACTCACACACATGTGCATATACATGCATACACACTCATTCACACACATGCATACAGACTCACACATATGCACACGCATGCATACACACTCATACACATATGAACACACACATTCATACACACATGAACACACGCAGCAAGCTCTGCCTTTTCTGACTTCACTCCCTAATAAGGTCCTGACCATTCCCCATCCTCACCCACTAACCCACCCTCACTTCCAATCCCCGCCCTAGCCTAAGCTTACCTTTCCGAACCCACCCGGGTGCATTTTCCAAGCCCTATTCCCATCCCCAGGGTCCGAAACCAGCCCCATCTTTGCCATTGGGAGCCTCGCCCCCACCTACGTCCTAACACCTGGCCCCTCAGAACCCCCCTGGCAGACTGCATTTGGAACCCAACTCCTGGTGCCCTCTCCCCTTCTCAGATTGAGGAGATCTTCAAGAAGGCTGGTCACCCCTTCATGTGGAACGAGCACCTGGGCTACGTGCTCACCTGCCCCTCCAACCTGGGCACCGGGCTGCGCGGAGGCGTGCACGTGAAGCTGGCGAACCTGAGCAAGCACCCCAAGTTTGAGGAGATTCTCACCCGCCTTCGTCTGCAGAAGCGCGGCACAGGTGCGGCCCGCCCTGCCCCGCAGCGTCCATCCGGGGAGGGCTCTAAAGAGGAGGGGTGTCCCTGCAAGTTCCGGGGTCAAGACCAGTTGATGTGTGTTTTACATACATCTCCGATCCTCCACTGGCGCCTCAGAGTCTCCAACTGTAAATGGAATAGGCCATTCCATTCTGCAGGCTGCCACTCCCCCCCCCCGGAGCTGAGGACCGAACCCAGGGCTTTGCGCTCGCTAGGCAAGCGCTCTACCGCTGAGCTAAATCCCCAACCCCTCAGGCTGCCACTCTTAACCATAGTTTTCATTACTGCCCTCTCTCTCTCTCTCTCTCTCTGTCATATTTATATACATATACATACACATACATACACGTAACAGTAAATTATATATAATATGTATAGTTTTGTTTGAGATAGGATGGGACTCTATGTAGTCCTGGATGTCCCAGGATTCCCTATGTAGATCAAGCTGGCCTCAAACTCAAGCTTACAGAGATCCTTCTGCCTCTGCCTCCTGAGTGCTGGGTTTAAAGTCATAGGCCACCATACCCACACCTACTTTTCTTTTCATTTCTTTTCTTTTCTTTCTTTCTCCCTTTCTCCTCCCTCTCCCCCTTCCTCTCCCCTTCCCCTCCCTCTCCTCCCCTTCCCCCCTCCTTCTCCTTTTTCTCCTCCTCCTCCAGACAGTGTTTCTCTGTGTAGCTCTGGCTATCCTGGAACTCACTCTGTAGACCAGGATGCCCTCGAACTCACAGAAGTCCTCCTGCCTCTGCCTCCCGAGTGCCTAGTATATATATTTTTTAAATTAAATTTATCTGTGTGAGAAAGGGCGCTCCCATTTCACGACACTTGTGTGGATGTCAGAGGACAACTTTCCAAAGTCAGTTCTCGCCTTCCACCACGTGGGTCCTAGGAACTGAACCCCGGTCGTCAGGTTTAGCATTAAACTTCTTTACACACTCAGCCATTTCGCTGGCCTGTGCTATCTATAATTTCTTGTTGGACGGTTGAGCAGAGACCTCACCCTAAAGTCCAGGCATGCAGTGTCCAATAGTGAGAACCGCTGACTTGTGAACAGCGACTTTCCGAGGCGTTTGCAGTTGGGCACAGGGCGGTCTCTGCATCTCCGCTCTTGTTCAATGCCTCCGTGATCTCTGCTCCCGCGCAGGTGGCGTGGACACCGCTGCGGTGGGCGCCGTGTTCGACATCTCCAACGCCGATCGGCTGGGCTCTTCCGAGGTCGAACAGGTGCAGCTGGTGGTGGATGGCGTAAAGCTTATGGTGGAGATGGAGAAGAAGCTGGAAAAAGGCCAGTCCATCGACGACATGATCCCTGCGCAGAAGTAGGCGCCGCACAGAGCGCACCAGTCAGCGGCTTGCAGCTGGAGCCCCGCCCCCTGGAAGTCCAACCAACGGGCTTTGCCCTCTGGGTTCTGGGCAATGAGAACCTGCCTCTCCGGGGCCCCGCCCGCCTGCTGGAACTCCTGCACTTGGGCGCTGCTTCCCCCATGCCCTGCCTTAAATAAAAGTCCGTGGTGGTCTTAGCTTTGAGTGTACCAGCTACTGAGGGAGGGGTACCGGGGACTTCTCTCTTATGCGTCTCACTCGGCGGTCTGTCTGTTCTGTCTTCAGTCCTCTTTAGCTGCCGGGTTATTGCTGTTTTGAGACAGCCGCTCCTGTAACCGAGGATGGCCCCCAATTCCCTATGTAGCTGAGGATAGCCTTGAATTTCTAGTCCTTCTGCTTCCGCTTTCCAAGTTCTGGGATTAGAGGTGTGCGCCACCATGCTCCGCACAGATATGCACAGGTACACACACGTGTGACAGGCTAGAGGAGGGCTGTGGGTGTCTTCCTCTGTTGCTCTCAATTTATTATTATTATTATTATTATTATTATTATTATTATTATTATTATTATTATTATTATTTTACTGTGCACCCTGGCTGTCCTAGAACTTACTATGTAGACCAAGCTGGTTTCGAACTCATAGAGATCCACCTACTTCTGCCTACTGAATGTAGAGTCTAAGGGCAAGTGCTACCTCACCTGGCATCCACCTGTTTTGGGACAGTCTCTTCGCTGAACTTGACGCTCATTGTCTCAGCTCAGCGGAGGGACATCCAAGTCCCAGGGCCAGCCTGTTTCTGTTCACATGCTGGGGTCACAGGTGCACACAGCCATGCCTGGCATTTACTTGTATACCGATGACCCAAACTTGAGTTCTCTTGCTTGCATACAACAGGGCTGTCATCCACTCAGCCCTCTCCCTTACCCCTTGTTAAACATGGGCTACCCCTATGTATTTTAGGTTGTCCTCAATCATTCTATGTAGCCCAGGCTGGCCTCAAACTTGCATTAGCCTCCCCAGTCTGCCTCCTGAATCCTGGGATAGCAGGCGGATCCATCATGCCCAGCTTAGCTGGCAGTCGGTGGAGGCAGCTTCACCAAGCGAAAGATGGACCCTGCACTAACCCAATGTGTGTGGTCCCAGAACCTATGTCAAAGCAGAAGAACCAGTTCTCAAATCTGAGCTGCCTTGACAAAAGTGTTCCCTTTCACAGGTAATAGATGAAAGTGGAATAATCTTTTTAAAAATAGGCCACGGTTCCCATCTGTAGTTGGTGATCCTTCAAAGTCAGGGTCTCACGCAGCCTAGTTTGGCACTCAAATACTATATAGCCAATAAAAACCTTGAAGTTTTTTTTTTTTTCTTTTTTTTCAGAGCTGGGGACCGAACCCAGGGCCTTGCGCTTGCTAGGCAAGCGCTCTACCACTGAGCTAAATCCCCAACCCCCTTGAGGTTTTTTGTTTGTTTGTTTTTGTTTTGTTTTTTGAAGACAGTCTCTCTACACAGCCACTGTGGTCCTGGAACTCACTATGTAGTTAGGCTAGCCTTGAACTCACAGAGATCCGCCACTTTTGGCCTCTTAAGTGCTGGGAACCACACCTGGTTCTGACCGTTTGGCGTTCATCTGGTGAATGCTGGGATTACAGATGTGTACCACTGTGCCTGTGCTGGGGACCTAAACCAGGGCCTCCTGCATGCCAGGCTAGCCCTCCGCCGAGTGAGCTTTGGATCTCTTGCTCTCCTTCCCAGCCACTCTGTTTCTTTGCCAGTTTCTGCTTCCAGATGGATCACATGGGCTGGGCCATCACCAGGAAGTGATTAATTAGGGTTGGAGTCTTCTGTCCTGGGAAGGAGCCAGAGGGTGTGGGGGCTAGTTTTTGAGAGAGCAGTATGTAATGAGCCAATTACTGCCAGGTATGGAGGCTCACCCTCCCCGCTTAGCCTTAGCCTCAGCACTCAGGAAGCAGGTGCAGCTGGACCTCTGTGAGCTTGAGGCTAGCCCGGTCTACAAAGTGAGTGCCCTATATCTATAATCCCAGAACATGGGAGAAGGCAGGATTGGCAGTTCAAAGCCAGCCTTGGCTACACAGAGATCAGTCGGGGCTATATGAAAACAAACCCAGGCACCGTGACAAGTTTCTGTAACTGCAGCGAGGAGTTACCATCAATGGGCCAGCAGAGAGAATATGGGTACACAGAGACCATCTCAACTGTCTCCACTCAAATCGTGAATCCTCAGAGGTGGGGACAGCAGCAACCTGTAACCCCGGCTCTCAGGAGGCTGAGGCAGGATAGTCAGAGACAAGTAGCAAGGCCAGGTCTTAAAGAAAGATGGCTCAGTAGTTAGGCACACTTGCTGACCCAGCAGAGGACACGGGTTCAGTCCAGCACTCAAACCACAGTTCAAAGCTTTCTGGTACTCCAGCCCGAGGAGCCAACACCCTCGTCTGGCCTCCAGGGGCACCTGCATGCACAGAGCAGAAAAAAAAACCCAACCAACCAACCAGACAACCAGACAACTACCCACAGAGACACACAAAATAATAAATCTTCAAAAATCAAATGAACTCATTAGAGGTCGAGAAGTTTATGTCCTGCCTTCAGTTTAACTGAGGTCCAGGGTTGTCCCCAAGAGCTTGCAGGAAGACTAAGATAGATGTCAGGTGACAAAGGTGGCTTGTCAGATACTAGGCATCCCTGTTTGAAGAAATCACTGCTGGTCCCAGCCCCACTTACAGCCATTACTTCAGAGACTCAGAAAATTTAATCACCGTTGGTACCACAACTCCTGAGCTCCGCCCCATCCACCTGCTGCTAACCTGCCCCACCCTCTTCCTCCAGCCACCAAGCTCTCATCCACTTGTTCTTTTGTTTGTTCCAGATAGGGTTTCTCTGTGTAGCCCTGGCTGTCCTAGAACTCGCTCTGTACCATCAGGCTGGCCTCAAACTCACAGGGATCCCCCTGCTTCTGCCTCCTGGGTGCTGGGATTAAAGGCGTGTGCCACCACTGTCTGGCATACCATGACTCCCTACTATCCAACCAGCCCTCTTCTGGGATGCAGGTCCCACGAAGACAGGGCTGGGGCTGTCCTTACAGAGAATATTGTTTGCAAGTTCAAAGCCAGCCTGGGCTACAAAATGGTATGTGCCTGGTGCTTTCAAGAGTCTAAAGTCAGGCAGGTGGACGTCTGATGGGGCGAACCCAAAGCCTGCTCAGCCTTTGTTCAGAGCTGGTACGTTTCTTCAGAAACAGTTTTTGAGGAGATGGCCATTTGTACTGGCTGGTTTTATGTGTCAACTTGACACAAGCTGGAGTTATCACAGAGAAAGGAGCCTCCCTTGAGAAAATGACTCCATGAGACCCAGCTGTAAGGCATTTTCTCAATTAGTGATCAAGGCGGGAGGACCCAGCCCATTGTGGTTGGTGCCATCCCTGGGCTGGTGTCTTGGGTTCTGTAAGAGAGCAAGCCAGGGGAAGCAAGCCAGTAAGTAGCATCCCCCACGGCCTCTGCATCAGCTCCTGCTTCCTGCCCTGCTTGAGTTCCAGTCCTGACTTCCTTTGGTGGTGAACAGCAATGTGGAAGTGTGAGCTGAATAAACCCTTTCCTCCCCAACTTGCTTCTTGGTCCTGACGTTTGTGCAGGACTAGAAACCCTGACTAAGACACCGTTTCATGTATCTCAGGGCGGCCTCAGACGATATATATCCCAGCATGGCCCTGATTCTTCCTCTACTTCCTGTACGCTGGGATCACAGGCCGGAGGCACAAACGGTTTTTGCGGAAGTAGGAACCCCTCCACCAGGCAAGCACTGTTCCAACGTTGCCACAGCCATAAACCATGGAATTTCTTCCTGAACCCTTAATTCTTTCCCCTGGGCCCTCCAGGGTTCTGGTCACCTCCAGCCCCTTTCCCATAGATGGGCTCTGTACGTCTCATGTCCAGAACTGGGCCTAGTGTGGCGTCGGCACCAGTCATTGATTGTTTATTGAATACATGTATTATTGGAATAGGAAGAGGCTCTGGGTCCAGTGTAATACGGCAGAGGGGAGTAAGTGGCCAAGAGGAGGGCGTCACAAAGGCTGGGGCCTCACAGAAGAGGCCGAGTTCTGTTTTGCCCTCTTCCATGATCATCCTGGACCCACCCTCCAACCCCACTGTTCCCATTCTGCAGATGAGATAACGGAGGCTCAGCAAGCAGAACCACAGGTTGGGGTCAAGTCCCCAGCTCCCTGCTCACCTGCAGGCCAAGGGCTGGGAAGGAAGACCCCAGGTCGGCCAGGGGGTTGGGGGCTGGAGGGACTCCTACTGTTTATTGAGTAACAGGCTGCAGGTGAGGAGCTGACAGAAGGGGGGCAATAACTTAAAAACTTGAGGCGACAGCGGCAGCTCCCCGAGAGACCTCTGCAGAGGGACAGGAGTATATACACGGATTTGTACAAAGTGCCCCGCGCCAGCCTGGGGCATGAAGGAGGTTCGAGCATAAGGAGGAGGGAGGGGAAGGTTTCTGCCTGTGACCCCCAACTCCCTGAACCCCCCCGAGTTCTGTCTCCAGTCATTATGCCTGGAAGTTCTCCCCAAATGGGAGAATTTCCTCAGTTTCCCTTCTCACTCCTGTCCCCAAAGTCTCCTCAGGTGCCCTGCAGCAGAGCAAGATGGGGGGGTCCCCACTAGAGGCCCTAGGAGGGTGCCAGCTCCCCCCTGCTGAGCCCTCTTATCGTGTCATGTGTCCCCACACTGTCTGTCCACCAATCTAATCCAGGGAAACTTCAGTCATGATACGGGGCAGCCCCTCCTCTGTCCTGTTCCCCTCTTGGGGAAGTGAAAGGAACCAGAGAAAAGAAGGGACCCGGGCTGTGATGGTGGCTGTGGTGGTGATGGTGGTGGTGGTGGTGGTGGCGGTGGCTCAGAGTTCAAGGTCGTTGGAAATGCGGGTGACAAGGGTTCGGAAGGCCAGGGCGGTGCCCGCCACGCGGCGGAAGAGGACGCCCCTGAGGCCGGGCCGGGGCAGCTGGCACACCTCTACTTCGAAATGGGACAGGGGCTCGGGCCCGCCCGCACCCCCGTGCAGGCAGGCCAGCAGGAACGGCTGCGGCTGGCGGCACCGGCAGCGGGCGGCCGCTGTGGCCTGTCGCAGGGCAGCCATCAGGGCCTCAGGAGGTCGAGAGCTGGTCAGTTTCACACTCCAGGGGAATCTGAGCAGCCTGGGGGCGGTTTCCGTTTTATCCCAAGGTAGATGGCAACTGAGGAGGGGACAGCAGGGATCAGATAGGGTGGAGGAGGGGCATGCACCCCTACCCCACCACCTGCACAGGGACCCAAAAAGTGCTACTTGGGACTGCCTTCTCAGCTTCCCTTGCAGCTATCCCCCTCCCCATTCCTCCTCATCCCGCCCCATCTGTGGGCATAAAGGACTAGTGAGATCCTTCCCAGGACCACATCAGCAACAGCACAGGCCAAATAGAAGAAAGTGGGCCACTAAAGGGCAGAGCTGTAAGAAAAGGATTCAGATGACAAACGACCCAGTCACCCTAGCTCTGTCCCATGTTTTTTGGGGAGGGAGTTTGTGTGGATGTGATCTCCCTAGAGCGGCTGAGCCTGTCCTAATACAGCAAATTTCCTAAGGGACCAAGAGCCTCACTTAGTCCAAGGGCTCTCTCTAGGGCCAACAGGGTCAACTCACTATGTAGACCAGGCTGGTCTGGAACTCACAGACATCTGCTTGCCTGCTTCTGCCTCTACGTAGCCCAAGCTTGCCTCAGCCTCCCTGGCCAGGACATGGCATCCCCGGTGTCTTATAGCAAAGAAGAGCTCTTCATCTCTCTTTCATTTGGAACAGTTAATGCTTTGACCAATAAATGTACGTCAGGTATGAGCACATGACCAAAGCTGACCAATCAGAGCCCTGAACTATTCTGATCACAGGCATTGGCTTAGATATGGATATGTGACCTACATTTCCCAGGGGATTCTAAACCGGAGAACTAAGCAGGGTAGAACAAACTGTAACACAGCCAGTAGGGGCCAGAGTTGAGGGTCTCTGGCAAGCTGGCTAAACACTCACCACTGAGCCCAGCCCCTCACTGGGGGATTCTAGGCAGGGGCTCCACAACTGAGCCACGCCCCCAGCCCCTCCCTCACTGGGGGATTCTAGGCAGGGGCTCTACCACTGAGCCACGCCCCCAGCCCCTCCCTCACTGGGGGATTCTAGGCAGGGGCTCTACCACTGAGCCACGCCCCCAGCCCCTCCCTCGCTGGGGGATTCTAGGCAGGGGCTCTGTACATCACAGCCCTCTTCCCCCTCATCCCAAATCTGAGATAGGATTATTTTATTAATTTGCCTAAGGCTGGCCTTGAGGTCTTTTAGCCTTGGCAGGCTTTGAACCTGCTTTCCTCCAGCTTCAGATCTCCACACAGGACTGGCAGACCTGTGCATCCCGCCAAGCCAGCTTGGATAAGTTTTCACTACAACACAGTGACACCTATTTGTTTCTACAGAGGCTACTGCTTCTTTTGGCAGAACCCAGTAGGAGTGACTTTGAAGAGCATTTACACGGGGGTGGGTCCCCGTGGCTAGGTTCGCCCACACCTCGAGTCAATGAATAAGAAGTGCTACAGGCATGGGAGGAACGCTGGGCAGCGGGCAGGGCAGGGCTCAAATCACTGACAGCTATGGGAAGGTGCGCGAATGTAGCAGAAATGAGTCTCAGTACAGGTGAAAAGGTTCTAGAATATTCCACCATGTTATCTTTAGAGCACTAGACAGGGTGTGCAGAGGCAGGCAGGGTGAGACCCTCACTCACCTTGTGACCTCAGGTCCCCCGATTCTCTCAGGTTCGTCTGTGACCCTAGCAGAGTGGGGAAGGAACAAAATGTAAATCTGGGCATTAGCAACCCCCTCCCCCTCCCCACTGCCATGACTCTAGGCAGCCCCCGCTGCGGCTCAGCTCTCCCAACAGAGCTGTAGTCCGGATTTGATCCCTTCCATCCAGAGTGGGGTCCAGACAGAAATGGTTAGTGCAGGTTGGAGGAGAGATACTGAAGGATTTGGAAGATGAGAAAAGGGGCAGGCAGACACACCTACACAGAAAAGGCACAAACACTCCCACATAGGTAGACGCATCCAGTGACAGAGGGGTCTTCAACTGCTGAGCCACGCCCCCGCCCCTCCCTGGGAGATCCTAGGCCTGGGATTTACAGCTGAGCCACGCCCTTCCCTTCCTCAGACACTCAGTCTGCTTTACTCTTTTTGAAAAATTCTTTCCATATCCTTCCTGCCTAGCCATGACCTTGAGAGCCTCCTGCCTCAGCCTGAGACTGCAGGACTTTTCCTGTTAGTACTCCACTGACTTGTGACCTACGTCCTCGATGAGAAGGTTGGCTATGTGAGGGTAGACATATTTTACATTTTGCTAGCCATTCTAGGCACACTGTAGCTATCAATGTGTAACAGTCATACCAGATGACAAGTAGATGTCTAAGGGACACACTCAAAAGAATTCCCCACAGCAGTGACCTGAGCTGCCACGGTCACACGTAGGTAGTTTCTGTGGTCCCTGGTTTCGAGGTGCAGAGAAGAATCAGAGACACTCAATGGTTTGCTCAGCCTCACTTAGTAGAGCTGAAACCTGCTGCACCCGTCTGTAACGGGATATGCTTTTTGACACTCCACAGCCCCTACACGGACGCTGTTCCCAGCCACAGGGTCCCTTCCAAGGACACACACATGTAGCACACATGCGTGTTCACAGTCAGACATGCAGAGGAGAGGCGGAGCATGAAGAACAGAGGAGATAGGACTTACTGATTTTGGATCCCTGGGGCAGAGAGGCGCCCGAGACACAGCGGTTAGAGTTCTGCCGTTTAGAGGGATCGAGGGTAACCCTGCAGGGTAAGGAGGTGGGAGTGGTGACAGGGGGTGCAGAGGACCAAGAGGTCAGGTGCAGGAGGAGAAGCAGAGAAGAAGGTTAAGCCCCGCCCGTCCACCACCCCATACCCCACATCCGGTGCAGCTCACCTTCGGGTCAGTTTGGAGGTCAGCTTGGTGAAGAGGTTGGTGGTGGGGCGGGGCCGCCCGGAGGGCAGGGGTGCGGCCTCATGGGCCAGCGTGGGTGAGGCCGGGGGTCCATTCTGCACACCCCCGCCACTCCCGCTCCCTGCCCGCCGGTCTCGGACCTGGCCCCCATGGAAGGTGCTGCGGATGGTGGAGCCCCGAGCCAGGCGGCTCCGCTCTCCCGATGGGGGAGCCAGGCTGTGACTGGAGGGCGAGGCAGGGGGCGCCCGCGAGGTACCGGAGCTGTGGGCAGAGAAAGACAAGTCAGGGTGGGGCCAGAAGGCTGTCAGAGCATTATGGATCCTTGGAACCTCGCATTGTTTACTGGCTCAGTCTCCAGATTCTCCCATCCAAGTTCTAACCAAACCAGACCGTTTAGCTTCCAAGATGGATTACTTTCAGAGTGACGTGCTGTAACACAGACCTCCAATATATACCTTCTCAGATCTCAGAGGCCACTATGCCTCCCTTAAATCCACCTGTGCTTTCTCTCCTGGTATCCAAACCCTTAGGGCTAGTAGAAGTCATACACATAGCCTTGCAGCTGGAAACTACATTTCCCAGAATGCATTGCTGCAAGAAATCAGGTGGCCAGCCACCATCCAATATGTTGCCCCCTGCACTTTGTACCATTTCTAGGCTTAACTTCAGAGATTGCTAGGAGATTGGCAGCTGGCACAGAGGTCTCAGACCCTGAGCAGGGGCATGCATGGGCAGGTTCAATGGAACCTGTTCTTGGATTCTGTCACAAAAATCGGAACCTCCATCATTTTGAAGCCATGGCCTTCTCTGCAGCTTCGCCTTGTTCCCTGTCTAGAACGTGAAGGTCACATCTTCCAATGCTTACAGACAAGGATTCTAGAATCCTTGCTCTTTCACTCGCTGGCTGTGTAACTTTAGACAAGCTCATTAACTTCTCTGTGCCTCATTTCTTCTCGGCTGCAAATGGTGGGACTAGGATCTACCCAGAATGCAGTTGCTAGTAATTTAGGCCACTGCTGGACACAGGCCAGCCAGAGGGCAGCTGCTTGATGAAGCATCCTTATTAGTTTTTATTTAGTAACTACTGAACAATTTCCTTATCATTGAATGTCATCTGTGGATTAAACTCTGGGTAAAGGTTGATGGGACCCAGGAACAGTTAGCATCCGTCCCAGTTACAGCAGAGAAACTAAGGCTGGGACACTTGTGCTGATCGGTCCCAGGATCACACCCACGCCCAAATCGTAAAACTCATGACATTCATAGCTACATCCCGGGGTGCCCTGGGCGCTGGCCAACAATGCACCGAAGCTTGGTGGGGGGCCATGCCTGGACCAGGTGGAGCGGACTCAAGCTCCCCATTTTTTCCCTTCATATTTTTACGATATTTTTTACGTGCATGGGTGTTTTGCCCACACGTATGGCTGGGATCATGTGTACCTGGTGCCTGAAGGTCAGAAGTGGCATCGGATGTTCTGGGACTGGACTTGAGGGAGAGAGAGATGGTAGCCATGTGGGTGCTAGGAATTAAACCTGAGCTGTCAGTAAGAGCAGCCAGTGCTCTTAACCGCTGACCATCTCTCCAGCACGTTCCCTTTTATACTAGACAGGGTCTCACATAGCCCCGGTTGGCCTTAAACTTCTGCTCCTCCTGCATTCACCGTCCAGTGCAGGGTTACAGGTACTCCGCACCTCCCCGGCGTAGGACAGGCCAGATCCAAGGTTTTGCGCACGCCAGGTAAGAGGGCTACCAACTTAGCCACCACCCTGGAACTCACATTTTGTGGGGAGAAGGGGGAGTTTGAGACAAGGTTTCTCTGTGTAGCCCTGGATGTCCTGGAACTCACTCTGTAGACCAAGCTGGCCTTGAACTCACAGAGATCCACCTGCCACCACCTCTCAAGTGCTGGAATTCAAAGTGTGTCTCACTACTGCCTGGCTTAAAAATAAAAAGGGTTTCTTGTAGCTCAGGCTAGCCTTAACCTAGCTATGTAATCAAGACTGACCCTGGACTCTGATCCCTTTCCCGGAGCTTGGCGCCATGCCAAGGGATGGCGGGATCACTCATTACCTATGCAATTGCCCCACTGCAGCTGAAGTGCTTCCTCCCCAGGCCACCCAGCCCAGATGACGCAGGGCTCGGGGCCTTCTCTAGTTCTGAGTTGCATCATTCAAGGACTCCACTTGGTTCCCAGGCTCACGGGTGGAGGACCCGGCAGCTCCCCTTCCTAGCACCGCTGGCTGGTTGTTACTAGGTGGGAGCACTGTCAGGGACGAGATCTAACCAGGATGGGGTACAGCACATGCTGCAGGGCATATCCACCCTGCCGTGTGCCTTCTGTGATCATCAGTGTGTATGTGTGTGTGCCTGTCTGTCTGTCTGTGGGAGATGTGTGTGTGAGTGTGTGTGTATACGTATATGTATGTGTTTATGTGTATGTGTGTGTGGAGGTATGTCTGTGTATTTGTGTGTGTATGTATGTGTATGGAGGTACATGTGGGTATGTGTGTTTATGTGGGTATGTGTGTGTGCTATGTGTATATGTATTATGTATGTGTGTGTGTTATATGTGTATGTATGTGTGTGTGTGTGTGTTATGTGTATGTCTCTGTGTGTGGGTTATGTGTGTATGTCTGTGTGTGTGTGTGTGTGTGTATAGTCACCCCCACCCTCTATGTCCCCTCATCCCAGCCCTGCCTCACATACCTATTTTCTTTGCCATTTGGCAACAAGGACGGGCGCTCGGACCCTGGCCGCTCTGTGCACACGTAGGTGTTTCTTCGGGTCATCATGCTGGGGGGGAGGTTGTTCTGTGGGAGACACACCAAGGGGGGCAAGAGGTGAGAAGACACCCCTCAGCCTCCCTCCCCCTGCTGCATTCTGCCACAATACACTTTTCTTTTTCTTCCAAAGATTTGTTATTATTTCACTGCACGGGTGTTGTGTCTGCATGTGCGCCCCTGCATCAGGTGTGTGCCCAGTGCTCCAAGAGGCCAGAGGAGGGCATTAGATCTCCCGAGACTGGAGGTACAGCCAGCTGTTAGTTTCCATGTAAGTACTGAGATTCGAACCCAGGTCCTCTGGAAGAACAGTCAGTGCTCTGAACCTCTGAGTTATTTTTTCATTTTAAAAGATTTGTTTTTATGTGTACTAGTCTTTTGCTTGGAACATATACCTGTGTACCACCTGCACGCAGTGACCCCAAGAGGCCAGAAGAGGGAGTTGGCTCCCTGGAATTGGAGATATGGACGGTTGCAAGACACCATGTGGGTGCTGGGAACCAAACCTGGATCCTATGCAGGTGCAGCCAGTGCTTTTAACCACTGAGCTCCTGGCTGCTCAGTCCTTCCTGGCTTCTTTGTGTGACACTGGGTCTCATGTATCCCAGGCTGGTTTCAAACCGACTATGTAGATGAGAATACAATTCTGATCCTTCTGCCTCTAAAAGAGGTCTGCACACGGCACTGGCACTCTGGGCAAGCATCTACCTGCTGAGCCACTCCAATCCTCTTCCCCTTTTCTCCTTTCTCCTCCAGGCTCTCATGGGCTGCTCACAACTGCAATTAACTCCAGCTCATGGGGGAGGGCACACACCCTTTCCTGGCCTCTTTGGGTACTAGAGGGATGGGCTCTGCCTGGAGCTAAGCCCTCAGCCCGAGGTTAATTCTATAAAGTTAGTAAGAATTCCTTATTCTTCTTTACCTTTTCTAAGGCAGATTTCTCTAGCCCTGGCTGGCCTGGAACCGAAGAGTTTTCTGCTCAGGCTCCTGAGAGCTGGAATTACAGACATGCACTGTGCCTGGCTTGGGGGATGATTTCTGTGGGTTGGGGCAAGCATATGTGTGGGGGAGGGGGAGCGAGTGAGTGCTGTACATGTTTGTGTGTGGTGTATGCACACGTGTTAAATGCTCGTTAAATAAATGAACTATCACAGGGGCCCAGAGAGTGCTTTGGGGATGAGCGTGGGATTTCGGTAATGGGGTGGGGACAGCATCCATCCCCTCCTGCCCAAGCCACTCACTGGGGTACTAGTGCTGTCCTTCCGCCGCTCGGGGATCTCTGCCTTGTTGGGGTTGTGGGCACTGCTGACCATGGGGCTGGAGGGGGGCAAGCCTCGACTCCCACTGCCCGCTGCACTGCAGCTTGCTTTCCGACCCGGCAGCCGCTCTTCTTTGAGCTCCGTGTCCCCCGTGCTGGTTGGGCTGCGCTTCGGGTGCAGCGGGGCAGGGGACGGGCCACCTGGTGGAAAAATGGGACCAGTGAGAGCTGGGGTCACTCGAGACACAAGAACCTTAGGACACTTCCCAATAGCTGCAGTCTCTTCCCAGTCAAGCGTGGTCTATACAGAGAGCGACCAGACAAGCCAGGGCTACACAGTGAGTAACTGTAATGGTCAGTGCTGCCCACAACCTCGAACTACCTGGAGAGTATCAATGAGGGGCGGTCTAGATTAGGTTGCTTGGGGGCATGCGGGTGTTTGTAAGGGTCAGCTTCACTACGTTAATTGGGGTGAGAAGTCACACGTCGCACCCCCTGTGGGCAGCACCAATCCCTAGGCTGAAGATTGAACTGTATAAGAGCGGGGAAAAGTGAGCCTACCACTAATGCCCACTCACCCATGCATTCACTGCTCTGTCTCCTGACTGGATACAATGTGACCAGCTTCTGCAGCTGTGACTTCTCCTCCAGGACAACAACCCCTGAGCTAAATAAACCCACCCTTTCTTAAACTGCTCTCCTGAATTCTCAGGAACATTCTCCCACAGCAACAGTAAAGAAACTAAGTACTAGACATCCATGGAAAGCCACTCCCCACATCAGTGTGGAGTTGACAAGAAGGCAGGCTCTCAGCAGCCACATTGTACATGGAGTCCTGTGCCCTAGCTTTTCCAGAGGCCAACCCTTTCTGAGCCTGCCTCAGGATCCAGGCTGTTGTGTGTGAGGCAAGCTCTCAAGCAGTCCAAGCTGTTTGGGTACTAAAGAGTTGGCTCAGTGGACCCAGGTTCGATTCCCAGAACCCACATAGTACCTAGCATCCCTCCCTGGGTGAGTCATTCCTCTCCAGCCAGAGAATGTGCCAACCTGTCTTCCCAGCACCTGGAAGGCCGAGGCAGGAGGACGATGAATTTGAGGTTGTTCTGAATTATCTCTACTCCACTGCCATTTATTTATTTCCCTGGCCTCTGTAGTTAGCTCCAGCTAGTGTCTGACTGCCAATCAAGGCTGGGCCATACTTCCGGGATGGGGACACTCACAGAAGTCGCTGTGCCGACGCTGGCGGTGGTAGGTGGAGGAAGAAGTCCGCTGCCCTTTGTTGTGGCTGCTGCCTTTGCTGGAGCTTGTCCCATTGGTGGTGTCGCTGGGCGCCCGCACCCGTGCCAGGGCCAGCCCTGGGGCACCCCGGTCCCCACCCTCCTACAAAAGAAAATATGCCAGGTACCTCAGCCCTCTGTCCAAGTAGTTGGCCCCCAAGTCCCTCCACCCTTGCAAGGCCCAAGGCCTCACGACTTCTGACCTCAGTCTTCCTGCCCAGCAGGAGGTAGGTGGCGGTCACCTCGTTGTACTTCTGGTTGGTCAAGGCCTCTTTGATTTCTTCCCGTGTGTAGCCCATACCCACCATCACCTCTAGGAGATGGATGAAGAGAAGGGTCAGTCTCCTTCCCCAGGCTGTCCCTTCCACCCCTTGTGTCTCTCAATAGTGTCTGCCCTTCTCACTCTGCCAGCAGATACAAGTTGTCTTCCAAGAATATTCCTTCCCTAATAAGACCAGTTTGCTAACCCCTGCCTGCTCCTACCCAGGGTTAGCATGTGACTCAGGTCAGGACAATCACTGTTCAAAACGCAAAGGCTCACTGGATGGATCAAGACACGCACACCACCAAGTTTTGACAAATCAGTAAGTTCCACCCCTAAGGCCACACTGATAGCACCGGAATAGTCATAAGATGCCACGCCCCCAGCCCCTCCCTGGGTGATTCTAAGCAGGGGCTCTACCACTGAGCCACGCCCCCAGCCCCTCACTGGGAGATTCTAGGCAGGGGCTCTACCACTGAGCCACGCCTCCAGACCCTTCCTGGGGGATTCTAGGCAGGGGCTCTACCACTGAGCCACGCCCCCAGCTCCTCCCTGGGGAAATCTAGGGCTTAAGTACATATGTAGATCAGCTTCCTCCCCTAGTTTATACAGCTCTGAGCTGGCCTGTGTGAATATTGTTCTTTCCTAGATAAAGACCTAGACATAGAGAGAGGGAAAACGCTCGCTCAGGGTCACAAAGCTCGAACATGAGACATTCCTCAACTACTCTCCCTAGCTTGGTGGTGAGCTATAACAAGATGCTGACCCACAAGAGCAGAGGCAATGGCCACCAGCCTCGGCTCAGGCACTGCACCCCTGAGCCTAAAGCACCTGCTTCCTTGTCCCTCACCAATTCTCTTGGTGTCCCCGAAGTCCTCCTCGGGTTCCGTGTATGGCTTCAGCTCCTCACCCTCATAGCCAATGTTGATCCATTTGTCTTTCATGATTTGCTGGGGACAAGAGAGAAAGACATGAGAAGGAAGGAAAGGCACCAGAAACAGGACACAGCTTCCCCTCCTCCAAGAGGGACTCCCCGCCGAGCCTACCACCCCCAAACTGACAGCTTGTGGAGACCTAGCCAGCCGTTGCACCCCCTGCCACAGCCTTTCCTACACCCTCCTCCTCCACATCATCTGGGCCCCCAGCACCCTGTAATCATCCTAAGAGCTCATTAGCTTAATTACTGACATGGCGAGGACCATCCGGGAACCTCCTCCTTGCTGTCGTCTGCACTCAGAGCTGAACCCAGCCCCAGGCAGGAGGAATGGAGCCACAGGGAGGGCACAGAGGGTCCTGGGGGAGGGCTCACCTCCAGGGTACAGCGTTTTGCGGGGTTCAGCACCAGAAATCTCCGCAGAATGCTCTCGCAGTCTGTAGACATGTAGAAGGGGACTCGGTACTTGCCCCTGAGGACTCGCTCCCGCAGCTCCTGCAAGCACAAGGCCCGGATGCTTGCCTCTGTAGACAGGGCTCAGCACCCCTGCACCCACCCCCTCACCCCTGCACCCACCCCACCTCACCCCTGCAGACAGGGCTCATCAACACCCATGTCCAGACCTTCTGGGAGAACAGAGATGATGGAAATCCCAGCCCAGATATAGTAAGAGACTTAGCCCTACTTTCCTGACCACACCCTCATCTGTGGGAAGGGGGCGCTCTAAAGCTAGCAAGTTTAAAGTCTTCCTCCCCTCCCCTGCTTTGAGACAGGGTCCAACAGAAACAGGCCTCCACCTGCCCGGCACGTCACTTCAAGAATCCTGGGGTGCCAGCGTGAGCCCCCACGCCCAGGTCACATGGTGCTTGGGGAAGGAATGGAAGGATCTCCACTGGCTTCACAGGCAGTCAACCGAGCATGTTCCTAAGACCTTAAAACTTCTAGTTTTCTTTTTTGACAGGGTCTCACATAGCCTAGGCTGGCCCACCCCAAACCTGTTGTATGGCCAAGGATGACCTTGAACTCAACCACTTTGCCTCTGTCTCTGGAGTGCTGGGATTGGAGAGGTGAGACACCATACCCCATTAATGCACTGGTGGGGATTGAACCTAGGGCTTCCCCCACCAGTGTCTTTCTCCCAAGCAGCCATGTTGTTCCAAAAATGATCTTCATGTGTTTGCTTACCTTGGGGTTTGGGAGAAAGGATCTCGTTATACAGATGGGGCTACCTGTGAGCTCACAATTCTCCAAGCTCGGCCTCCCAGAGCTATGTACCACTGTACCTGATTCAAGTACTTCTTTATCGTTATTTTTATTTCTTTCTTTCATGTGCACTGGTGTTTTGCTTGCATGAATGTCTGTGTGAGGGTGTCAGATCATGTAGAACTGGGGGTCTAGACAGTTATAAGCTACCCTGTGGGTGCTGGGAACTGAACCCGGGTCCTCTGGAAGAGCAGACAGCACTTTCAACCACTGGGCCATCTCTCCAGCCTGGGATACTCTTTTTTATAAACATTTTTAAAAGTTCTATGTCTGAGTATCTGGGCTTGTGTGTGTACTGCCCACAGAAGGCAGAAGAGGGCGCTAGATCCCCTGCAACTGGTGTTAACGGGAGGTTGGGAGCTATCAGTCCTGGGAATCAGGCTCGAGTTTTCTGGGAAAACAGCAAGTGCTTTTAGCTACCTTGCCGTCCCTCAAGTGGACACTGTCAATGTCCACCTGTACCCCCACAGATGAGAGACACAGGCTCAAAGAGGGACTCGCCTGAGGTACTCACAGAGAACATGTGAGCCCACAGAGAACTGATTGCTCACCAGGCATGCTTTAGGACAGGAATTCAGATGCCTAAATCCCACCAACTGCTGGGTAAGCATGGTGGACTCCTCTTGGTCCACCCCTGAAGACAGAGATAGGGTCCCCAAGGCAAGCGGGTCAGCAAGTCCAGGCACATCAGTGAACTGTGTGTGACTGAGACCTCCAACAGCAACCTCGGGCCTCTCCATGCGTCCACACACCAGAGGATACAGGGCTGGAGAGATGGGCTCAGTGGCCTGGCGGCAGCTGCTGCTTTTGTAAGGGACCTGAGTTCGATTCCTGGCACCCACGTTAGGCAGCTCAGAACCTTCCTTCCTTAACTCCAGGGAATCCAATGCCCTCTTCTGGCTTCTTCGAGCCCCCACACAAATGTGAACAAACACATACACATAAATAATTAACCACGCATGTGTGTGCGCACACACACACACACACACACACACACACACACACACACACACGCTTGTGCGTGCAAACTGAAAACAACATGACTGGATTGCAGACGCTAGCACAACAGGACAGAGCAAGAGCCTGGGGCAGCGGGGCTATCAGCCTGACCCTTTGAAAAGGCCTTAGCTTCATCCTGGAAGTTTACAAAGGTTATTCCATTATAAGAGCCACTCTCTCTGTACTGAAGGACACCTCAAGTGCCTCCCAGGTTAGCCTCAGCAAGCATGAGGGCTGCTGTCATACAGAAGGGACTGTCAGGGTCTTGAACGAAAGGATGGGTTGATACAAGGTCAAAGGGCTCAGCCTTCATTCTGGTACAAGAAGGAAAAAGCATTTCCCGCCCTGTTGGTAGCCAGTACTTCCTGACACAGGGAGCTGCTGAGGAATTCCTCTAGAATCTACACACAGGGGACGGGGAACCAATCAGACTGAGGGACACTCTAAAAAGTTAAGTGATCTGAAGTCAGCCACAGGTCAAATCACTGAGTCCCCTAGTGAGGGGCTGGGGACGTGGCTCAATATTCCTGAGACAAATGTCTAACTGTGGCCTAGGGTGGAGACCATCAGTGTTTCAACGTTGCGTTTCCTGTGTGTGACCGGTTACAGGAAAAATGTCTCTAGTCTCAGGAGATAACCACCGCAGCATTTAGGGACCAAGGGACACAGTGTCTACAGTGAACTGTCCAGTGGCCCATCAATAAAGACAGGGCTACGTGCATAGGGAGCCAGCCCTGGGGCTGGATGTCAGCCAGCGTGGGCCTCCTGAGAGGTACTGGGTGTCTCTATTCTATCCCTGCAACTTTTCCGTGTACTGGCAATGTTTCAAAGCAAGAACATCAAAGGGGAAAAAAACAACAAAAAAAAAACCCCACCTTCCAATCAAGCTGATGACACACACCCCACACTTCCCAGTAACTCCCAGTTATCTGCTTCTGTGTTGCTCTGGAGGGAGCATGAGCCCGGGCAGAGACTGATAAAGACGTTCTATTTGCCTCACTCCCTTTGTTTTCTGCCTGGATCCACCATAGACAAGTCAAGCAAATGCGGATGTAATTTTTTTGTGGGCCTTTTCTTCGTTTGGTGGTGCCAAAGGAAAAACCCAGGGCTTCCTGCCCACTGAGCTACAGCCCCAGCCCCCTTGGATTTTCCTTTTGAGACAGGCAGTCACTAAGAGGCCCACACGGGCCTTGAATGTGTCCTCTCCCTGCCTCAGCCTCTTCAGTGCTGGAATGGCAGGCACGTCCCGTTCAATATGGTGTAGGAACAAAAGAAAAAAATTAAATGCACAATTCTTAGGAGTATGAGTGAGTCTGGTGAGTACACAATTATTTTACTACTAGTTTCAGAATTTTTTTTTATCATTTTAAAAGAATACCTCAGAAAGCTGGGGGCATGGCTCAGTGGTAGAGCCCCTGCCTAGAATGCCCCAGTGAGGGGCTGGGGGCGTGGCTCAGTGGTAGAGCCCCTGCCTAGAATCCTCCAGTGAGGGGCTGGGGGCGGGGGCGTGGCTCAGTGGTAGAGCCCCTGCCTAGAATCCCCAGTGAGGGGCTGGGGGCCTCAGTGGTAGAACTGCCTAGAATCCCCAGTGAGAGGGTGGGGCGTGGCTCAGTGGTAGAGCACCTGCCTAGAATCCCTCAGTGAGGGGCTGGGGGCGTGGCTCAGTGGTAGAGCCCCTGCCTAGAATCCCCCAGTGAAGGGCTGGGGGCGTGGCTCAGTGGTAGAGTACTGGCTTGGCCCTTAGTTCCATCCCCATCAGCAAAATCCCTAAGCCCTTTACCTGAACCCAGCTCTCCCTCCCCCATCCTAATGTTAACCAACCACTAGTCTGCTCCTACTTTCTGTGGCTTTCCCTAATCTGGGCACTACACAGAAATGAAACCCTGCCTTCTGTCCCTTCTGTCACTGCTTGTGAGGCTCACCCCTCCCGCCATGTTTCTGCCTCTCTTATGCACACTGGATTTGAAAAGCCTTAAATGGGGCATGACCTAGAAATTTCTAATGATTTTCCCCTAGAGCAGGTCACTATTAGAACCGAAATCCACCAGCCGTATAGCTCACAGCACGGGCCCCAACAGTACCGGCCATACCAGCTGGCCTTCCGGCCGTGGGCACCCGAATCACCCCTGTTCCTCATCTGGCCATGTGACCTCAGGCCCACCTGCCCCGGCCCACCCCATCGCTGGCACCTTGAGGTTGTGCCCGTCGAAGGGCAGGGAGCCGCTGACCAGTGTGTACAGGATGACGCCCAGGCTCCAGATGTCCACCTCTGGCCCATCATACTTCTTGCCCTGGAACAGTTCCGGGGCGGCGTACGGGGGGCTCCCACAGAAGGTGTCCAGCTTGGAACCAAGCGTGAACTCGTTGCTGAAGCCGAAGTCGGCGATTTTGATGTTGGCCTCGGCATCCAGCAACAGGTTCTCAGCCTGAGAAGGAAAGAGAAGCCAGAGAGTGAAGGCAGAGTCGTGCCACTGCCTACCAGCGCTGGAATTACAGGTCGGCGCAATCACACCATGTTTGTGGGAGGCTGGTAAAACCACCCATGGCTTTGTGCATCCTAAGCTAGTACTCCTCAGTGTGAGCTACATCTGAAGTCTGGTGACATTTTCCCCCCTGATATTTGAGGCTCCACAGTTGGGCCTTAGTTCTGATGGTCTCCATCTGGACTTGGGAAACCATTTTTGGTCAATTCCAGTCTTCTCCACTAGGTGGCGCACAACCTCCAGGTTAATTCTCCGCGGCAGCCTAGCTGAAAATGTTGGCAAAGTGCCTGCCTCTGAGAGCAAGTATCCATAAGCTTCCGCAGCCATTCCATGGCAGGCTTCACTACATAGCCCAGGCTATCCTCCACCTCATGGAAATTACCTCCTGAGTGCTTGTACCCCTATCCCTGACATGAGGCTTGCTATTGAAAAGCACGGCTTACTTCAAACTCATAGCAAGTCCCCTGCATCATCTTCCTGTGGGCTGGGATTACAGGTGAGACCTGCACATCCAACTCTCCCACCCCGTCCCCATCTCCCCCCCCACTCCGCCCCCGGAGGTTATGCTTGCTTTTGTTGTTGCAATTTTGAGGCATGGTCCCATCTAGCTGAGACCGGCCTTAAACTTCCAAGTGGTCCCCTTTTGTCCCTGTGGTTGAGACTTGAACCCGAGGCCTTGCACACATCAAAAGAGCACTCAATTACACACTACATGTGTTAGCCCTTGGCCTCGAACTCCTAATCAGCATGCCTGAGCCACCCAAGGACTGGGATTAAGGGATTACATAAACCACACTGGGCTCACAGACATGTTTATGTCTGGGGAGTGGGACGGGAGGTGCAATCACATGGAGGTCAGAGGCTAACCCTGGAGAGCCAGTTCTCTCCTTCCACCATGTGGGTCCCCTGGGAGTGAACTCAGGTTTATGGGAGAGTGTAGTGGGTGCCTTTATCCTCTAAAACCACCTCGGGACCCTTCCCCAGGGCTCTGAAAAACATGAAACATCTCTAGTCCTCAGGCTCAGTCTGCCTTTAAAGCCCTCAGTGCCAATAAAATAAAGTAAAAAATGAAGGTGGGCGGTGATGGCATACACCAGCCCTCAGGAGGCAGAGGCAGGTGGATCTCTGTGAGTTCGAGGGCAGCCTGGTCTACAGAGTGAGTTCCGGGACAGCTAGGGCTACACAGAGAAATTCAAAAATCAAGATAAATAAGTAAATTAATATAAAAATAAAATAAAGCCCCTAGTGCGCAGCCAAGCACACAGTAGGTGCTCTGGAAGGCTTGCATGGTGCCCACTGGGCTGTCTGGTCATGGATTTCCATGGTTCTTTGACAGGGATGCAGGGGGTGGGGGTGACCTGAGAGGCTGTGGAACTTGGTTGCAGCAGGAACGTGGGTTGGGCCCTAGGGGTCTCTTTCCCATCCTCATTGCCTGCCCTGTGCCTCTGGGCATCCTAGGACTCTGGGCTCCCAAGACGCTGGAGTAACTCAGGCCTGAAAGCCAAGTTCTCAGGGATTCCAGAAGATTCGCACGTCAGAGGCACATCAAGCTGAAGGCCGAGTACAGATAGCCTATCTCTTCCCCGTGGCCATCCTGAGGCCATGCCAGGACACAAGCTCCCATCGCCGTCCCCCCACACCCATTGCGTCATAAATGCCTGGGAAAGAATCCGGGCACTGCAGCTAGGGAAAGTCAAAGGGAGGAGCAGGAGCTAAGGCACAGCTGGGGTCATGGTGGAGGGGCTTACCTTCAGATCCCTGTGTACAATGTTCTTCTGGTGACAGTAGTGCACGGCTGACACGATCTATAGTTGAAGACACGTCATGTGTGAGGCTAGAGTCTTCTGTGTCCCTTGCAGCCCATGAAGCCATAAAGCACAGCTGACCTCCATGCCCAGTGCTTCTCTGGGCACAAGCTGAGGCCCTGGGGACTCAGTCAGGTTCAGAGAGCATTGAACACCCTGACATCTAATAATCTCATAGGCAGATCTCTGTCACACACACACACACACACACACACACACACACACCACACACGCACAGACACACACATATGCACACACACAATGCACGCACATGTGCATACATGCACATGGACACATGCATGCACACTCACACACATGCATGTACGATGTGCATACATGCAGGTACACACATATGCATATCCTTGGTTGTAGTAACAAGACCTTGGGACTAGTCCATGTTTGGAAACTCCCAAAGTGTCCCAGGCTGGGAAACAGGTATGTGGCCCCAACTCACCAGGGCTACAATCCTTGTCCTAAAGGTGCTTACTCTACACAAAGGGTACCCTCACACCAGTCCTAAATACAGTGGTGCCCACTCACAGGCCACACACCCTGAAATGCTTCTCACACCTCTCATTTCATACCTCTGAACTTCTCACCCGGAATCTGTTCTTCCTGCACATCCTCTCACCTCACACCTGGGCCTCACACCTGCATGTCCAGTCACCCCATGCCTGGGCCTCACACCTGCATGCCCAGTTACCTCCACCTGCATGTTGTCCAGTCATCTCATCACACCTGGGCCTCACACTGCATGTCCACTCACCTCACACCTGGTCCTCACACTGCATGTCCAGTCGCCTCACACCTGGGCCTCACACCTGCATGTCCACTAACGTCACATCTGGCTTTACACTGGGTGTCCTCTAACTTCCATATACACTCCCACCCATCAGTGTGCACACCTAGGTGAGAGTGGGTGAAGCCTCCACACCTCGGCCCTACCATGACACACCCGATACCAAGCACCTGCAGGTCCTGCCACCCAGCAGCCCCACCCCCATCTTGCCAAGCCAATGCATTCAGCTACCTCACACCTACACACACTCCTTCAAGGACCCACATACCTTTCTCTGCATCTCTCTGAGTTTGTGTATGCCTGTGTTTCTACAAGCTCCCACATGTGTGAGTGCATGCGTGCATAGAGACAGGAATTGACACCGGTGTGCTTCTCAATTGCTCTCCCGATTTATTTACCAGGGAGGGCGTCTCTCACTGAACCAGCAGTTGACAACCCAGTGTAGCTACCCAGCCGCCGTGAGCCCTGCTGCCTCCTAAGTGCTGGGACGGAAGCTGCCACCACATCTACCCCACGGGGGTCAGGGAACTAAACTCTAGCCCTCTGGCTTGCTTAACAGGGCTGTATCTACTGAGCCATCTCCCCAGCCTTCCTTTTTTTGGCCTGTCCTTCTCTCTCTGTCGCTGTCTCTCTTTTGTGACAGAATCTTGAGGCTGAAGCTCGATGTGGCTCAGGATGACCTTGAGCCCGATTCCCCTGTCTGATCCACCCCAGCCTTGCATACTCCAGCACTTTACCACCCTTACCCCACCCAACCCCCAGCATCCACTCGCCTGTACACCCACCTCCATCACTGAACCCCAGGCCCCAAACAGCCTCCTCCCACCTGGGTCTCCGTGCATCCTCACCCTGTTCATGTCCACGTGCATGGCACACGACTCACCTACCCAGACCCTCTTCCCGGGGAGTCAGAGCACCCTGTCTCTCACCTGCCGAAACTTGGCTCGAGCCTCCTTCTCCTTCATGCGGCCGTGCGACACGAGGTAGTCAAACACTTCTCCTGCAGAGAGCAAGAGGGGTGAAAGCTAGAGCCAGAGGGCGCAATGGGGGAGGTACCGTGAGAGCAAGGTGTGTAGTGGTATGTGTGAGCAGGGCATGGGGGTCTGAGGGATGTGTGAGCAGGGCATGGGGGTCTGAGGGATGTGAGAGCAGGGTGTGGGGGTCTGAGGGATGTGTGAGCAGGGCATGGGGGTCTGAGGGATGTGAGAGCAGGGTGTGGGGGTCTGAGGGATGTGTGAGCAGGGTGTGGGGGTCTGAGGGATGGGTGGGGGGTCAGGGTGTGGGGGGGGGTCTGGGGATGTGAGAGCAGGGGTGGGGGTCTGGGGATGTGTGAGCAGGGCATGGGGGTCTGAGGGATGTGTGAGCAGGGCGTGGGGGTCTGGGGGATGTGTGAGCAGGGCATGGGGGGTCTGAGGGATGTGTGAGCAGGGCATGGGGGTGTCTGAGGGATGTGAGAGGGGTGTGGGGTCAGGGGGATGTGTGTGGGGGTCTGGGGATGTGTGAGCAGGGCATGGGGGTCTGGGGGATGTGAGAGAGCAGGGTGTGGGGGTCTGAGGGGGATGTGTGAGCAGGGGGGGGGTCTGAGGGATGTGAGAGCAGGGTATGGGGGTCTGAGGGATGTGTGAGCAGGGTGTGGGGGTCTGAGGGATGTGTGAGCAGGGTGTGGGGGTCTGTGTGAGGGGGGTGTGGGGTCTGGGGATGTGTGGTGATGTGTGAGCAGGATGTGGGGTCTGGGGATGTATGGGTGTGGGGGTCTGGGGAGCAGGGGGTGGGGGTCTGGGGATGTGAGAGAAGGGTGTGGGGTCTGGGGGTGTATGTGGGGGTCTGGGGGATGTGAGAGAAGGGTGTGGGGGTCTGGGGGAGAAGGGGTGTGGGGGTCTGGGGATGTGTATGGGGGTCTGGGGGTGTATGTGAGAGCAGGGTGTGGGGTCTGGGGATGTGTGAGCAGGGCAGGGGGGGGTCTGGGGATGTGAGAGCAGGGTGTGGGGGTCTGGGGGGATGTGAGAGCAGGGTGTGGGGGTCTGAGGGATGTGTAAGCAGGGTGTGGGGGGTCTGGGGTCTGATGTGTGAGCAGGGTGTGGGGTCTGGGGGGTCTGATGGATGTGTAAGCAGGGTGTGGGGTCTGGGGGTGTGAGAGCAGGGGGTCTGTGTGGGGGTCTGGGGATGTGAGAGCAGGGTGGGGGGGTCTGGGGGATGAGAGCAGGGTGTGGGGTCTGGGGATGTGTGAGCAGGGTGTGGGGGGGGTGTGGGGGATGTGTGAGCAGGGTGTGGGGATGAGGGGGAGGTGTGTGAGAGCAGGGTGTGGGGGTCTGGGGGATGTGTGAGCAGGGTGTGGGGTCTGGGGATGTGTGAGCAGGGTGTGGGGGTCTGGGGCATGTGACAGCAGGGTGTGGGCGGAGTGACCAGGGTCTGGGGGATGTGAGAGCAGGGTGTGGGCGGAGCTACCTGCATATTCCATCACCAGGTATAACGTCTTCTCGGTCTCTATCACCTCAAAAAGTTTCACTGCGGGGGAGGGGGTGGAGGTGTTAGGTCAGCATGGAAGGGTCCACCATTCTCCACCCAGACGCTGCAGCCATTGGCCAGTCATGAGTGCCTCCCACCAGAACCCTCAGTGGCTCCCTACACACGGCCAGGTTTTCCATGGTGCTCAGCTTTCTCTACAGGAGAGTCTGGGTGGTGAAGCCTAGGACCTGTGCCCATGTTGCTGGCAATTGGCAGTTACACAGTCAGCACGCAGGCCATCGCCACATCCAGGCGGGGCTACACTGTTCCCCTCTGCTGATGAGCACGGACCGGGAACAGGCTAATCTCACCCAGTCATTGCAACCTTCGTACAGATCGGAGGCCAGGACAACTGAGCCATGCGCGCAGGAATGGCTACAGGACCAGTGGGAGGTCTCTCCAATACAGTCCCACCTCCCTTCCCAAGGGTTCCACCCACGGCCATCTCCCATCCTCTCCTCACCGATGTTGGGGTGATTGAGTCCCTTCATAATTCGAACTTCTCTGAACAGCTGGGCAAGCCAGAAAGGAAGAACAGAGAGTTGTAAGTGGGGAATGGGGGGACCCCTTCCCCCTCTAGGACTGTCAGGTCCCAGCTCTCACTGGGGACTGTGTTCCCACCCTGTTCCCTTCTCTGGGTCTCACCTTCTGTAAGCTACTGGGGTTCAGCTGGGTTTTATCAATGATCTTGATAGCGACCTATAGGAAGAAGAAGGTGGGAGGTCAAACCCCCAGTCCAGATCCCACAGCACATTTGGGGCCAGCCTGGACTACATGAGTCATATGAGACATATGTCAAAAAGAAATTTTTTAAATACTGAATATTAAATGTTAATTGAGGTACATATAGTGGTCCAGGTCTATAGAGTGAACAAGTGGGGGGCAGAGTGAGTCAGAGAGCAGCCTGGTCCACATGGCAGGTCGTGGGCTAGCAAGGGGCTGGGGAGATATTAAACACAGTGACTGAGTGCACAGCGCCCTGCAGAGTTCAGTTCCCAGAATCCACCTGGTGGCTCCCAACCATCAGTAACTCCAGTTACAAGGCACCCAATGTTGTTTTCTGGCTTCCTACACACATGCCCACATGCCCATGGACACACACACACAATTTAAATAAGTGAATCTTATTGTGTGGTGAAGCACTTAGGAAGCAGAGGCAGGAGGATCTCAGTGAGTTCTGGGTCAGCCTGGTCTACATGGTGAGTTCCAGGATCGCCAGACAAGATTACATAGAGAGACTCTGTCTCGAAAGGGGTGGGGGGGCTAAAAATTAAAATTGAAAATAACAAATCTTAAAAAATAAAAAAGCAACCCCTGGAATGGAGTCGTCCCCACATATGGGGTGCAGCCTGTGCTCAGTGGGGAGCAGGGCCTGTGCCCTGGCCCGGTTCTCCTTTCCTTGAGAATTTTGTCAGGCACGTGCGATGCCAGCATTGAGATGATCATATGGTTCCTTTCATCTGTGAACGTGACGAAGCACAGGACTGAATCTCGGAAAGAAAAACAGCTCCGTATTCCTGGGAGGGGCCCAGCACTGCAACCGAGGATGGTGGATGGTGCCGGTTCCATACTTGACACTGTGTTTGAGATGGGGGTGGTGAGGTGGCTCAGAGGCAAAGGCCACAAGCCTGACACCCCAAGTCTGAGCCTCGAACCGATGGGGTGAGGGGAGACAGGAAACTCTTGCAAGTTGTCCTTTAACCTCTTTACGTACGCACACTCCCAAAATAAATGGAGAAAGACGAAATCAAAACGAGTTTTGGTTTGAGCCTTAGTCTATCTAGCAAAATCCTATCTCAAAAAAGGAAAGGGCTTTAATTTATGTTTACACTGCTGAGTAATACCAGCCTGCCATTCTGACGCTTAAGATGTGTTTTGCTTTGATTTTTAAATGGACTGGAACTCACTCTGTAGACCAGAGAACTCACAGAGATCCTCCTGTCTCCACCTCCTGAGTGCTGACATTAAAAGCATATGCCACCATGTCTGGTTCTTACGAGTTCTGGGTTGTGTTGTGCTCCTGGGTATCAAACCTAAGGCCTTGTACAAGCCAGGAAGGAACCCCTCTACCACTGAGCCACGCTCCCATCCCCTCTCTGGGGGAGTCTAGGCTGGGGCTCTACCACTGAGCCACGCCCCCAGCCCCTCACTAGGGGATTCTAGGCAGGGGCTCTACCACTGAGCCACGCCCCCAGCCCCTCACTGGAGGATTCTAGGCAGGGGCTCTACCACTGAGCCACGCCCCCAGCCCCTCACTGGAGGATTCTAGGCAGGGGCTCTACCACTGGAGGATTCTAGGCAGGGGGCTCTACCACTGCTAGAGGATTCTAGGCAAGCTTTGCGCAGTAGACTTACTGCTTTTGTGGCCAAATAAATGCAGAAAACAGGCAATGGGTATGAGTGTGCTGCAGACATGTACTCAGAGTCAGGAAGCAGAGAAGAGGATGAGAGTTTGAGGCCACAGAGTCACACTTCTTTCTTAAAACACAAACAGGTTCTGGAGAGGTGGCTCAGTGGTTAAGAGCACTGACTGCCCTTCCAGAGGACCTGGGTTCAATTCCCAGCAACCACATGACAGCTCACACCTGTCTGTACCTCCAGTTCCAGGGTGTCTGACACCTTCACACAGACACGCAGAGAAAAACCAATAACATAAAAAAAAAATTGTAAAAAACAAAATAATTTTAAAATAACAATCAAGGCATAGCGGCACACACCTTTAATCCCATGATTCAGGAGGCAGAGGCAGGCAGGTCTCTGGGTGTTCAAAAGCTAACCTGGTGTGTGTGTGACAATTTCCAGGTTACCCAGGACTATATAGTGAAACCCTGTCTCACAAGAACACAGCAGCCACAGAAAAAAAACAAAAAAAACAAAAAAAAAAAAGCACCGAGCAAACAGAATATATTATATACATGTAGGAAACTATCAAATAACAAAATTGACCAATAAAATAATTGGGGAGAGAAAGGAAGCAGGCAGGCTGCTAGGCATGGCCACGAGAGCCCAGAAGTCCGGGGGCAGGGCGGGGATGTAGAGGCCGGACTTGATGCCCAGCCAACCTCGCTGAAACCACAGGCCCCCAGTTTAGTGAGAGAACCCATCACAGGCAAACATGTCCCACTCTGGTCTCTCTCTCTCACATACCCAGTAAAAAACAAACAAACAATAAAAACACACAAAAGAGGAAGGCGGGCGGGAAGGCGACACCTGTGACCTGGGACTTCCCGACAGTTCAAGGACCCTTCTAACTGGTTTTCTTTTCCTACTGGGACTATTCTGGAAAGTTCAAGAACCCTTCTAACTGGTTTTCTTTTCCTACTGGGACTATTCTGGAAAGTTTTGAGCACGTAGAGGATGGGGAGACGGCTCGGCACTTCAGAGCACTTGCTGCTCTTCCACAGGACCCTGCTTGGTTCCCGGCACCCATGTCAGACCCCGAGAACCTGTAACTCAATCCCCCAAAAGAGCTGGAGCCTTCTGGCCTCTGTGGGCCTTGCAGGTGGATCTCGAGTCCCAAGCCAGCCTGGTCTAGAGAGCAAGTTCTAGGAAAGCCAGGGCTACACAGAGCGGCGTCTCCAAACAAAACAACAAAACAAAACCACCTTTAAATTCTGAGCAAGTTGGGCAATTTTCTGAGATAAGAAGGCCAGCCAGGACCAACCTTGACCTCACGTCACACCGCCTCTTGATCGCCCCACTCCCCTGGCCACCAACCTCAGCCCCTCGGTCACCCCCACTCACCTCCCGGCCCGTGAGGATATGCCGAGCCAGCTTGACTTTGGCAAAGTTGCCCTTCCCGATGGTCCTGAGCAGCCTGTAGTTGCCCACATGGGGTTGCTCCTCAGGGCAGGAAGCGATAGAGTTCCGGCAACGAGCACCCAGGGAACGGCTGGACCAGGACGGCCCTTTGTCCGAAGATCGTCCACTGCCCAAGGTGCCATGCTGTGTGGAGAGAAACAAGTGAGACACCCAGTTCCTTCTCACCGCAGTGACAGCCCGGGGCCAGGCTGGTTCTCTGGAGCTCTGGCCACTCGCCCTGGTGTTCCTTTGCAAACTTGGGCCAGGGAAAGAGAATCCTTTTAGGTCCACCCCATCCCACACAGGTCTGCCGCTGGGGCTACAGCTGCCTTGGGTTCCTTCCTAACACAAAATAAACTGGTCACGACACACACTTGGAAGTAGAAGCAGGAGGATCAGAAGTACAGGGCCATCCTCCACTACACAGAGTTCCAGGTTAGCCTGGGCTACATAGCAAGCCACAACTTTTGTTTTGTTGAGGCAGGCCCCTTTGAAGCCCAGGTTGGCTTTGAACCAACTGCGTAGCTGAGGGCGGCCTTAACGTCCATCTTCTCGGCTCCACTTCTCAATGGCTGGGACGACAACTGGACCACACTGGGCTCCTCCACACAGTCCCATCTCAAGAAGAACCAAGAGCTTGGGAACATTCGCGGTGGTGGGTGGGGCACTTGCATACAATGGGGGCCTCTGAGATGGACCACTGAGGTCTCAGATACGCCTGCCTGCCTGCCTGCCTGCCTGCATGTCCAGACTACAATCTTCTAAAGCTGCTGACCTCAACCTCTAGCGAGTGTCAACCTTCATGCAGATCCAACACCCCCAACAAATCCCAACACCCGAGCCCTCATCCGCCAATGCTCCTGGGCCAGCCACAAGTCCTTGGGGTGGGCTAATGGGGAGGGTAGAAAAGGGTCTCTAGTAGCTCAGGCTACCCTCAAACTTACTATGTAGCCAAGGATAACCTTGAACTCCTGATATGCTCTAAGACCCTCCCAGAAGCTCCTGAGAGATGACGATTCCAAGCTCTGTTTCTTTCTCTTTCCTTGTAGACATGAGCTCATGAGGATGATAAACTAGGTAGGAGCTGGGCATGGCGGCTTGGCCAACCCAGTGTGGGATGACAGGCCTGTGTCACTGCTGGTTTTGCAGCCCCTCAACTCTACACCGTGTGAGCATGTATGTCCCTAGCTCATCCCCAGGTGGCTGTCTCCACATTTTGCAGTGGTCTTCCTCGATACCCACGTCTCAGCTTTCCATGGATTAAAAATGTGACAATGCATTTTCTAGACAGGGCCTCTGTAGTCCAGGCTAGCCTTGAACATACTATGCAACTGAAGGTGGCCTTAAACTCCCTCTCGCTGGTCTTCCTCTATTTCAGCATGTTGTTAATTTCTGTGCTGTCCTATTTATGGACATTATTTATTTAGTATTAATTTTTTGATTCTGAGTCTCACTCTGGAGCCCAAGTTGGGCCAGAACATGTAACAATCCTCCTGCCTCAGCCTTCCAAGAGCTGGAATTACATGTATGTCAGGCTTTATGTCACAGATGAGACAGGATCTCATGTAGCCCAGGCTGGCCCTGAATTACTGATACTCCTGCCTCAGCCTCCCAAGTGTAGAATTAGCAGGCCTGCACCGCCATGCCCGGCTTGTATCTAATTTAGAATTAACCTCATCAGTTCATGTCTACAAGAAAAGAGAAAAACAGAGCTTGGAATAGTCATATCTCGGGGGTTGGGGATTTAGCTCAGTGGTAGAGCGCTTGCCTAGCAAGTGCAAGGCCCTGCGTTTGGCCCCCAGCTCCGAAAAAAAGAAAAAAAAGAGTGAATTAGTGGAATAGTCACATCTCGGGAGCTTCTAGGAGGGTCTTAGGTCATATTCCATGGATTGGGGGAGCACTGTCCCCCATCACTGCTGTCCCAGATTCTCCAGTAAACAGCAGAACTTTTTATCCTGCCCCAACATCTTGCCTGGCCACTCTGTCCACCTCTCCACGAAACACTGTTTCATCCTGACTGCCGCCCTTCCTGACAGTGACACAGGCCCTGTCCTGCCGTCTCCCACGCCATCAGCTCCTCTGTCCCTGCCGCCTGTCCCTCCCCAGCCTCCCTAATGAGGTGACCTGCTCAGGCCCAGCTGCCCTGTCCGATTGGGAACCTCCAGGGACTGGGCCTTCCTTTCTTGGCTGCAGCTCGGAGAGCCAGAAGCCCTGGCTGATCTCCCTCCGTGCCCTCCTCATGGCTGGGAAAACAGGACAAAGGACATGAGGAAGGGAGAAGGCTGGACAGACAGCAGGCTGAGGCCTGGACAGACAGCAGGCCGAGGCCTGAGCTGCCTGAGGCACGGAGTCCTGCCAGGCCACCCCTCAGCAACCACTGCATCTTACAAGCATGGAACGCCAATGAAGCCCGTCCTTATTTTACAGAAGGGGAAACTGAGGCCTAGAGCTGGCATCTGAACGCAGCCATTTTAGCAAACAGAAGTTCCTTATAAGTATCCCATTAGACTGACTCATGCTCCTACACCTGTTTTTGTCTTTTGTGTATGTGTGCAGTTCTCATATACTAGAGAAATGCTCCTCCTCTGAGCCACGCCCCCAGCTCCTCACTGGAGGATTCTAGGCAGGGGCTCTACCACTGGGCCACGCCCCCAGCCCCTCACTGGGGGATTCTAGGCAGGGGCTCTACCACTGGGCCACGCCCCCAGCCCCTCACTGGGGGATTCTAGGCAGGGGCTCTACTACTGCATTATGTCCCCAGTACCCACTTCTTTCTTGCTCATCTATGGAGGTCAGAGGTCAGTTTTGAGCATCTCCCTCTATTACCCTCCACTGAAACACTCTCCTCACTGAACCTAGAGTCTGTCGTGTCAGCTAGACTGGTTGGCCCTAAGCACCTGGTATCGGCCTAGCTCTACTTGCCCCACCCCCACCCAACACAGGCGTGTCCCACCATGCCCGGCTTTTACGTGGGTGCTGGAATCTGAACCCAGGTCTTCTTACTTGCATAGTAAGCACTTTACCCAGTGAGCCATCTCCCCATCCCAACTCCCAACCCTCATTCTAATTTAAATTTTGAGATAAGATCTTGAAAACTTGAAATCCTCCTGCCTCAGTTTCCCCGGTAGCTCACAGGCTCACTCCGCTACCCCTACTTCCCATGTGGCTTTCACTGGGAGGATGATACCATTGCCAGGTCATGTACAAACAGGTCCCTCACCTACACTCTGTTCCCAGCCGAGGCCAGGGAGGGAGGCCCTGAACACACACAGGCTAGGGAAAAACAAAGGCTAGGATAGACAGGTGCCAGCTTCCTCACAAGGATGAAGCCCAACAGGCATGTCATCCCAGCTACTTGGGAAGCAGAGGCAATCTTTTAAACTCAAGGTCTATCTGAACAATGTAGTGAGTTCAAGGACAGCCTGAGCAACTCAATGAGATACTGCCTGAGACAAGAAAAAGAACTGAGGAGATAGTTCAGCAGTAGAGAACTTGTTAATTAGGGGCTGGGGGCGTGGCTCAGTGGTAGAGCCCCTGCCTAGAATCCCCCAGTGAGGGGCTGGGGGCGTGGCTCAGTGATAGAGCCCCTGCCTAGAATCCCCCAGTGAGGGGCTGGGGGCGTGACTCAGTGGTAGAGCCCCTGCCTAGAATCCCCCAGTGAGGGGCTGAGGGCGTGGCTCAGTGGTAGAGCCCCTGCCTAGAATCCCCCAGGGAGGGGCTGGGGGCGTGGCTCAGTGAGAGCCCCTGCCTAGAATCCCCCAGTGAGGGGCTGGGGGCGTGGCTCAGTGGTAGAGCCCCTGCCTAGAATCCCCCAGTGAGGGGCTGGGGGCATGGCTCAGTGGTAGAGCCCCTGCCTGACATGAGGGAAACCCTGGCTTTAACTTTCAGTACTGTGCTGTGGATATGGTGGGCAGAGCCCTAGCCCATGGTACATCTCTAGCACAGCCAATAAAAAGAATAAGATTACCCCGGGCTGGTACCTCACCCTCACCTGTCCCCGGCACATGCCACTCGTACCCCAACTCCTGTGGGTCCAGCTACAGTAATCATTCTCAACCCCAGACTTGGAAGGATTCCCCGAGGCTCAAGCAGGGAAAGTGCTCCAGGCTCCTGAGTGTTGATCCCCCCAGATGCCACCACCTCAGCTCATGGCTCAGGGCCCCAGGAGCAGCAGGCTGGTGGTAGAGATGGGAGATAAGGTCTCTGATCCCTGCGGAGTTAGGAGCCTGGAGAAGAACCCCTGTTGGGTGCTGCCAGGGGGCTCCTTCAGACACAGGAAAGCACTCCACTGAAGGCTGCAGGGCTGAGGGACCCCTGCAAGGGGGTAGCTGCGGCAGGGGATGACGAAACCCCCTGGGGTCAGGGGCAGAAGCTAAAATTGGCCCGCACCACCAGCTGGCCCGGATCCCTCCTGACCGACAGACTGGTGCCTGAACACTGCGCCTGTTGCTAGGGAACATAGGGAAGCCGGCCCGGTCTCCACAGCTCTATTAGTTGGTGTAGAAGAATGTGACCTTTTGTGGGTATCACAACGGACAGCAGGTAGCAGGGGAGGGGTCTATAACCTCAGACTGCAGAAAGAGACCGATGTCACTCCAGACGAGACAAAGTTATCTTCATAGACTGGAGTCAAAAGACAGAACGAATCACCTCAGTACCCCCACTACACCCCAACAATCTCAGGAAGGCAGGGGAGAGGCTCAGAGAGGTGAGGTCACTGGCCTGAGGTCACACAGCAGTGCGATGTGAATCTGAGTTTATTTGAATAATTAAGGTAGCGATAATCACAACATGTGACCCGAAGAAGTCCCTGTCAGGGAGGTGCCCCCATCAACCCACTGACAAGGAAACTGAGGCTGGAGCAGACTCTGGGAGCTTGTCTGACGACTAAAGACAGCTGTAGTTGAGAACACACCGCCTTCTGACTCAGATCCCCAGTCATGCCAGCAGCCAACAGCCATGAGCGCCGCCTATGTACCAGCCTTCACCCACATGTCTCCGGTAATTCTTTGGGGGACTCAAGTCGTTACCCCCCAACCCCTCCAACACACACACACATACTTTCCAAGGCCGGAATCAGGCTCAGAGAAGGAAGCCTCTTCAGGCTTTACAATGCAATCTGGCCCATGGAGGCAGCATTCGAATCCAAGACTCAGAAACCGGGTTCCTCTCTGGAATGACTGGGGAAACCACAGTGGGTGGGCCTGAGTGAAACCTCCAACTTGAAACCTAGGCCAACAGGGTACAGGGGCAGAGGGGCAGAGAGGCATTATCTGATAGCTACTGTGTGCATTAGAAACAGGTAAAAGCTTCAGGCTGTACTCAGGAGGCAGAGGCAAGTGGATCTTTGTGAGTTGGGCCAACCTGGTCTACATAGAGGAACTCTGTCCAAAAACAAAAGTGTGTGGCTGGGCTGTGTTGAAGGTGGTGAGAGGGTGGCTGGTAGAGGAACCAGCATAAGCGAGAATGGATCGGTGGGCTGACTTAGACACCTGGAAAACTGTCAGAATTGTGGGAAATGCAGGAAGGGGAGCGGGGTCCTGCCTTGCCTCCATGAAGGAAGGAAGACTCTGGCATGGGAAACGGTGCAGCCAGGAGTCCCCAAACCAGAGGATCTGGGCTCAGTAAACTCCCAGATGTCAGGGCTAAAGGCCCAGGCAGGGGGAGGTCAAAGGCATGGGCAGAATGAAGGGAGAAGGGAAGGCTTAGGGCCTGGGGGGGGGGCTTCCTCCAGAAAGCCCAACATCCAGGAAGGAAAGGGGGCTCTAGTTAGAAGGGAGTGTGGGGAGGGGATGAGGAGGTGAGATTGGGGAGTCTCAGGAGGAGCCAGAGTCAGTCTGGCCTGGGGCCTGGAACCCTAGCACAGGATGGGAGCCTGCAGGTTAGAAACCAAGGCTTTCCTTAGGAAGACTGGATGCGCCTGGGTCGCATCTAGGGGACCCCAGAGGCGACAAGGATCCAAGGACAGAGTAGCCTGGCACAGCAGGGTCAGGCTAGGGAGTGGAGACACCTTGAAGGAAGCGGGCAGGGCCCTGGGCCCAGGTGCCATTTGGCTTCCTGGGGGAGGCAGCTCTCAGGAGCCCAAACAGATCTGGGGACTGGCCAGGGCTAGCAGGGAGAGCCAGCACCCAGACTCGACAAGAGGCAGGGAGGACAGCAGGGCCAGGCCGGGTCGGGCCTTGCGAGGGGGATGGGTGGGGGGGGAGACAGGGCTGCGCCTCGGGGAACAGGGGCCCATGCCATCCGGGAAGAGTCGAGGCCAGACTGCGGGCGAGCGAGCAAGCCGGGGACGACCGGGCAGCTGAGGAAGGGAGGGGCTGCCGGTGGGCAGGGGAGGGGGCTTCCTGGAGGGAAGAGACCAGGCGGAAGCGCTCTGCAGAGGGACGGGAGAAGGGTCCAAAGACAGGGGCGCCCCTAGGGGTCGGGCTGGGCTGGGGCTGTCGGGAGGAGGGAGCGGAGAGGCCTCAAAGTCATGGGAAGCGTCGGTCTGGGATGTGGAGCCGGGAAAGGAGTCAAGACTGGAGGGGTCAGTGGTCCGGGAGGGGTTCTATGGCTGGACTCAGCCAGGGTTCCCCAAGGGGCTGGGCCCCACTCACCGTGTCCGAGTTCCGATCGTTGCCCGGGGCCAGCGCCGTCCTCGAAGACATCTTCTTTGGGGTCCCAGGAGGGAAAGGGACAGGGGCGGCCGGGTGGGGGGGGTGGGGATCTCGGGGTCCCCTCTCTTCCCCTCCCCCCCCCAGCCGACCTGGGGACGCGAGCTCAAAAGCTGGGCGCCTTGGACGCCCGAGTCCTCGCTGAGCGAGAGCGAGAGAGGGCAGGACGGGGGAGGGGAGAAGACACAGAGGGTCCTAGTGGCCCCGTGCAAGGGGAACCCGGGGTGCCATCTGGGCAGCGGGCAGACAGGAGGGTGCACGGGCGGGGGCCGGGGAGGGGGCGCGGGGCCGGCCCGGGGCGGCGGCGGAGGGAGGCGACCGAGGGGCTGGGGAGGAAGGGACGTCAGGGGGAGGGGCGCGGTGGGCGGGGTCAGTTGAGACTCCGCCCCTGCCGCCGGCTCTTAAAGGCACAGGCCTGGGCTGGCTCCCGGGTTCTGGGGGCGGAGGCAGGTCTGGGCGTGCCGGTCTCCAGCAAGTTCTCACAAGAGAATCAGAGTCAGCGGCAGAGAGTTGCTGAGGAGAGAGTAGAGGGAGATGTTGAGAGGTGGGAGAGGGGACACACAGACGCGAGGTGGGAAGAAGCAAAGTCACAAAGAGGGACAGAGAAGCCAAGGGCAGAGACAAAAGGATCAGGACAGAAAGGGGACAGAGACAGGGACCGGGGACACACACACACACACACACACACACACACACACACACACACACAGAGAGAGAGAGAGAGAGAGAGAGAGAGAGAGAGAGAGAGAGAGAGAGAGAGAGAGACTGAGAGACAGAGACACAGATACAAAGACAGAACGGAGATAATCAGGTGCCAAGGCAGAGGGAACTAAAGAGACAAAGAGAAACTCCAGGATTGGAAGTCTGCCGAGGAAAGGAATAAAGGAGTGGCAGCAAAAGGAGAAGAGAGAGAGAGAGAGAGAGAGAGAGAGAGAGAGAGAGAGAGAGAGAGAGAGAGAGAGAAGCCTGTGTGCCTGTCATCCTGATTGAGAGAATGGGTTGCAGTGAGTTCTAGACCATACACAGCAAGACCCTATCTCAGAAAACAAAAACCAAAATTGGAGGCAGTCCCTGGGGCGAAGAAGATCAGGGGTTCAAGGACATCCTGAGCTTCAGCCCTGGGTGCAGCAAGGGTAGATAACTGGCCAGCAGCCCCGGCTGTCTCACTTTCCCAGTCTGTACAATGAAGGAGAGAGAGCCTCACTTGCCTGCCAAGATAGCTGGAAGCCCAAACAGGTGTTGACTTGCAGGGGCATACAGACCAGGGGGGGGGGAGGACTGTGCTGAGAACACACAGTGCCTTGTGGGAGGAAAGGGGGGGAATGCATCACCCTGGCCCAGAGCCCATTGTCTCGCTGTCTTAGAAAGTCTTCCTGAGCCTCAGTTTCCCTTTGTGAAAATTAGATGTTACAAGCATGGTGGTATCCTGGAAGGTTTGAAGTTCCAGATCATCCTCAACTCCATAGTGAGTTCAAGACTAGCCTGGTCTCCATGAGACCCTATCAGACAGAATAAAAGCCACAAGAGACAAAGGATAGCAGCCATGTGCTGGAGCTAGCTCGAGCAAGCTGGTTATAGGACTGGCTACTAAGCATAAACACTTTTAAAAGTTAAAAATGAGGTGACACTGTGGTTAAGAACACTGACTGCTCTTCCAGAGGTCCTGAGTTCAAATCCCAGCAACCACATGGTGGCTCACAACCATCTGTAATGGGATCTGATGCCCTCTTCTGGTGTGTCTGAAGATAGCAACAGTGTACTCATAGAATAAATAAATGAATCTTTTGTAAAAAGTTAAATCATGCAAACATGCAAGTAAGAGAATTGTATTGAACTGGGGCAGGGTGCTCTAGAGATGTGGCTGAGCAGTTAGGAGCACTGGCTGCTCTTCCAGAGGACCTGGGCCCAGTTCCCAGCGCCCACATGGTGGCTCATGACCATCTGTAACTCCAGGTCTAGGGGACCTGACACCTTCTCTGGCTTCCCCAAAAACTACAGATGCATGCACATGCTTGTGTGTGTGTGAGTGTGTGGTGTGTGTGTGTGTGTGTGTGTGGACAAATTTTGGAAGTCAGTTGTCTCCTCTCTCTGTGGGTCCCCAGGATCAAACTCCGGTCACCCACCTTAAAGGCAAGCGCCTTCACCGCACCCCGCCACACAGCTAACCCTACTCATTTATTGATTTTGAGACCAGTTATCATATAACCCAGGTTCTCTTTCGTTGAGGTTGGCCTTGATCCTCCTGCCTCCACCCCTGAGGCCTGAGACTGCAGGCGTGAGCACCACACCCAGTTATAGCCAGTTATAGCTCTGGGAGTTGTTTGTTTTTCTTTTGTTTTAACTGAGGAGTTTGAGATCACAAGTCTCCGCTACCACAAATTATGCAGTCAATTTCACATTGGGGAAATCAAGGGGTCAGCAATCCGAAGAAGCCTCGCCCACAGAAATCCACCTTTCAGTCACAGTAACTCCCCTGCCAGTTAAGTGGTTTTTGAGACAGGGTCTCCTTCTGTAGCCCAGACTGACCTTGAACTTCAGGCCAACCTCTTGTCTCCACTTGCCAAATCCCCACAGGCGTGAGACAAACATGATCTCAATATATAGCACAGGCTCACCTCTAGCTTTCAATCCTCCTGCTTCAGACTCACAAGTGCTAGGAATTTGAACCCTCATCTCTCTCTTTTAAATATTTATGTATTCATTTTATGTACATGTGTACACTGTATCTATCTTCAAACACACCAGAAGAGGGCATCGGATCCCATTACAGATGGTCGTGAGCCTCCATGTGGTTGCTGGGAATTGAACTCAGGACCTCTGGAAGAGCAGTCAGTGCTACTAACCGCTGAGCCATTCTCCAGCCCAGAACCCTCATCTCTAAACTGCAGTGATCTCTTTTTTCTCGGTAATAGTGCAGCCAAGGTGTAACCATAAACCAAAGCGCATATACAGATGTCTTAGCAATGGACTTATTACTGTGGACTCTGTGACCAAGGCAACTCCTATAAAGGACAACATTTAATTGGGGCTGGCTTACAGGGTCAGAGGTTCAGTCCATTATCAAGGCAGGAGCATGGCAGCATCCAGGCAGGCATGGTGCAGAAGGAGCTGAGAGTTCTACATCTTCATCTGAAGGCTGCTAGCAGAAGACTGGTTTCCAGGCAGCTAGGGTGAGGGTCTTAAGTCCACACCCATAGTGACACACCTACTCCAACAAGGCCACACCTCCTAATAGTGCCACTCTCTGGGCCAAGCACATACAAACCATCACAATAGATAAAACACTTCAAGCCACCAGGCTGGTGACACATGCCCCGCATCCCAGCACTTGGGAGGCAGAGGCAGGCTGATCTCTAAATTTGAGGTCAGCCTGGTCTACAGAGTGAGTTCTAGGGTAGCCTGGGCTGTATAGTGAGACCCTGTTTTCAAATAAACAAAAGTGGGAACTAGAAAATATTTTTTTTCGGAGCTGGGGACTGAACCCAGGGCCTTGTGCTTGCTAGGCAAGCGCTCTACCACTGAGCTAAATCCCCAACCCCTGGAACTAGAAAATATTAAGGGAAGAGCTCTGGGTGTGTTTCTAGGAGCTTTGTAGGGATAAGATGGGGTCCCTGAGGTGGAATGGTCCAACTCTGGCAGCTGCAGTACTCACAATTACCACCAGGGGGCAGATGGTAGCCTTTCTACTCACTCGGGGTCCTTCTGTTCTCCAAAGATTCCTAAACTCCATTTCCAAGGGGTGGAGACTGAGGCTCACAAAGTGAATGGAGCTTGAAAACGTTACATTTAGTAAAAGGAGCCGGACACAAAAGGTCACACCATACAATATGGTTCCTACGAAATGTTCAAAAGCGGGGAACTTGGCTGAGAAACAGGAGTCCTGGATTCCTGGTTTCCCGGGACTTTGGGAAGGGGGTGGGGGTGGGGGAGCTGCGGGAGTCCATGGATTCTCTTCAAGGAGACGGAGATGTTCTGGAATCGGATGCTAGCCCTTTCTGCTGCAACCCTGTAAGTGCACAAAATCCATTAAACTGCAAGGCATAACCATATGCATTTGGGGCTGGAGGCTGGATGGGTCAGCAGTTAGAAGCACTGCCTGCTCTTACAGAGGACCAGGGTTCAATTCTCGGCAACCACAGGGCAGTGGGCCAGCATTTGTAACTCCAGGTCCAGGGGAACTCTCTCCTTCTAGTCAGTATGGCCCTGCATGTACGTGGTATTTGCAGTCACAAATAAACACAAATAAATAAAGATTACACTTTTTAAAAAGTCAGATTCACGGCACCTGCATTGGAGTGGGCTGGTTGGGGAGTCTGTAAAGAATACAAATATGGACGGGGGAACATGGCCATCATGCACAGGGCCCTGAGTTCAATTCCCCAGCACCCCACAACACACACATACAAAAGAGAGTCAGGCATGGTGACCCATGCCTTCAATCCCAGCACTTGGGAGGCAGGATCTTTGTGAGTTCCAGGCCAGCCTAGGCTACATAGTAAGACTCTGGTCTCAAAGGGAGAAAAAAAAAAAAAAAGACAAATGCAGTTGAGTATATCATCTGATCATAAGCCCACAGAAGAGGCAGAGGAGTGACAGAATCCTGCTACAGAGGTTCTAGCTGTACTGGAATTCGCTCTGTAGACCATGCTGGCCTTGAACTCAGAGATCCCACCTAACTCTGCCTCCCCAGTGCTGGGATTAAATGGGTGAGCCACCACTGCGCCGCTGGCTAAGAGTTACATTTTAAAAGCCATGCCAGGGCTGTCCCACTGGGTCCCCAGCTCTAGCCTCTGGGATCAGTGGAGTTTCCCTTGAGTCCTGTCCCACAGCAGAGGACACAAGAGGAACACACGCTCCCTTGAGACACTATCTACACCTCCATTACTCTAGCGCACAGTTGTGGGCCCCTGTCCAGCTCAGGGTGTCTCCCCTGGGTACACAGGATGATGTTGTTACCTTGGGAGGCGTGAAAAGCAGGCAGGAGGGCGGGCGGGCGGATTCCGGCAAAGCTGGGAGGGGGGGTGAGGGCGGGGACAGGGGCCTGTGGCCCTTGTCACAGCAGGGCCCAACCACAGCCTGACCTAGAAGGGCAGACAGATAATAGGGCCTTCCAGCCCCTGGCCCCAGAGAGGGAGGGGCTTCCTGACAGGAAATTGTCCTCCTCCAACCCCCCCCCCTCAGATCCAAGCTCTCAGCATTCCTAGCCCAAGTAGTCTGGGGACTGGACAGCAAGGACAGAAGGACAGGCACAGACAGAAGGTGAGTGTCGGGGTGAAGAATGCATGCCCCCAACTTCTTCCAAAGATGGGGTGCCCAGAACCCAGAACCCAGCAAGAGAGCTGGGTAAGCAGAGGCAAGCGGAAGGCTGGGTTTGGTGAGTGCTGTGCAGAAGGCAGAGGACCGGTGAGGCCTGGAGGTCTCTGGGGTTTCAGAGAGGTAGGAAGACCTTGTAGAGATCTGGGGAGCACTCATGGCTGAGGAGATAGGGGCTGTTAGGTCTAATACACGCTGACACTCTGATGCTGGATGGAGGACCTCCCCGCCGAGTAGGCATCCAGTGAGGAGGGTTGCACCAACCAGAAAGCCTGGCTACAGGTTCACACCTGCAGGGCCAGTGAGGGCTAGGGAGCCGAGGCTGAGGCAGGAGGCTGACCAGTTTTAACAAGCTTGGATTACAGATTGAAACTCTAAATAAACAAATAAATAGAAAGAAAGGAAGAAAGAAAGAAAGGAAGGAAGAAAGAAAGAAAGGAAGGACTGTCAAAATGGCTCAGCAGATAAAGACGATTGCTGCCCTGAGGAGCTGGGTTCCATCCCTGGGACCCACAAGTCAGAGAGAACTGACTACTGCAAGTTCACATCTGACCTCCACATACGGACCACGGCACCTGTGTCCACACACAAAACTGATTAATTAATCAATTAGGTTAAAATGAAGGGAGAGAGTGAGCTACCGAGGGTAGGATTAGATATAGAGGCTGCTTGCCCCAACTGGCGATGCTGCTGTCGGAGACAGGCTTAAGGATGCTTAGCCTAAAAGGATCAGTTTCCGAACACAGACCTTGGGACTTTTAAAATAATTTTTTCAGCTGGGCAGTGGTGGCGCACACCTTTGATCCCAGCGCTCAAGATGCATAGGCGGGTGGATCTGTGAATTCAGGGCTAGCCTGGTCTGCAGAGTGAGTTCCAGAACATCGGAGACTACAAGAGAAATCCTGTCTAGGGAGGGGAACATTTCCACAGTCCCATGTTGCTCAGGCTGCCCTCAAATTTCTCTATGTCCGAGGATGATCCTGATGCTCTGGTCTTGCCCTCCTCTCCACAGTGTGTGGATTATAGGCCTGCACGGCTGCTGGGGTGGGAATCCAGGGTTTCTTGCAAGCCAGACAAGCACTCTACCAACTGAACCACATCCCCTGCCTTGGCTTTTGATGTTTTGAGCACACGTGACTCAGGTTGACCTCCAGAGTTGCCAGGATTAAAGGCATAGTCTTCCCATTCGGGGTTTGTCTGTACACAGGGTCTCACTCTGGAACCCAGTCCTCAAAAATCTCAAAAGCATGTGGTCTCCGGCTCCAGCTTCCCGGGCACTGGGATTACAGGAGGCTTCGCCACCACACCCGGCTCCGTGCTGGGGCTTGAGGGGTGTCAGGAATTCTGAGGAGGAGGGTTTGGGGAAAGGCTGGCAGCGAGGAAGAGGAGGAGGGGCCGGGAGAGGGAAACGCTGGTGGCCTAGACATCCTGCAGAAGCGGGAGGCAGGGGGCTTGAGCGAGGCTCGGAAGTGAGTCAGGGGCCTGGGCACCGGGAGGCAGCGGAGGGTGTTGGAGAGGGCAGGATGTCGGAGCCAGGTTGCAGAGGGAGGTGTCGGAGCCAGGAAGGGGAAGGGGAGGGGGGAGGTTTGGGGAAAATGCTGTTGCCAGTTCAGGAGTGTGCTGGGAATGTGCTGGGAACAGTTGGATGGGTACCACAGCCAGCTTTGGGAGTGGGGGGTTAGACTGAGTGAGTGGCAGAGAAAGTCTGGGCAGGAGTAGATCCGGTTGGATCCAGCAGTTTCGGTGACGGAGGTAGTTTGTGAGGCTATGATAGCCATTAGTGGGAGGGAGGGAGGGAACCAGGTTCATTACAGTTTGTTTGTGTGCGGTGTGGCCTCACGTGCCACAGTAGGCATGGAGAGGTCAGAAAACAGCTTCTGTAGTTCATGCAGACCTTCTACCTTATGGGTTCTAGTGACGAAACGCAGGCTGTCAGGCTTGAGGGCAAGCGCTTCTACCCACTGAGCCACCCCGCCGTTCTCTCTCCTTCAACTCCCCTTCCCTCCCCAGCCATTTTTGGGTGAGAAGCATACGAAGCCTTCCAGAAAAGGGACGACTAATAAATCGGTGTGTGTGCGTAGTGTGTGCGCACGGTGGGGGGGGCGTGGATTTTACACCCCCATAGGGGCTCTAAGCAAAGCGTCGCTATGGTGACTGCCTCACTGGGGCTAGGGGACCGAGGAGACTGGAGGTTGACAACAGTATGTCTTAGAAACAGAAGGAGGTTTAGAGTCTGGAAGCTGGAAGATTCCCCCTCCCCCAGCCAGCCTCTCATCCTCCAAGGCATCCCATCCACAGGTTCAGACCGCTCCAGTCTCCCCTTCACTTGCTAATCTCAAAACCACCCACGGGTCTGTCCCCTGGGGCAGAAAAAGTGCACATTTAGTGGTTTGTTTACCCAATTAGGTCTGGAATACTACGCAGCCCTTAAACCAAGTGAACCAGAGCGGGTGCGGCTACGCATCCACATCCGTAAGGATCATGAGTTCGCGACCTAAGCCAAGGGAAAGGGAAGTGCCAAATGGCAAAATACAGCCGCTGAAGGCCACGCCCTCTTTTTCATTTTAATTTTCTTATGTGTGCGCATGTCCTGCCTGCATGTATGTCTGTACACCACTTGCATGCCTGGGGCCCAAAGAGTCCAGATTAGGGCTGTTGAATCCCCTACGGCTGCAGTGAGCTGCCATGGGGGTGGTGGGAATCGAACCCAGGTCCTTAGCTAGTGCTCTTGACCACTTAGCTGCCTCTGCAGCCTCCAGCTTTGTTGTTTTGTGAGACAAGATCTCACTCTGAGTCTCACGTTATCCTAGACATCACAGCATCTTTGGCTTTCACCTCAGGGTGACGCTCTATCCTCGGCTTCCCAATCTCTGAGAGCTCCTATGTGAGCTAGTGCACCGGGACATTTACTTTGTTTTTAATACTTTTCTAAACATTTGATTAAGATAGGTACTTACTTACCACTAAGCTCAACCACCTGAGTTAGACCCACATTAGAAGGTGAGAACTGACCACCATAGTTGTCCTTTGACCTCTACATGAGTGCTGTGGCACTCCAGTGGCTGTGTTCACACACACACACACACACAGACACACACACACTCACACACACATAGACACACACTCACACACATAGATACACAGACACAGTCACACAGGCACACACACAGATACACAGACACACTCACACAGACACACACATAGACACACTCACACACACAGATACACAGACACACACTCACACACACAGATACACAGACACACACTCACACACACAGATACACAGACACACACACAGATACACAGATACACTCACACAGACACACACACTCACACACACACACTACTGTTAAAATGGTGACACAAGGCTGAGCTATACCTCGGTGCTCACACGGGCCCAGCATTCGCTAGGCCCCTGAGTCCTATACACAATACTGAAAATCAGTCAACATGAAGGGTCTCTGCGGCTCACCAATGCCCTTGGGAAACAATCCAAGTCCCTTGTCACAGAGTTCAGGTCCTGTGCGACCTGCTCCTCATGACCTCCTCCCCCCCAAGGAATGAACTGTCTGCCTCCTTCCTTCCTTTGTTTCCTGTCAGCACCCATTCCACAGTGCCTGAGCCATGCTCCTCCAAGCCAGGGAAGCAGGCATGAATGACACAGGCCAGTCCCGCCCTCACCAGACTCTCAGTCCGGATCAGACCTGTCCCTAGGCAGGGACAGAAACAGAGAACTCAGGGAGCCCAAGGGATATAAGAGACCCAGCAGTCAGGGGGACTTCCTGGAGGAGGCAGCCTGGGGACTGAGATCCGAATCGTGGAGACTGGGTCCGTGTGGAGGGATAGGCAGACGTGAGACCCAGAGAAAAGGAACCAAAGGATTTATTAGTTCCGGTGAGGTGTACAGCTGGTCGACCCCTGGGCTATGATGGGGGAGCAGCCTGAACAATGCACCAGGGGCTGTGGGGAGCTATAGAAAGTTTGGGAGAGGGAGTTCAGGTTGATGCTGTGTGAAGTCTTCAAAGCTGAGCTGCAAGAGCCAAGAAGCTGAAAGGGCACAGTGATGCACTGCCGTGATCCAGGAAGCAGAGGCAGGAGGACAGGAGTGCGAGGCTAGCCTCGGCCAAATGAATTCTGCCTCAAAAATTAAAAGACCCTTACAGCTGTAGTCACACGAGGAGACTGAGGCAGGAGGATCACCTCATAGGCTACATAACAAGTTTCGGGCCAGCCTGTACTACAGTCTGAAAAAAACCTGAGTGTGGGGCAGAGAAGTGGTCACAGGCTCCAACTGTGAGGTGGACATAGGGATGGATAAAGGACCAGAGACGGAGCTTAGAGGACAGGACTTGGGATGGTGTGAACCCTGTGAGGGCGGAGTCTGGTATAATAGTCGCAGCTGTGTTCCCAATGCCTGCACAGAGTAGATCTTGAGACCTAGGAAGAGTTTTTGTTTTTGTTTTTGTTTTTTTCACAGTGTCTAATATCACATTCAGAGTCTTGTTCATGCTGGACAGGGGTTCTACCACTGAGCCACGCCCCCAGCCCCTCACTGGGGATTCTAGGCACGGGCTCTACCGCTGAGACACGCCCCCAACCCCTCACTGGAGGATCCTAGGTAAAGGCTCTACCACTGAGCTACGCCCCCAGCCCCTCCCTGGGGGATTCTAGTTAGTCAGGGGTTCTACCACTAAGCCAAACCTCCATTATATATTTTTTTGTTTCTCTCATAATTGTTTGTTTGTTTGTTTGTTTGTTAGTTTGTTTGTTTTGAGACTGGGTTTCATCTAGTGTTGCTGGCCTGCAATTCACTATGTAGATCATGCTGCTGGACAGGTGTCAGTCCTCCTGTTCTGACTCCTGAGTGCCGGGATTATAGGGATATATAACTACACACTTCCCTTTTGTCTTAATAGCATCAGCGCTCTCTCTCTCCCCCCTCCTTCTGTGTGTGTGTGTGTGTGTGTGTGTGTGTGAGAGAGAGAGAGAGAGAGAGAGAGAGAGAGAGAGAGAGAGAGAGAGAGAGAGAGAGAGAGAGAGTTTAGTTCAATCTGGCTTTAAAAAATCTTAACAGTGTAGCCAAGGCTGGCTGGTCCTCCTGCCTCCCCCTCCCCAGTGCTGGGATTGCAGAGGGCTACCGCCACAACCAGCTTTGTCTTCCTAATTTTGAGACTCAATACCATTCCTGGTTTACCCGGAGCGAGCTCTCAATTCCCCTGCCTCAGCTCCATACGCTGGAATTTAGGGTGTGCCAGGATGCCTGGCTTGAAGCCCCTAATATTTCTAAGTGTGAAGACCTGTGCCTGGCACCGTCTATTTGGAGTCCTCTGCACACAGGGAAAATGTCACTAACATCACCTCGGTCATTCTTTTCTGCAGGTGCCAGTCTGTCAAAAATGCCAATCCTGAAGAGCCTGGGGGTGGGCGACCCTAAGGTGCCGAGAGCAGGGACTCTGCCCCTGCGGTCCTCTCGCAACCCCTTTGAAGACACTCCAACGCTGGAAGAAGAGGATGGGGAGCTGGGGACACTGCCCAATGGGACATCGTGCCGCCGCCGGGCCACACTGGAGAAGCTGGCTGGTCTGGCCCCCTTCCGGCTGGGCTGGACTTCAGGCCGGCGGGCAGGCAGCCCCGGGGACCGGCAGGTCCGCTCTTTCTTGGGCCGCGTGCTGGCACCGGGCATACGGAGGAGCTCAGCAGATTTCGGCCTCTTAAACCGGCTTCAGGGGTTCCGAACCCATGGCGACGAGGAGCCAGCTGGGGAAGCCGCTCGAAGACTGGCTTTCCTGAGACTCGGACGTGGGCCCAAGCCCAGGCGGGCATCCCTGGCAGAGAGACTGGTGCCTGCAGGCGAGGCAGCCCCTGAGCCCCCACCCAAAGTCCCGGAGCCGCCCAAAATAAAGGAACCACTGTCAGGTGAGTGGGGACTCCTGATGCAGACCCGGGGTGGGGGCGCATCGCCTCACCGTTGTATCTATCAACTCTGGGGGTGGTGTCTCGGTACGGCTCATGCACGGGCGCGTGCGGGCACACATCATACACACACACACAGAGAAGAGCACACATTCCCCAACACACACATAATAGTAATAATAAGTAAGAAGTTTATTAATAAATCACATAAGCAAAGCAAGAAAGAGAGAAAGGAAAGGAAAGAAAGAGGGCCAGCGAGATGCCTCAGCTGATGAAAGTCCTTACCAGTCGAGCCTGATGACCTGGGTTTGATCTAGTGGTGGAAGGAGAGAACTGACTCTTGGGGTGACTTCTGACGCCCCTCCCCCCAGTGCATACCCACACACTAAATAAGTGTTAACAGCAACTACAAAGACCCTTGTCACCCTGTCATGTCTTACACCCATTTAAACCGCAGCTAGCATGCACCCCATGTTCTGAAACTCAGTGAAGCCGGGTTTGCCCTCACCCCAGACTTAAACAGCCCGGCCCTGAGCTGAGTTCAGACCCCCACCCCCACCCCAGTCTAAGCTCAGGTTACACAGCCCCATCCCCGCCCCTTTTCTGAAGCTCACGCCCATCCTCCACCTTCAACCTCACTTCAATGTCACATCCAGGCTTGCTTTTCAAAAACACGCACTCCCAGCCACTCAGGCAACCTGCAGGGGACCCTTCCATGTCCCTTCCCAACTCTGGTTGGCAGTTGGGCATCTGGGCACCTTGGAATTGTAGATTTATCCTTTGGATCTTCCATCGTTGTGTGGGATCGTCCCTGTGACTCCTCTCATTCCTCTGTCTGTCTCTGTCTGTCTGTCTCTGGAGGGGGGTAGACAGAGAACTTGTCAGAGTCAATTCTCTATTTCCAGGTGTAAATCCAGGGGGATTGGTGGCAAGTGCCTTTACCTGTGGAGCTGACCCCCTGACCCTCAATTTTCTGTTCTTAGAGGACACGAGTCTTTGGGTTAGGACCAATGCCCTTGACTCCTAAAAAGAGTGTATTTCCAAATGAGGTCACATTTGGAATACTGGAACATTGGAAGTCACATCTTTGCTCAGGGGGACACAGCCAACCTATTATCCTACCCTCTCTCTATCCTCAACCGCACTCCCATGTCATCTCTCTCTTCCTGACGTCATCATCACGTTGTTCTTAGTTCCTGGGGCCTGTGAGACAGCTTAGCTGTGAAAGCCGGGAAACCAGATTTCCATCTCCAAAATCCAAAGGGAAACAAGGTTTGGAGAGATGGCTCCACCACTAAACCATAGGCTTGCAGCCAAAAATGTAAAACTATGAACTCAATTATCTTTCTTTTTTTTGTTTTTTTTTTTTTTTTTTTTGTTTTTTGTTTTTGTTTTCTTTTTTTTTTTTTTAGACAGGGTTTTTTTTTTTTTCCTGGAACTGGCTGGGACCAGGCTGTCCTCAACCTCCGCCTACCTCAAGCCTCTGCCCCCTCAGTCCTGTGAAAAGGCCCCAACCCCTGTTTTTTCTGTTTTTTTCTGCAGACAGGGTTTTTCCTTATACCTTTTGTCCTGGAACTCACTCTGTAGAATTAGGCTTATATTGTCCTCAAACTCCGCCTACCTCTGCCTCTGCCCCCTCAGTGCTGTGACTAAAGGCGAGCGCCACCACTGCCCAGTCCTCCTTTCTGTCTGCAGTGCAGGAGGTGAATCTATGGCTCCCTATCTTTTTGTGATTAGAGATTTTATTATTATTGTTAATTATTAATTATATTGTTACTATTATATGAGCTTGCCTACATGTATGTCTGTGCACCCCGTGTATACAGCGCCCCCAGAGGCCAAAGAGGGCATTGGCTCCCCTGGAGCTGAAGTTTCAGACAGTTGTGAGGCACCATGCTGATGCTGGGAACTGATCTTGGGGAAGCCCAAGAGCAGCCAGTGCTTTTAACCCCAGTGGTCTCTCTGACCCCTGTTTAGCTCTGGCTGGCCTGGAACTCACACTGTGAACGAGGCTAGCCTTCAGCTCAGGGGTGATCCTCCTGCCTCTGCCTCCGGAGTCCTGGGTCCTGGGATTATAGGTGTGGACCACCACACTTGGATCTTTTTTTTTTTCCACATTTTGAGACAGGGTCTCACAAAGTAGCTCAGGCTGGCCTTGAATTTAGGTTTCCTCCTGCCTCAGCTTCCGCAGTAGACAGGATTATGTGCTCCCATGGGCTCTGGCTTTCTTGTTCTGTCTGCAAATCCCAAGAGCAAGTTCACTCCGTTGTTAATACCCCATCGCTCTGCCTTCTCCCCAAACTCCATCCTACTCCCCAGCCCTGTGCCAACACCCCCTTAGTTTCAGCCCCACCCCCACTTCATGCATCAGAGTTGGGGGAGGGGACCTTCCTGGAGCCTCTTCTGTCCTCTGATGCCCTCCACATCCTGGACAGAGGCTATTTCAGCTCTGTCTCCCTGGGGACTGGGAGGGCACTGCAGAGAGGTGAGGAGGGGGTGACTGGAGCCCCCGCCTTCTGGAAACGGATGGGCAGAAATAGCCCAGCTCAGGAAATAGCTTCTCTGCCAGGGAGGAAGCGGAGGGGGGGGAGGTGTTGAGGGTAACTCTTGGCCAACGGGACCCTCCTCCCCCTTGGCCTCTACCTAAGGCCTGTCAAACTTATGCCTTCCCTTTCTGCCAAGAGACCCATATTCCTAGAGCGTGTATGTCCTTGCGTTCACAACCATCTCATTCCAAAGACCCCATTTCTGCTCAGTATAGATTGTTCCCTGCCCAGCCTGTCCCTTGCCCCCTCTCCAATGGCTCTCTCTATCCCTTTACTTTCTCTCACACCCCACCAAGCCACAGTGAAGACCCTTCTCTGTGTCCCAGCCGCTTCCTCCACCCTAGTGTCTTTTCCCTTCTTGTGTTGGAACACTCCTACTCCTCCATCCCTGACCACTTCTATAACTGTTCCCTTCTTCCTCACCCCGTCCCCCTAACTCCCTCACCTCCTGCTTCCTCCCTCCGTGGCTCAGCCTAGGCTGGCGATCAGAACATAGCCCAGGATAGCCTAGAATTCAAGGCAATCCTCCTGCCTCAGCCTCCCAAATGCCAGCATGACAGATTCAAGACCACATCATCCAGCTTTGCCCGGCGCTTCTTCTCGCTCCGTGTCGCTGCTGTTCTTGTAGTCTCTTTCCCCACCCCGCACCTGCAGTTCATCTCCAAAGCCTCTGGCCTCAATCCTCCATCTTCTCCCTTCCAACTTCGACGTCTTTCGTCTTATTCTCTTCTAGGGACGCTCACTCTTCGTTGTTGTTCATTTATTTTTGAGTCGGAGACTTGTATTTCCTAGAACGACCTCCAACTTGCTATGTAGCCAAGATAGACTACATTTTCCTGCACCCACCTCCCCAGAGCTGGGACTGTAGGCAGACCCTTTCCTTTCTTTCTTTCTTTCTCCCTCCCTCCCTCTTCCCTCTGTGCACGTGTGCGTGTGCGTGAGCGCGTGTGCGTGTGCGCGCGCGGCACAGCGCATACACGTGTGGAGGTTAGAGGAACCCTTGCAGGAATCAGTTCTACCTGTCGGTCTTGGGAATGGGGATGGAACTCGGGCTGTTAAACTTGACAGCATGAACTTTTGACCGCTGAACCATCCCACTTACCTGTTTGTTTGTTTGTTTGTGTTTGGTGACATGTCCTCAACTTTGTAGCCCAGGCTGCTCTTTTGGGTGTAATTGCTGAGGTCAAAGGCAAGCATCACCCTTACTCTCTCATGTTGGGGGGAACTACTGGATCTGTCCCAAGCTCTGAAACCCTCTCATTTTGGATTTCCTGACTCTCTCCTCATCCTCTGTTTCTCATTTTGCGGGTACTGAGGTATGTGCCTCGCTTCCCGACATCCTTTCTCTTCCACCCCCTGCACAGTGCTGGAGATCCTGGGCCTGATCCAGAGGCGCGAGCTGGCGCGAGCGGACGAGCACATCCTGGAGCTGGAGGCGGAGGCGCCCGCAGGAGGCTGAGGCCGGCGCGGGGCGGCGCGCGCGGGACGTGGCGCTGCTGTACGAGGCGCTGCAGCGCGAGCTCTGGGCGCTGGTGCGCGAGTCGCTGGCGGCCCCGGGACCCGGCACGGGCGCGGTGGCGCAGCTGGGCCTCGTGCTGCTGCAGGAGGAGGAGGCGGACGCGCGCCGCGGCCCCGGGGCGGCCCGCAAGCTGCGCGCGCACTGGGCCGAGGCGGTGGCGCGCGCGGCGCGCGAACGGCTGGAGGAGGCGGCGGCCCCGGGCGCGCGCGGGGCGCTGTCTGGGCAGCTGGAGGCGCTACGCGCGCGCCTGCTGGAAGACGTGGCCGCTGTGCGTGGACGCCTGGCGCCCGCCTACCCTGCAGGGCTGCGCGCCGGTGCTGTGTACCTGCGCGGCTACCACGAGGCGCTGGCCGAGTGGCTCGGCGCGGCCGCGCGCCGCAGGCTCCCTCTGGCCGATCGTTACGCATTGCTGCACTGGCACAATCAGGTGTACCCCAGGTGAGCCCGGGGCGTCTCGGGCCGCGCTCACCATAACACCAGGCACTTTGTTCAAGGCATTGGCTTTAGGGATAGGGTCTCATGTAGCCCAGGCTGGTTTGGTTTTCTGAGACAGGGTTCTTTCTGCTATGTAGACTAGACTGGCCCTGAACTCAGAGATTCGCTTGCTTTTGCCTTTTGAGGGCTCCTATAAAAGCGAACACTGCCGCACCCAGACTTTTTTCTTTTTTCTTTTTTTTCCTTTCCTTTCCTTTCCTTTCTTTCTTTCTTTCTTTCTTTCTTTTGTACGTTTTGTTTATATGCATGTGTATCTGGGCATATGTATCTCCCCAGGCATGCGGTGCCTGAAGAGCCTAGAGATGGAGTTACAGCCCGGTGTAAGGTTCTCAATGTGGGTGCTAGGAACCTCTGCAAAAACAAAACAAAACAAAACAAACAAACAAAAAAAAGCCCACAGCAAGTGCATTTAACCACTGAGCCATCGCCCCAGTTCATCCTCGTCTTCCTTGTCCCCCAATTAACAACTTGGCTGCAGTACTGACACCTCAGAGGGCTCACCTGGAAAAGATGCTCCTCTACTTCCCTTATTCCTTAATTCCTTTTGTTGTGACCAAAAAACAAAAAAACAAAACAAAACAAAAAACAAAAACAAAAACAAAGAAAATCCACACTGACCATAAATGTAAGGGAGGAAAGGGTTTATTTATTTCAGCTCACAGATCCCACTGTCCCTCACTGAGGGAAACCAGGGCAGGAACTCAAGCAGGAACTTAAAGGCAGACTGGTGAACTGTCCCTCACATGCAGCCTGATCTCTGACCAAGGAACTCATACTCAAGGAAGTCGGGGAGACACTATGGAGAAATGCTGCTTTCAGCCTGGCAGGCTGTGTCTCTGCTAACTAATTATATAACTCAGGACCAGCTGCCTAGGGTATGGGGCCACCCACAGTGGGCTGGGCCCTCCTGTGTCAGTTAACAAGACAGTCCCTCAGAGACTGGTCTGACAAGTTCCTTAGCAGAGGAGTCTTCTCTCTGGTTCAAGTTTTGTTGATTGGTAGTTAAGGCTAACTAGGTCATGCCCAGTGCTGGGATTACAGGTGTGACACTGTAACACTTGATTTATTAGACCCTAGCAAATATGGACCTTCTATATGATGTTGACCTTCATTGACCTTACCTGACTCACATCCACCCTTACACCAGCGTTGTTGGTTGTCCTAGTCTTGGAACCTTGATGGACTGTGCTGATGGCCTTGGGGTCCCCTTCCTGGCTTTTCATTATTCCCTGCATCTGAGCCACATTTTCCCCCAGGTCCCGGGGCATTAGCACTTTCTGTACACAGTGACTCTCTGTGCCCCAGTGCTTTGCCTCTCGGGGACCTCAAATCTTAGCACTGTGGTCCTTGCAGACCCAGACCTAGACCACCATGGTTTGTTCTCATTCTGAATTCTCAGCTCCATTGTCCACAGCACACCTAGTAGTTCAGTGCTGTGGACCCTTCTGGTCCCTGATGAACTAAATATTCATGACGTGAATGGGACTAGCTGTCCACCATACCAGTCCCAAGATTTTAGCATTGTAAACCTCTGTCCCATTAACTCTCAGATTCAGGACTACTGAGCCTTAGAATTCTAGAATGCAGCAGGCTGTGATGGCTCCCTGCCTGCATTCCAGGCACTGGGGAGGTAGAGGCGGATAGACTTCAGGACAGCCTGGTCAGTGTCGTGAGTCCTAGAACATCCAAGGCTATAAGAAAGATCCTGCCTCAAATAAAATAAAACGGTAAGGATGAGCGAGATGTCACAGGGGTAAAGACATTTGCTGTGCAAGCCTGAGTTGGAACGCTAGGATGCTTGTAAGGGTGGAAGGAGAGAACAGACGTCACAGAGGTGGGTAGTGACCTCCACATGCACTTGGCATGCCTGTCCTTTTTGACCATGAGCACATGCAATGGTTTTTAAAATATATAAATCTCATGGAGCTACAAGGTGCCCAATGACTTTAATGCCATCCCTCGGCAGGCAGAGGCAGGCAATCTCTGAGTTTGAGGCTAGCCAGGGCTACACAGAGGAACCTTGTCTCAAAAACAAAACAAAACAAACAAAAATAGTATCTGTGTGTGTGTGTGTGTCTCTCTGTGTCTCTCCATGTGTCTCTCCATGTCTCTCTGTGTTTCTCTCTGTCTCTCTGTGTCAATCTGTGTCTCTCTGTCTCTCTGTCTCTCTGTGTGTGTCTCTCTGTCTCTCTCTGTCTCTCTGTGTCTCCCTGAGTCGCTCTCTCTCTCTGTCTCTGTGTCTCTCTCTGCTCTGGGAATTAGGTTAGAGCCTTTCATGCTCTCACAGACTAAACAAGCAATCTACACTGAGCTACAACCTCAGCTTTTGTATTTTTATTTTCTTTTTATGTAAGGCAGGGCCTCAGTCTGTAGCCCAGGTTGGATTTGGACTCACTCTGTATGTCAGGCAAGTCTTGCACTTCCAGTTTTCCCTTTTCAGCCTTCCAAGTATCTAGAGAGACAAACCTGTTAGGTAGATTTTTGTTTTGTTCTGTTTTTATTTTTCGAGACAGGGTTTCTTCGTGTAGCCCTGGCTGTCCTAGAACTCAGTCCGTGGACTAGACTGGCCTCGAATTCACAGAGATCCACCTGCCTCTGCCTCCCAAGTGCCAGGATCAAAGGTGTGTGCCACCATACCTGGCTAAGCAGACTTTTTTCTATAATTCTCTCTCTCTCTCTCTCTCTCTCTCTCTCTCGCTCTCTCGCTCTCTCTCTCTCTCTCTCTCCTCTCTCTCTCTCTCTCTCTCTCTCTCTCTCTCTCTCTCTCTCTCTCTCTCTCTCTCTCTCTCTCTCTCTCTCGCTCTCGCTCTCTCTCTCTCTCTCTCTCTCTCGCTCTCTCTCTCGCTCTCTCGCTCTCTCTCTCTCTCTCTCTCTCTCTCTCACTCTCTCTCTCTCTCTCTCTCTCTCTCTCTCTCTCTCTCTCTCTCTCTCTCTCTCTCTCTCTCTCTCTCTCTCTCTCTCTCTCTCTCTCTCTCGCTCTCTCTCTCTCTCTCTCTCTCTCTCTCTCTCTCTCTCGCTCTCTCGCTCTCTCGCTCTCTCTGTATGTGTGTGCATGCGTGTGCATGGGTGAGTGTGTGCATGTGTACGCCAGTGGCAGTCAGAAGTGGGTGTCGGACCCTGTGAAACCGTCATGCAGTTGTGGTCTGCCCAGTGTGGGTGCTGGGAACTGGACGGAAGTCCTCTGCAGCAGACTCTCAACCCTTTCAGCCACGCACGGTAGTGCTAAGGACCCCTGAGCTACTACACTCCCTTTGTACCCTTGGGCTTCATCCATATTGACTGCCCCACACTGTTGAGTTCTGTTCCTGCACCGTGGGAACTTTCTCCCGGTTCTAGAGTCTGGTATCCATTAAGCCTCTGACTCTCCACACGGACCACACTTGTGAGGGATTGGAGGGTATGATCCGGAGATAACCCCACGCACAAGGTTATGCTTTATACCTCCCCTGGGAAGAAAGAAGTTAGCCATGTCCAAATCAAACCTCAGAGGATGAAAGACTGTGACAAAGGGAGGTCCCTGAAGCCCAGCATCATCACACGCATTTACAATCTCGCAGAAGCAGGAGATTCAAGAGTTCAAAGGGGGCCTGGGCTATGTAGTGAAATCCAGGGTAGCCTGGGCTACACGGGCCCTTTAAAAGAGTAAAAGATCAGAACACTGTCGTGAAAAGAATAGGAAGGAAAAGCTGGTAGCCTTTAGAATTCTCGGCAGTAGAGTCTCAGACCATCCAGGGCAGGTAGAGACAGGATGTGGGTCCGGAAAGCTCCTGGAAGCGATAAGGAAGGCCTGGGCTAAGAATCAGAGGAAGATGGCAGTTCTGAGAAGGCATCGCACAAGGAAAAGCCCTCTGAGAGTGCGTGACAGGGAGGTGTGGAGCGGGTGAAGAGGATGCTCAGCTTGCCTGAAAGGGGCGAGTTTGGAGCTGGGTTGGCAAGCCCCGCCCCCGCCAGCCCCCACTCCCTAGCCCCACCCTCATCCCCAGTCAGGTGAGACAGTGGGGGAAGGGAGCCTCCTGGCAAAGCTGGTCCTGGACAAGACTTCCCCGTCAGCTCGTCAGGCCCCAACTTGACAGCTGCGTCTTGCCCGGACGCCATCCATCAGAGGATCTGACTCAGAGTGCTGGAGCCAAGGGAAACATAATTCTAAACACTTCCTTTGAGAGATGAGGAAGGCTGGCCCGAGAGAGGAAGGGCGTGGCCCAGGGTCGCCAACACCGTGGCTGTGGGGCACGTGGAGGGGCCCAGGGCCCAGCCCCACCTCTCACAGACCTTTCTCTCTGTCTCTTACTTCCCCATCCCAGGGAGATCCTGGGCCTGGTAGACCTGGTTGCCTTGGAGAACGGGGAGCTGGGGCCCCTCCTGTCTGCTGGCACCCTGCGAGGTCTGGAAGATGAATGTGTCACAGATGTGAAGGTACCCTCCAAAGTGGCCACTAGGGATGGGGAGGGGCTCTGTAGAAAGAGGGAGGTCACAATGGGTTTGGAAGGCAGTCCCTTACCCACTGGCTGTTTCCCTTTCCCTGTGGTGACCTGAGTTCTGCTAATGGCCATTAACACACAAATCCATAGCAGACCTCCCTCCCTCCCTCCCTCCCTCCCATCCATCTATCTTCTCTCCCTCCTTCCCTTCATCTCTTTTTCCCCCTTCTCCCTTGTGTCCCTGTCTTTCTCTTTTGTTTCTCTTGTCTCTTTATTCTTAACTTTTTTCTTTTGACACAGAGTCTCACTGTAGGACTCAGACTGGCCTTGAACTCATCAATCTCCTGTCTCAGCCTCTGAGATCACTGCCTGCACCACCATGCCTGCTGTTTCTACATTCTGTGTCACCTCTCCAGCATACCCCGCAACACAAAGAAATTTGATAAGTTCAGACATTTCAACCCTTGTAGCAAGAGAAAGCCAGGCCCAGCATCTCACTGCAAGGCCCGGATGCTCACAGAGCCCAGCATCTACATAAAATGATCACACACCTGAGCCAAGACTGCTGGCACACCTTTAATCCTAACCCCCAGGAAGCAGAGAGAGGCCAGCCTGATCCACTTAGGGAGATCCAGACCAGCCAGGGCTACACAGTGGGATTCTATTTAAAAACAAAAACAAAAACTAAAAGTCAAGTAGTTAATGATGGGTCTGTTGGAATCACATGTGTCAAGGAACTCTCACTTGTTGAGTTAAAGACACTCTACCAGACCAGGGAATCAGATACACAAATCTCTGGAGCTCTTTTTTGTGTCCCCCACATATTGCTGCAATGAAAAGGGCCTTCTGCAAGTGTTGTACCACAGAGCCACGCCCCCAGCCCCTCACTGAGCCACGCCCCCAGCCCCTTACTGGGGGATTCTAGGCAGGGGCTCTACCATTGAGCCACGCACGCCCCCAGCCTTTTAGTCTTTTAACCTTTGGCTTTTTTTTGTTGTTGTTGTTGTTGTTGTTGTTGTTGTTGTTGTTGAAACAGGGTTTCTCTGTGTAGCCCTGGCTGTCCTAGAACTCACTCTGTAGACCAGGCTGGCCTCAAACTCAGAAATATGCCTGCCTCTGTGTCTCACGTGCTGGGATTAAAAGCATATACTACTACCATGTCTGCGCCTGACTTGTGCTGGTCCATCCCCCTGTTGCAGGCTCAGACCCGAGCAGCCCTTCTTCGAGTGTTGCAGGAAGATGAGGAGCAGTGGGGCAGCATGGACTACCGACCCAGCAATCTAGCCCAGGATGTTTGTGAGGTGGGAGGACGAAGGTAGGCTCGCCGAGGCCCTGAGAGGGGAGGAAGGCAACCCACAACGTGTCTCCTTTCCTCCTCCTGGTCCACGCAGCTGCTAGAAGAGCACACAGAGCGAGCACCGCACATCAGTCAGGAGTTCGTGGAGAGGATGGCCTACTGCTGCCTGGGAGGGCTGGCGGAGTTCCTGCAGAGGTGAGGGGCAGCAGGGAGAGGACAGTCTGAGGGGGCTGACCATCGGGATCGGGTTCACACTGAGGCGGTCAGGATAAATGGCAGCAAGAGGGCTCAGTAAGCACGCGGACCAGAGGCCTCGAGTCTAATCCCAGTACCTACCATAAGGTAGCTTGCAATGACCTGTGACCCCAGCTCCAGGGGTGTCTAACGTCCATCATGGTCTTCCTTGGGCACAGAGACACATTCATATGCATAACTAAAATGAAATGAATCTTTAAGAAGTAGAAAAGAAAGGGGTTGGGGATTTAGCTCAGTGGTAGAGCGCTTGCCTAGCAAGCGCAAGGCCCTGGGTCCGGTCCCCAGCTCCAAAAAAAAAAAAAAAAAAAAAAAAAAGAAGTAGAAAGAACAGATAGGAAATAATAAGCTTGGGAGGTGTGGTTCAGCGCTTGAACGAACACTTGCATAGAATCCCCCAGTGAGGAACTGGGGGCGTGGCTCAATGGTATATATATATATATATATATATATATATATATATGTGTGTGTGTGTGTGTGTGTGAATATATATGTATGTATCATATAGATATAGATATAGATATATGATGCTGGGGCTCAGAGATGGCTCAGTAGTTCAATTAGGGTCTAGGGGTGTTGCTCAGTTCTTTTTTTTTTTTTTTTTTTTTTTTTCGGAGCTGGGGACCAAACCCAGGGCCTTGCCCTTCCTAGCCAGCCGCCCTCCCCCTGAGCTAAATCCCCAACCTGTTGCTCAGTTCTAAATGGGTTGCCTGGCATGTAAGAATCTTGGGTTCTATCTCCAGCACTTGGGGTGGGTGATTGGAAATAAGAAAAGGAGGTTCAGAGACGCGGGGAGCAGGATCCTCTTTAATTGATAGTCTGAGTACGGGGCATGGACCCTGACCAGCAGGCTGTCTCACCTGTGCCATTGCCCTCTCTCCTGTCAGCTTCCAGCAACGAGTGGAGCGATTTCCACGAGAACCCAGGGTCCGCGAGCTGCCCTCCCCACCTACATCAGCAGGACGATCTCGATGGTCAACTGTGGGCCCCCCTGAGGTGAGAACTTCCACGGTGACAGTGACTTGAGGGAGGCCCCTGGGTGGGTAGCATTAGGCTTGAGAAGGAGCATGGGTAGAACTGTAGAGGGGCTGGTATCTGGGGGAACCTTGGGGAAAGCCATGGCTGCCCAGATTGCGGCACTCATCCGTGTAAGGAGAACATTGATGTGTTAGAATTGGAGACATACAGAAACTATGCTCAAAGACTGATGACAATATCGCTCGTGAAGGCCTGAGTGTGGATCTCCAGCAGTCACTGTAAAAGCCGGGCGTGGGGACACACATCTATAATGCAGTGCTGGGATGGCCCAGCAGAGTCCAGAAACTCTTGTCTCAAATGATAAGACCGGGGCTGGAGAGGTGGCTCAGCTGTTTTCCCAAGGGACCAAGGTTCGATTCCTAGTACCCACGTTCCCAGCTTCCAGATCCAAGGAATCTGATGCCCTCTTCTGGCCTCCAAAGGCACAAGACACAGAGGCCATATCCATAAAACATCCATACAGGAGCAAAACATCCATACAAGCGCCTACCACTGAGCTAAAAAAAAAAAATCTTTTTTTTTCTTTTTTTTTTTTTTTTTTTTTTGGTTCTTTTTTTTTTTTTGGAGCTGGGGACCCAACCCAGGGCCTTGAGCTTGCCTAGGTAAGCGCTCTACCACTGAGCTAAATCCCCAACCCCAAAAAAAAATCTTTTTAAGCAATAGAAGAAGACAGAAGACACCTGACGATCACCTCTGGTCCCCACATATGCAAAGAGGCAGACAAAGACACACACACACACACACACACACACACACACACACACACACACAGTATACATATTGTATAAATGTTATATATTTTATATATAGTATATGTTGTATATATATGTTATATTTGTGTATTTTGTGTGTATGTATATTCATATATATATACACATACCACCTTTATTTTCTATTAACTTGCTTTAAATTTAATTTTAACTTGCACTTAATTTTGAGACAGAGTCTCTTTATAACTCTGACTGTCCTGGAATTTACTATGTAGACCAGGCTGGTCTCGAACTCACAGAGATCTACTCTCCTCCACCTCCCAATGCTCCGACTAAATAGATGTGACCCAATGCCCAGTCACATATAATTTTAAATTATTCACTTGTAGATTAGGTTTAGTACAGGGGTCTCGTGTGTCCCTGAAAACAACCTTAAATTTCTGATCTGCCCGCCTCTGCCTCGAGGCGAGTCCCACCCTACGGGCGTTGGTTATCTATGATCACACCTGGGATAAAACCCAGAGCCCAGAGCCTGTGTTCTCAGTACACACGGCCACTGAGCTGCACTTCTTACATGGCTTTTATGAAACTGGGGATTCAGATCAGTGAGATGGATTCTCAGTGGAGAAAATCACTTGGAGCCAAACCTGGTGACCCAGAGTTCTGTCCCTGGGACCCACATGGTGGAAGGAGAGAACTGACTCTTCGGGACGTTCTCTGACCTTCACACATGCACAGTGGCAGACATACCCCTACAAAGGATGGTGATGATGGTGATGATGGTGATGATGGTGATGGTGGTGATGGTGGTGATGATGATGGTGATGGATGATGGTGATGGTGATGGTGGTGATGGTGGTGGTGATGATGGTGGTGATGGTGATGATGATGGTGGTGATGGTGGTGATGAGATGGTGGTGATGATGGTGGTGGTGATGATGATGGTGTGGCGGTGATGGTAATGAATGAACAAGCAATGAGAAACCTCTTTACCCATCCTGGCCCCTTTGGAAGAAATCAATATCATTAGTATTACCTGCATGTATTCTGACAGATAGGTATGTTTTCCGCGCTTGAGAAACATAAGTGGAGCTGGTTGTGGTAGCTCACACTTTTAATCCCAGCACTCAGGAGGAGACGAGGTGGATCTACACAGTGAGTTCCAGACCAGCCAGGGATAGAGAAACCCTGTCTGAGTGAAGAACCGTCTGGAGACAGTTCTCCCTGGGAGAATGGGGCAGATGAGTGAGGCAGACTAAAGGCTCGTGGAGGGTCATCTTCATTCAGAGCATCAGCATTTTAACTCCGGAGGGCTAAGGGGAATCACAGGAATAAAGTCTCCAACCACAAGGACAAGCGTGGTCAAAGCCTGTTTTTCTAGAGGCACAGTAGTGGATATCAATAGCCAGGTGTGGGAAATCTCAAGTGGGCTCTGTCTTCCCACTGCTCCTGGGAGGAGCACGAAAGCACAATCCAGAGCAATGCTGTGCTGGGTTTTATTTGGTTTTGGTTTTTTTGTTTTGTTTTGTTTTGTTTTGTTTTGTTTTGTTTTGTTTTGTTTTGTTTTTGTGCTGGTTTTTAAAGACACCGAGGTCACAAGACCCTTGTCCTGGTTTCCTAGAGCTCTCTCACATTCTCCTCCACAGCATATGGAATTAAATAGTTTACTGTGTGCACACATCTATTGCTTCTTGTCTGTTTTTTCCCCACGGATGGCAATCCAGTACAAACCGCAGCAGGCTAGACAAGAGTTTCAGCCTCAGATTGAATGGACCTTTAATCTCTTTCTGTCTTTCAGAAAAGATTTATTTCACTCCTTATGTGCATATGCCTGTGTGTGTTTGCATGTGTGTACCTTATGTGCATATGCCTGTGTATGTTTGCATGTGTGTATGTATATACCTGTGGGTGCATGTGTGTGTGTGTGTGTGTGTGTGTATGTGTGCATGAGTGTGTGTATGAATGTGTGTGTATACATACGTTTGTTTGTGTGTGTATGCATGTCCATATGCACATGTATGCACATGCAAGTGTATGTGTGTATGAGTGTGTGTGTGCATGTGTATGTGTGTATGTGTGTATGAGTGTGTGTATACATGTGTATGTGTGTGTATGAGTGTGTGTATGCATGTGTGTGTTTGTGCATGTGAGTACAGTCCTCTCAGTGGTCAGAAGAAGATGTGGGGTTCCCTGGAACTGGAGTTACAGATGCTTGTTATCTGCCATGTGGGTGCTGGGAACCAAACCTGGGTTCTCTTTACCACTGAGCCACCTCTCCAGCCCTGTTGAAGCTAGTCTTAAGTCATTCTGTAGCCCAGGCTGACTTTGAACTTTGCATCCCCATGCCTCAGCCTCTTCTGTAACTGAGATCACAGCATGGGTGTTCAGGTTTTAGAAAGCCTTGACCCTGAGCCTTTGGTCTTCACAGGTCTCTGGCTGAGCGACTGGCCAGGGTGGGGCCCCCTGAAAGTGAACCGGCCCGGGAAGCTTCAGCCATCGCTCTGGACCGTGTGACCCGACTCTGCCATCGTGTTCTTGCTGAATTGTTGTTCCAGGAACTACAGGTGACGGGGGAACTGGGGTGCTGTGCCAGGGTGGGTTGGCACCACTCTCCACGCACCCGCAGTTCCTTTTAACCCCACGACTCAGTGTTCGGGAAGCAGGGAGGACTGGGGATGGTGCCGTGTTGGAACTGCTTGAGGGGAGAAAAGGGGGGCACAGGAAGGAAGAGGTGGGAGGGTGTGGCTGAGTGGAGTGGACAGAGAGCTGCCAACATGATAGTTGAGTAGTGCGTTGCCTCCCGAGGTCCCACAGACTCATGACCCTAAGCCCCCGGGGCTTCTTTAAATGCCGTGGGGGGAGGTGAGGTAATAAGATGGGTAAGATCCCCTGTGGGCAGCAGGGAGGAAAAGCCATTCCCTAGGTGGTATGGACAGACCCTGTGACCCCATCTCCACTGAGAAGTCGTCTTAGGCTCCCTGATAGAAAAAGCCAGAAGCCTTGCCATGGCCCCCAGCCACCCTGGCCAGCTGTTCTGAGACCTCATGTCCTCCCATCTCAGAGCCTCCATACCACTTACACCGGAACACCTGCTCCTGAACACATTCCTGCCTCGGGGCCCCAGGCCTCGGGGGTGCTCTGCTTGGGTGCCACCCCTGCCTCATAGCTTGTGGCTCCTCCTCCTCGAGTTTTTCAAATATTTAACTCAAAAACATCTGATTGTCCCACTTAAAATACAGTACCTTGGCCACCCAGCCATAGTGCCATACACTTTTAATCTCAGCATTTGGGAGGCAGTTTAAGGCCAGGGTAGTCTACAAAGTGAGTTCCAGGCCAGCCAGAGCTATGGAATGAGACCCTGTCTCTGCATGCATACAAACATACATACATACATACATACACACATACATATACACACATACATACACACATGCATAACACATACATACATACATACATACATACATACATACATACATACATACACACATACATAGATATAACAGGCTGGTGACTTGTCACGGGGTGTGCTTGTGTAAACTTGTACTTCCAGCTACTAGGAAGGCTGAGGCAGGAGGATGCCTTGAATCTAGGAATTCTGAGTCAACCTACCCCATGTAGCTCCACCCGATCTGCTGCAGAAGGGGAAGGAAGAAGGTGAGGAAGGAGTCCAGGAGAGTCTAGTACTGATTCCCTGTTTGTTTCTCTCCCAAAGCACCTTCTGCAGCAGGATATGCCAGACCTTTACCTTCCTGCCCCTTTAAGGAGCTAGGGACCAAGTTCAGAGTTTCCCATGCTAGGCTGGTGTTCCGCCACTGAGCCACGCCCCCAGCCCCTCACTGGGGGATGGCAGGGACTCTACCACTGAGCCACGCCCCCAGCCCCTCCCTAGGGGACCACTGAGCCACACCCCAGCCCCTCCCTGGGGATTCTAGGCAGGGGCTCTACCACTGAGCCACACCCCAGCCCCTCCCTGGGGATTCTAGGCAGGGGCTCTACCACTGAGCCACACCCCAGTCCCTCCCTGGGGATTCTAGGCAGGGGCTCTGCCACTGAGCCACACCCCCAGCCCCTCACTGGGGGATTCTAGGCAGGGGCTCTACCATTGAGCCACACCCCCAGCCCCTCACTGGGGGATTCTAGGCAGGGGCTCTACCACTGAGCCACATCCCCAGCCCCTCCCTGGGGATTCTAGGCAGGGGCTCTACCACTGAGCCACGCCCCCAGCCCCTCACTGGGGAATTCTAGACAGAGGCTCTACCACTGAGCCACGCCCCCAGCCCCTCACTGGGGGATTCTAGGCAGGGACTCTACCACTGACCCACGCCCCCAGCCCCTCACTGGGGCCTTCTAGGCAGGGGCTCTACCACTGAGCCACACCCCCAGCCCCTCACTGGGGGATTCTAAGCAGGGGCTCTACCACTGAGCCACACCCCAGCCCCTCACTGGGGGATTCTAGGCAGGGGCTCTACCATTGAGTCACACCCCCAGCCCCTCACTGGGGGATTCTAGGCAGGGGCTCTATCACTGAGCCACACCCCAGCCCCTCCCTGGGGATTCTAGGCAGGGGCTCTACCACTGAGCCACATCTCCAACTCCCCCACCCCATCCTGCACCCCCTTCCTCCCCACATCCCCAACTGAATCCCTGTCTCATTGTGTTGTCCAGGCTTGGAACTCAGAAAAATCTACCTGCATCTGCTTCCTCAGGGCAGGATTAAAAGTGTACATCACCATGCCAAGCTTGATTCCTTTTTTGATGTGTGTGGGTAGTTGGGATAGGGTCTCTCTATGTAGCCCTGGTTAGCCTGGAACTCACCATGTAGCCCAGGCTGGCCTCGCCCTTCCCAGTGTCAGCCTTCTAGACATGAGTCTGTGTTCCCAGAGAGGTCCTTGGCCTTCGAGTTACTCAGTTTTGAGATAGGAAATGAGAGGCACAGCAGGTCTGAGAATGCTGATAGGCAAGAGGGGAAGGGAAGGAGTGGGGTTAGGAGATAAGACTGGCGTGTGGTCTCTGAGGAGGCACAGCAGAGAGGGACACCCATGGAGTCAGACAGAGCAGACGTGACGACTTAGCCTGTACAGGTGACTGCGTGGATATGTGTGTGTGTGAGTGTGCCTGTGCGTGCGCATACACAAACGCTGGTATATGCCAGACATGGTGGGAACCTGACCCTCTCCCTCCCCTATTATAACCTACTGTGGTCCCCTGTTTGGCCAAGGGGAAGCCGACCCCCCACACTGCGGGAGGCCAGCCTCACCCATTCTGTTGTGCAGCAGTCGGGACTTGGGGGTCACACAGCTCCCCAGAACACATGTATGAAAGGCAAGGCGAGGCCTAATTCTTCATTATCACATGGTGTAAAGCCCTCATGAGGACATTGAGGGGCTGAGGCAGGAGGATTCTAAGATGGAGACTAGATGCAAATGGTCTCTCTGGCCACATTTGATCTCTGGCCCAGTTCGCACAAGCTCATGGCTATCGGAACTCTACACCTTTGAGGGCTCCTGGCCCTCCTCTTCCAGCCTCTGTCTAACATCCTTAGTCCTGAACTGTGCATTTACCCCTCCAGGAAGCCGTTTCTGACACTGTGCCCTGACGGTCTGTAAATCCCAGCAGTTCAGGAGCTAGGTCCTCAACCACCACGAGGGCCTTTGATTTCCCTTGGGAAAAGTTTAAATAAAGTGCCCCCAGCCCATCGTGGTGACACTTTTAATCCCAGGATTTGGGAGATGGAGGCCAGGAGATCAAGAGTTCAAGGCCAGCCTGTACTAAACTCATCAAAGTCGGGAGTGAGGGGTGGGGGGAGGTGGGGAGAAGAGATTTTCCTAAGTGTGGGAGGGTAGAGGGAGGAGGCTGAAACCTCCCTTCCGCACTGTCCTACCCAGCCTCATTTCAACAAGCTGATGCGCAGGAAGTGGCTTAGCAGCTCGGAAGCTCTGGATGGCATCGTGGGCACGCTCGGCGCCCAGGCCCTGGCCCTGCGCAGGATGCAGGATGAACCATACCAGGTACGCTGATGGGAGGGGATGGAGGTGCCCAGAGACCCTACCAAGTGGAGGGTCGGTTTTCTGGAAGCACATAGGTGGCTTCTCCTCCGGGTCTGCAGAAGGAGGCATGGCCCTGGAAACGGGTGCAGAAATAGTTTGGGACCTCTGCAAGGAAGAGTTTGGGAAAGCCTGGGGGTGTGGCACACCTTAGGGCGGGTGGCGTGTGTCGGATATCATTAAGGGTTTGGTAGGATGAGGGGATCGGAATCTGACTTTAGTGGACGGGGCACTCCGTGAGGAGGGGAGAGTTCCCATCGTGTCAGGAGTGTCCCGCCTGTGTGGTCAGAGCGTGAAACGGGGGTCCCCTGAGAGCCTGTTGGGTGGGAGCGATCTAGAGCGTTTCCGGGTCTCCCACTGTCCCCAGGTTCTGGTGGCTGAGCTGCACCGGCGGGCGCTGGTGGAGTACGTGCGGCCACTGCTCCGCGGGCGCCTGCGCTGTCGTTCTGCGAGGACCCGCAGCCGCATGGCCGGGAGGCTCCGTGAGGACGCGGCACAGCTGCAGCGGTTGTTTCGGCGGCTGGTGAGTGCCAGGCTGGGCTGGGTAAACCGGAGGGTGGGGGGGTGAGAGCAGGGGGCGGGGCTGCCAGGAGTGGGGAGGTCGCTTGGCTTCCAAAGCAGGACAGGGAAGGTTCTAGGAGAGAGACGGTCCACAGAAGCTGGGTTCGTGATGATGCACACCTGACACCCAATACTAGGGATGCTGAGGCAGAAGGATTGCTAAGTTCAAGACAAAGAAGACGGAAGGGGGTGGTAGCGCTGGAGAGCCCTAGCCACTCGGGTTCAATTCCCAGCCCTCACACGGCAGCTCACAACTGTCCTTAAGTCACCCAACACTGGCTTCTTGGGCTCCAGCATCCACAGTGCACAGAGAACACCCATACATTTAAAAAAAATTTGTTTTGTTTTTGAGATGGTCTCCCTATGCACCCCTGGCTGTCCTCGAATTCGCCATGTAGACCAAATTTACCTCAAATTCAGAAATCTGCCTCCCTCTGCCTCCTGAGTGCTGGGATTGAAGGTGTACAACCACTATGACCAGCTAAAGTATTTTTAAAGAAAAAAATAATGCCAGATATGGTAATCCTGTAATCACAGAACTGGGAAAGATGAGGCAGGAGGATCATGACTTAGAGGTCAACCTGGTTTCCATATTGAGGTCTAGGTCAGTCAGAACTATGCAGTGGGACTATCCCAAAAGCAAACAAACAAACCCCAAATCTTTCTGAATCCAAGTGTCACCAAATCTAAGAATTTGAAGTCCCAAATCTTTCTTGTCCAGCTGTCATGGGCAGGGCTGCCAGGGTGGCCCGGAACTCACCAGCGGCTGCTGTAGGGATTCCTAGCCTGTGTGTCCTTGGGAGTTTATAGTCTCACTTATTGAAACATTTTCAAGATAATTGTTGGGAACTTACAGACAGCCCAGGGAAGAGAACAGGGTTGCCCTCAGGACATTTTAGCCATGCTTTCTGAATCATGACACCACCACCACCACCCCCTTGGTGGCAGAGGGAAGACGGAACCGAGAGCCCTGCACAAGCTGGCCCTCAATCCCCACCCGGAAGAGCTCTATCTTACACCCCCCCACACACACAATGAGGAGCTAACCCAGGGCCTCAGTTTATCAAGTGTCTGTGCCCTAGCTCTTGTTTCTCCCCCCCCACCCCCACCCAGAGCTGGGGACCGAACCCAGGGCCTTGCGCTTGCTAGGCAAGTGCTCTACCACTGAGCTAAATCCCCAACCCCTAGCTCTTGTTTCTTGAGAGAGCCTCTGACTACATAGCCAGTCCCAAATGCCCCTGCCTCTGTCTCCTTAGTGTGGGCATTTTTGTTTAAGTTTGTTTGGTTTTGGCTTTTGTAGACAAGGTCTCACGCAGACTGGCCTCAAACTCCTTATGGCTGAAGATGGCCAACTCCAGATCCCCCTGCCTCCACCTCCCACATGCTAGGATAGGTGTTTGCTACTAAACCTGTATGGAATAGCTTAGGGTTTTGTGGTTGTTTGTTTGCTTGTTTTGGAAGACCTGTGGCTCTGTAGTCCAAGTTGGTCTCGAACTCACAGAGATCCACCTGCCTCTGCCTCCCCCGACCTGGGATTAAAGGGCCATTGCCCAACCAACTGGCAGATTTTAAGTCCTTTACCCAGTCTAGGATTAGGGGACAGATATATAATGGGTTCTCCGTCATGCGAGCAAAGGTTGTACCTAATACCTTGCCGGTCTGCCGTCTGAGCCCTTTTATTCATGGGGAAGACTACAGAGCTAGGCATAGCTCAGCACGCACAGAGTCCTGGGAGAAGGGGCTTGCACTGGGTGACCCTGAAGCCCTTGTTCCCACAGGAGTCCCAGGCTTATTGGCTTGACCAGGTGGTGCCACACTTGGCCGAGATCCTGCAGTTGGAGGACACTCCGAGCATCCAGGTGGAGGTCGGGGTGCTGGTGCGGGACTACCCAGACATCAGGTGAGGTGCAGCCAGCCCCGGGTCTCCTTGGCATCCGTCCCAGCGTTTCCTGGCCCGCGCCAAGGCAGGGTGGCGGCGGAGAGCGTGTCTGACGGCTGTTTCCTGCTGGGACCAGGGCATTCTTAATACGATTTCCCTCCTTCTGCCGCCGCCGCCACCGCCATCAGGGCTCGCAAACAAACAAGCGGCCACAGGAAGCCGGGGCAAGGGGGGCGCAGGCCGCCCGGCGGCAGGAAGGGCTGGCCCTGCAGGGAACCGCCGGGGACGCGGGGGGTGGGGGTGGGGGTGACACACGGGCATGTGGGCGCAAGCTAGGAGGACAGCAGCGGGCACGTCCAAATCTAGGTGGGCCACTTCCTTTTGACCAGACCTTCCCTGTCTGCTGCCCAGGGATGGTAATACCCTGATTGTGAGCTGGTTGTGGGAATTGCACCTTCATCATTATCTAGGACAGTTTGACTGTAAGAGCTGCAGTCCAGCCAGGGTGTGGTGGCACACGCGCCTTTAATCCGAGCACTCTGGAGGCAGGAATGAGGTGGATCTCTGAGTTCTAGGACAGCCTAGTCTACATTATCAAGTTCAGACTGACTTTGATAAAACTTAATGATAGCTAGTTAATGTGGCTAATAGGCAGTACAGCACCTTCCTAAAACCCCCAGGGAGGGGTTGGATGGCTCAGTGGTAGATCACTCATCATACACAAGATGCTGAGTCCCATCTGCAGTCCCACAGGGGGATTGTGAAATGGTAAAAGTGATTTTTGTTGGTGGTGGTTGTTTTTTTGTTTTGTTTTGATTTTGATTTTTAGACATGTAAACTAGCTTACCTGTAGAATGCAGGGTCTCACAATTGTCAAGTGACACAGTCTGGGACTTGAACCCAGGCCAGCAGACCTGATTTCAAATCCAGGACAGGACACTGTCACCTGAGAATGAGTGACAGACAGTGGTGTAAGGAGGTAGCCATGGGAGGAGTGGTTCCTGACACTGTGGTGCTGTAGGGGCAGTAGACGCACAAGAGCAAGGCCTAAGTTCCAGGTTTGAAGACTTGGAGTCAAGGGAGAGGATTCTGTCCTGGAAGTATAGGGGATTGCAAGGGTTCCCAGTGTTCTGAGAGAGAGAGAGGGGGCGGGGGAGGATTTCTGAAGTTGAGTTAGAGTTCAAATGTAGGCTAAGTTCAGGCACAGTTGAATGGTCTGGTGAATGGAACCTGGCTAAGCTGCTCTTAGCGATAGCTGTGTGTATTTTTTTATTTCAATTTTCTTTCTTTCTTTTTTTTTTTTTAGATTTATTTATTCTATATAAGTACACAGTGGCTATCTTTGGACACACCAGAAGAGGGCATCAGATCTCATTACAGATGGTTGTGAGCCACCATGTGGTTGCTGGGAATTGAACTCAGGACCTCTGGAAGAGGGGTCAGTGCTCTTAACCCCTGAGCCATCTCTCCAGCCCTTGTTTCATTTTTCTAAGACAAGGTTTCTCTGTGTAGCCCTGGCAGTCCTGGATCCCATTCTGTAGATCAGGCTGGCCTCGAACTTGCAGAGTTCTGCTTCCCGAGTGCTGGGATTAGACGCCTGCGCCACCATGCCTCATCTCTTTATTCTTATTTATTACTTGGGGAGGGGGAGCATGCGTGCCACAGTGCATATGTGGGAGGGCAGGGGACACCTTGCAAGAGGTCAGTTCTCTCCTTCCACCATGTAAGTCCCTGGGACTGAACTTGGGCCTTCAGGCTTGGCAGCAAGCACCTGGAGACATCTTGCCAGCCCTGGTTGGGGATTTATTTGTTTGGAGGCAGCCTGGGTTGTCTTCCAGTGTGTGGCAATCCTCCTGCCTCAGGGCTGGGATCACAGGTGGGATCTATCGCAGCAGCTCTGGAGGTTCGTTGTGCTTCAGGGATGTGGAACTGAGGTGGTATTGCTGGGGAAAGTGATAGCTTGGATTTAGGGCAAGGTCTTGTGGAGTAGAGGTGCTTTTGAGCACAAAGATGATTAGACTATCATGGAATTTCCAGAGGTGCCCCCATTTGCAGGCTGTGTTAGGAGTGGAGAGAGTATTCTAGGGGCTGAAAGCTGGAGAATGATCTAAATGAAGAGACGGTGAGGTTTGGATGTCAGTGGTGGGGAAGCCTCCAAATCAGACCTGCAGAAGGAGAGGGTTAGGATTTAATGGGGTGATGCTCTTGGGCTGAGTGAGGCCACTGGGAGGAAAGGGATAAGGTTTGCTGCAGCATCTGCCAAGTGGGAGAACATCTGGACCAAAATTAGGAAGTAGCAGCTCACGTGTGTAAATCTACCTACTCAGGAGACTGAGACGAGTGAATTAGAAGCTCAAGGCCAGTCTGGACAATTTAGTGAGAACTATCTGAAAATAAAACTTTAAAAAAGGGGGGCTGGGATTTAGTTCAGTGGTAGAGCCCTGCCTAGAATCCCAAGGGAGGGCTGGGGGGCGTGGCTCAGTGGTCCTCAGCTCCCAAAAAAAAAAGAAAAAAAAAAAACTTTAAAAAGTCCCTCAGGGAGGGGCTAGGGATAAGCGTGGCTCAGAGGTAGAGCCCCTGCCCAGAATCCCTCAGGGAGAGGGGTGGGGGCGTGGCTCTGTGGTAGAGCCCCTGCCTAGAAGCTCTTAGGTGTGAGATCCTTGCTTCAGTCTCCACTACTGTAAATGTTCTATGAAAGGAGATTGCTGAGGTAAATTAGGGTGAAGATTGAAAGCTAAATTAATGAGGAAAACAAAAAAAGTTTTATCACTGAGTTTGGAGGTGAGGGTTCTGGACGATTCTACATGGAAAATTTGGAAATGTCTGCAAGCGATAGGGACAAGATGACACCAGGAAATGAGACAAAGTTCCAAAGTTCCAAAGTTCCGGGTACACTGATGGGCTGCGTACCTGTCTGGGTCCCAGGATCCTCATGTACCTTGGTCCTTCTCTCCTCTCCCAACAGGCGGAAGCATGTGGCAGCCCTCCTTGACATCAGAGGTCTTCGAAACACAGCTGCCCGTCAGGAGATCCTGGCGGTGGCCCGGGACCTGGAACTATCTGAAGGTGGTGCCCTATCACCCTCTAGGGACCGTGCCTTCTTTGCCGACATCCCTGTGCCCCGCACATCTTTCTGCCTCGGCCTCCCTCTCTTCTTGGGACGCCTCCCAGTGTCCCGGCTGGCCAGGCCCAATCTGGCTTGTCTGCCCCTGCGGCCTCGTCCTCCATCACCAGTTAGAGCCCGAGCCGATCGCTGAGGGGCCCAGTGCCCATGTTGCTGCTGATACACCCTCCTCCCTTCCACGTGATTCCCTGCCTGAGACACCGATCTCTGAGATGGGAGGGTCCTTAGATATCCCACCCAGCCCGGAGCATCCCCTCCAGAAGGGAAACTGAGGCCAGAACGAGCAAAGAGTTCCCCAAGGCTTCCAGGGTCATTCCCGCACCCTCCGCCCTCATACGCCAGCATGGCGAGGAGCCTTCTGGAAGGCTCTACAGAAATATCCCAGCCCCACCTCCTTTCCCCTCACCTCAAGGTCTGGCCCCAATCCAACGTATTAAGGAATGGTAGATACTTAGAATAAAGAGGTTTTTATTTAACACTAGGAAGGGCTGAGTCCCAAGTGCAGGGGCGGGAAAACAGGGCCTAAGGCCAAGCACTCTTTTGCACACACCCAAGGCCACCAGGGCTGGGGTCCAACTCCTAGGGAAGCCACAAATGACCAGATACTCCTTAGTTGCCCGTTGATACCAAGTCCTTGAGCTGTGGCTCTGAGGCCGGCCCTTGTCTGTTCTGAGTCAGATAGCACTGTTTTATCCATCCCAGTGTCTGATGTTCTGGGTCTCCTGTTGCCACCTTGACACAGCCCTCCCACCCATGCTTAAGGAGTGGGGGGGACCTTGCCCAGAGAGGAAGGAGCTGGGGGGTTGGGCTGGCGGCATCCAGGGCGCCCTCCTGGATTGATGCAGGAAAATCTCAGGGTGGGAAATTTTCCAGCCTCTCAAGCCGGAGCCCAGCCGGATCCGAATCCCCACAGAGTCCTTGAGGTCACCTCCCTGCTGACCTCTGCCCCTCCGGCCTCAGCTGGACAGCTCGTGATGGATGCTTCCTGGTCCAGATTATGTTTTATTTTATTTTTTCCTTAAGAAGTCAGAAAGAGGAGGCAGCCAGGGGTCAGCACAGGGGCCGGGGTTGGAACCTCACGCACGCCTGGACATTGGCAACAACATGGCGGCTGTAAGGCTCTAGCCCTGAGCCTCCTGGTGCCCACAGTCTCTGTGCTGTGCTTCCTTCCCTCCTGGGAAGTTGCTTAACTTCTCCTTGCCCGATGCTCCTCCTCCTTCCTTGACCTTCTGAGAGTCACTGACGCGCAGGAGAGGGGAACTGACTGCTTTTGTGGGCACTTACACAATTACACGTGTATTTAATCTCGGTGTGGTCATGCCCTGTCGTTTTCTGACTTGTTATCCCCGTCACTCAAAAGCAACTTTCTCGTCAGGCTTGGCGACAGCAGGGCTGTCATCCCAGCAGTCAGGGTCTGAGGCACTTAATTTCTGCTAAGTGTTAGGTTAGACTGGACTACATCTCAAGACCCCAGCCCACAATAAAAGTGTGGGGGAAAGGCCACGTTGCCTGCCGCCACGCTTAACAGACTAAGCCTGGTCCCAGGACCCACATGGTGGAGAAAATGAGGTCCTAAATGTCTTCTGACCGACACCCCCCCCAAATAAAATGGAATAACAAAGCAACGTACAGTCCCAGTGCCCTTTTTTGAGTAAGGTCTCTCTCTGTAGACCAGGCTTGCCTTGAACTCAGAGATCCACCTGCCTCTGTCTCCTGAGTGCTGGGATTAAAACCCTGCATCGCCATGCCTGGTTTCTGTGTCTTATGTATTTACAATCAGACCCCTCCCTGTCTCCCAGACCAAGCGTATTTTGGCTTTGGTTTTGTTTTTTCAACTGGGGTCTCAGGTAGCCTCTGCTGGGTTTGAACTCACTAAATCAATGAGGGTATCCTTGAACTTGAGCCCCCCCCTCTAATTTATTCTTTTATGAGCACACTGTAGCTGTCTTCAGACACACCAGAAGAGGGCATCAGATCCCATTACAGATGGCTGTGGGCCACCATGTGGTTGCTGGGAATTGAACTCAGGACCTCTGGAGGAGCAGTCAGTGCTCTTTTTTTTTTCTTTTCTTTTTTTTCTGGAGCTGGGGACCGAACCCAGGGCCTTGCGCTTGCTAGGCAAGCGCTCTACCACTGAGCTAAATCCCCAACCCCGCAGTCAGTGCTCTTAACCACTGAGCCATCTCTCCAGCCCCAAACTTGATCCTCTTACAAGTGCTTGAATTACTAGTATGTGCCAACACACCTTGTGTAGGGCTTTATATACCAGGCAAGTAAGTACTCTCTCCTAAGCCCTAGAAAATACTGATTTTTTTTTTTTTTTTTTTTTTTGAGACAGAGTCTATGTGGCCATGGCTGTCCTGGAACTCTCTGTGTTAACTAGGCTGGCCTCGAATTCAGAGATCCACCTGCTTCTGCCTCCCAAGTGGGTATTAAGGGTGCCCACCACCACCACACACCAGCTAGAGTGTAGTCTATGCTATGTAGCCTAAGCTAGTGTAACTCTCAATTCTCCTGCCTCAGGTTCCCAAGTGCTGGAATTATGGACATGAAGCCCCTCCCCCTTTTAAGACAACCCTGTATGTGGCCTTGGCTAACCTGGAGCTCTTCAGCCACTGTCTGTGAGGCCCAGCTCTGTATGCACCCAGCCCACTGACCTCAAAGTTGAAACCATCTAAAGGTCCAGTGACTGACACACGGGTAAACAGAACGGGCGCATATGTGCGCCCTAGAGCACCATTTGTCTAAGAGAAGTGACAAACCAGGGGTGAGCATAGCAGCACGTGTTTAAATATCCAACTTGGGGTGTTTCAGCAGGATTTCGAGTTGGGAGCCAACCTGATCTACATAATGAGTTCCAAGCCAGCCTGGGCTACAAGCTAGACCCTTTCTCAAAACAGAAAAGGGGTTGGGAAAGGATTCAGGGTTAAGGGCCTTCGCCACTGTTTCAGAGGATCAGAGTTCGGTTCCCAGCACCTACACTGGGCAGCTCGCCGCTGTCTGTTACTCCTGGTCTAGAGGATCCAGCGCTCACACACGCAGACAGAACACAAATATACACAACGTAAGAATACATAATAATTTTTTAATTGTCTGGTAAGATGGCTTGGTGGTTAAGAGCACTTCTTGCTCTTCCAGAGGACCTGGCTTTGGTTCCAAGCACCCATGTGGTGGGTCAGAACTGCCAGTAACTCCAGTTCCAGCGGACGGACCCCGCTTTCGAACCTCCTCAGACACCGGATACGCATGTGGTAAATCTGTACTTGCTGGCCCAACACATAAAAACGAATGAATGAATCTTAAAAATTTTAAATGACCCCTGGGCCATGGCAGCGCACACCTTTAATCCCAGCCCTCGGGAGGCAGAGGCAGGCAGATCTCTGAGTTCGAGGCCAGCCTGGAACGTGAGTTCCGGGACAGCCAGGGCCACACAGAGAAACCCAGTCTCAAAAACAAGCAAACGATGACAAAAACCTGTTAAATAATGAGTAAATCGTTGGACTGGGGAGATGATGGCTCAATGGTTAAGAGCACTGACTGCTCTTCCAGAGGTCCTGAGTTCAATTCCAACAACCACATGGTGGCTCACAACCATCTGTAATGGGATCTGATGCCCTCTTCTGGTGTGTCCAAGACAGCTACAGCATACTTATATATAATAAATGAATGAATGAATGAATATATAAATCTTAAAAAAAAAAAGTTCTTTTGGCTCAGTGGTAAAAAAAAAAAAAAAGTTCTTAAAAAAAAAAAAACAAGTCATTAAAGAGAGAGACTGAGAGAGATCAGTACCAGATGCAATTAGGATTAGCCTTGAAACTATCACACCAAGAGAATGAAACTGAAGAAACCAGACAGAAGACTGGGTTTTTGCTCACAGGGACTGGACCAAGGCTGTCAAACTAAGTGGAAGGGGGAAAGACATTGACCTCTCAGCCTTCCTCTCTGACTGGGTTTCAGATCACAATCATTCACTCTGTCAACAAACTGGAGCCAGCATCCAAAGACAGCTGGGGGCCAGATGTGCCATTGTGCCGGAGGCTGAGGTGCTCCGGAGTTGAAGGCCAGCAAGTTCAGTGGGTACACCCTTACCTCAGATCTCCCAGGGAGGGCTGGGGGTTGTGAGCAGGGTAGAGCCCCTGGGTTAACATCATGGTTGTTGGAGGGAATCACAAAACACCAGCAGGCAAATGGTACAGTGGGGGGTCTGAAGGGGTCCTAAAGGGAATACTGCGTAAGTGTTTAAAGATTGGAGACCAGGGCCTGACGGAGGCCCTTGCTGCCTCCTGACAACCAGCGTTTGGTCCTCAGGATTTGACAGGCAGGACCGAACCCTCACCAGGTTCTGTGCTTTCTATTGGAACATCCAACAAGCCAAGCCACTTCCATAGCCAGGCAGGGCAGACGCGAAACATCACCACAGCTGGGGTACTTGACCGCTGGCCTTCCCTTGCAGAGGAAAAGTAATGGGACCCTCCCCCCAGGGGCCAGCAGCCCCTCCCAGCCAGTTGTATACAATTCTGTCCTAAATGCTTTGGCCTCAGAGAGACACATATGGCTGGAAAGGGCTAGGGGGTGGGGCTCCATCTACACCAAGCTGCTGCCCGCCTCTCACCCCTCACCCCTGCTCCGCAAGGAAGCCTGGTTCCCCAGGTGAACTTTGGCAAAATGTGTCTCAGTTTGTCACTGGGACCTTGGTAGGAGGTAGACATAGTTTACGATTCCCTTACGGAAGAAATTTTAGAAACACCTCCACTTGTGTGCTTGCACTAAATAAACAAACAAACACCCTTTCCCACACAAGAAGATTGGAAGTGGCCTTGCTGGGTTTTTGTTTTGTTTTGTTTGTTGTTGTTTTCTATATATGTGAACACACTGTCTCTATCTAAAGACACCCCAGAAGAGGGCATCAGGTCCCATTACAGATGGCTGTGAGCCACCATGTGGTCGCTGGGATTTGAACTCAGGACCTCTGGAAGAACAGTCAGTGCTCCTAAATACTGAGCCATCTCTTCAGCCTTCCTGGTTTGATCTAGAATGTTCACCAACTTCCCATCTGAGGGGAAAGTGCGTATGTCACTGTTTAAGTCCACAGAACCCTAAAGACACTCCCCAATGTTTGCCCTCAATGCCCTTCAGCACACGGGCGGAAGGAGCGGGGAGACCACCTTTCAGGTCGTGAGGTAAGTTTGGATTCAGAATCTTTGGTGATTCATACCCGGCTGAGGCTGGCCTCGAACCTTCTGATTCTCTGGCCTCACCCTTCCTCAGTTCCCTGCCTGGCTTCTGCTGTCTGGTTTGTTTTTCATTTATTTATTCGTTATGTATCGGCTGAGATCAGAAATGGTTTCCTGTGGGCAGCTCTCTCTTTAATCGCATGGGTCCCAGGAATCAAACCCTGAACATCAGGTTTGGCTCTGCCTTTACCCACCAAGCATCTCAACATGCGGCCCCCCCAGCGCAGCACCCCCCGCCATCTCACACACACACCCCCAGCCATCTCGCACACACCCGACTGCAAGGCCCCCCATCAACCCACATCAGCCCCCTCCCCACCCCCCACCAAGTCATCTCCCAGCTCCACCCACCCTCCTCATCCCCACTCCCCCCTCCATCCATCTCACACCCTCCTCCAACCCCTCCACCAAACTATCTCAACAGCCCTCCCCCTCACCCCTCCGCTGTATCATGCCTCCCACCCCACCAAGCTGTCTCACCCCCCTCCAACAAGCCCTCCCCTGCCCCCCCCCTGAGCCATCTCACCCCGAGCCCCCCCCTCTTCCTATTTTCTTTCTCATTTAGTTTTATATAATTTCTTTCTTTTTTTTTTTTTTTTTAACTTCCTTTTTTGACCTCTGGGCTATTTACTTTGCAAATACTTGCGGTGTTTTGAGATATCCTCTTGATTTTGATTTCCGCTTTGGTAAGAGAAAATACTTCATGATATTGCAATCTTATAAACAGTATCTAGAGCCACCGCTTGCTCCCCCCGCCCCCGTCTTCCAACTCTGCCCTTTACATATTTGTGTTACATTTTTATTTATTTGTGTGTGTGCAGGAGTGTATGCCACAGCTCATGTAGAGCGGAAGTCAGAGAGCGAGAGTTGGTTCTCTGTTTCCACCATGTGGGATCCGAGGATCCCACTCAGGCCTGGCATGCTGGCAGGCGCCTTTACTTACTGAACCATCTCGATGACCCAGTTAAACTATTTTTTAAAAGCAGGAGACAAAATAGGATGTTCAGACATAACAAAGGGTTGGGAACATATCTGCAGCTACAGCTCATAGAATGCCACAGGAAGGCCTGAGGCAGGGGGAAGAGCTACCAGATGGGAATGGGGGCGCCCAAGACACGTCAGCCCTGTGAAGACACACAAGCCCATCTTCAGTCTTCGATTTACTTACATTTCTTTATTGATGTATTGATTATTGATTGATTATTTACTGAGAAACTCGTGCCTGTTGCCCTCAGGGGCTGAAGCGGGGTCAAGGGGAGAAGCACTTGAGGAGGCCCAGAGCCCACGCAGGGGAGACTGCAGCCTCGGTGTCCTGAGGATCCCCTGCCCTGTGCGAGTCACCGCTATGTCCCTGTGGGTCGGTCATCTTTGATCAGTCATAGACAGAGGCCATGAACTCCGTCAGACCAAGGGCCCTAGCGGGTGAGTCACAAGTGTGAGGACCTGAGTTCGAATCCTCCCAGGAAAGTACATACAACCAGGCATGGGGCATCTGTGAGCAATACTCCTTTAGTGAGACCTGAGACTTCCCAGGACTTTTGGCTCAGCGAGCCTGATGTCCGCAGCAGTGAACTAGAGACCCTGTTGAAAACAAGGGAGAAAGCAAAAACCAACACCCAAGGCTGTCCTCTGCCCGCTACACAGGCACAGAGGCACAGGAAGTACCAGCACATTCACAGATAGACACAATATCACACACACACACACACACACACTCACACTCACTCACACTCACACAATCACACACTCACACACACATATTCACACACACACAACCACTCATACTCATACACACTCCCACACACAACCACACACATTCCCACACACATACATATTCACACACATTCACACAGACTGATACATACATTCACATACACTCACACACACAACCACACACACAAATGCATATATATATACATGCAAACACATATACATACACATACATACAGTAACACACATGCACATATATACACATTCACAAACACAGAGATACAGTAACATATACAAACAGAATATATACAAATACACACACACACACACATACACACATACTAAATCTTTTTAAAAACAGATAGGTGGTTTTCTAGTTGCCTCCAGCTGCTGCTCTTAGTAGTAAACTAGTTTAAAAAATAAATATCCTCCTGGGGCTGGAGAGGTGAATCAGCAATGAAGAGCATTGGCTGCTCTTCCAGAGGACACTGGTTCAAGTCCCAGCAATCCATGGACATTTACAACATTTACAACCTCTGTAAATTCCAGTCTCAGGAGATCTGATGTTCTTTTCTGGTCTCTTCAGTCATCAGGCAAGCATGTGGAACGAACACACACACACACAGAGAGAGAGAGAGAGAGAGAGAGAGAGAGAGAGAGAGAGAGAGAGAGAGAGAGAGAGAGAGAGAAGAACATTTTAAAAACTGAAGTAAGACCCAGGAGTGGTGGTGCCACCTCTAATTCTAGCTCTCAGGAGGCAGAGGCAGGCGGATCTCTGAGTTTGAGGCCAGCCTGGTCTACAGAGTGAGTTTCAGGGTAGCCTGGGCTATACAGAGAACCCTGTCTCAAAAACCAAACATATATGCATGTAGATAGATAGATAGATAGATAGATAGATAGATAGATAGATAGGGTATATACCCATGTGTTATGTTATGTATGCATGCATGTATGTATGTGATATATATATATATATATATTAGAATAGATATAATAAAAATAAACTGAGATGAGATTTGTGGTGGCACAGGTCTATAATCCCAGAAAACGGAGTGAATGACAAGGATCCTGGCCAGTCTGGAACATGAGACCCTACCCTTGCCCCCTCCAAAAAAATATTCCAATAAAAATTTACATCATCCACAAGCTCCAGGTGGCAGTACTGTCCCCAACCCCAGGTAAGTAATTCTTGAAAAATTGGAACCAGAGACTATGGAAGGGTCAGAACCAAGGCAAACTGTCCCGGTGATTTTCCCACTGGCAACAACAGCGTGTCTTCTCAGGATTTCCAACAGAGGGCAGCAGAGAGCCAGGGAGCAGTGCAGATAGCTGGGAACTGTGAGATTAGTATCACTGGGTACTGGCTTAATCACACCTTGGAATCCACGGACATGCCTAGGGTGCTTGCTGTGCTCACTGTGCAAGCAAGGCATGCTGGGTCACTGAAGCCACCCACTGTGCCCACGCAGGAGACTGGCATGGCGCTGCCACCGGCACGGATGGAGCTAGCTCAGGGCCTCTGAGAGATGTGGACACAGATCTCTAAGTACCAGATGAAGTCAGCAAGCACTTTGAGTAAAAGGGAGAGAAGTGGGAGGGTTCAGGCCCTGGACCCCACCCCTGTCCCCACCTAGTACCTACCTCCAGCCTCTAGCCCCAGTTACATTCCTGCACTGATAAGGGGTTCTGCCTGTGGCCAGGCTCACCCCTGACCTGGATGCACCCAGGTCCTGGATGGAGACACTGTCCAGCCTCAACCTCTGTATGTGTGTGTGCGCTCACACACACGTGTGCACAGTGTATGGACGAGGTGTGCATGCCCACATGTGCACATGTGGATGTCAGAGCTGACTGCTGAGGTCCCCTTCTGTCGCCCTGCACTGCCCTTAGCCATACTGTTTTGAGATGGGGTCCACTGAACCAGACACTTGCCTTTGCTGCTAGGCTGGCTGGCCGCAAGCTCTCAGGATCCGCCCGTCTCTGCCGCTCCCAATTTGGGTTGCAGGCACGCGTGGCTGTGCCTGCCTTTTTCCCTTGTGCATTGCGGGATTGGAACCCAGCTTCACACGTGTCCAAAGCAAGAGCTCTGAGCCACGGAACCACTGTCTCAGGCCCCTGCCTCACCTTTGTCCTTGAGCAAATGAGCACCCTAGCTTTTGACTATCTCCTGGAGGGGTCGTGCTTGTCATCAATCCAGCGCTTGGGAGGCTGAGGCAGGAGGACTGCTGAGAGTCTGAGGTCAGTTAGGCTACACAGTGTATTGGAAGGCTACACAGTAACATATTAGGACCCTGTCTCAAAGCCAAACAAGACTCCACGGCCTCTCTCCATGGCGCTCATGTGTATGCTGTGGAAGGAAGATAACTATGAACAAGGTAAGTGCTATGGTGGCAACTGTCGTCATTTCTTTCCCTCCAATAAAATGCCTGGGGGCTGTTGTTTGGTTTCAGACCCGGGGACCAGGGACTGATGTTCATATTTTACCAAAGCAGAGCTGGCCTCCAGGTTCTCCCAGCATCCCTCAGTCCCTACCTTGCACACTACCTTGCACACTCCGCCCTCTACCCTGAACTTCCCAGCCTGGGGGCTGGGCTGCCCTTCCTCCAGAGTCTCCCCCCTATATAACCCAGATATTTTGGTCCCTCCTTCTCTCTCTTCCTGTTTTCTCTGGTCCCCTTCTCCTCCCGCTCTCTCCATGGTAACTTCCCTGGCCTTAATCTCTGGGGCCCTTGGACTCACCCTAGAACAACCTCTCCCGGTAAACCTGCCTTTGAAATAATCTAGTTTGGCTTGGATTGGCTCTCAGTTTGAGGGTGCAGTCCCACATGGGGAAAAAAGTCCAGGTGAGCGGAGCTTGAAGTAGTCAGTCCCATTCGGTCCACGACAGGAGGCAGAGAAAGATGAGGGCAAGGTGCCACTCAGCTCCTTCTCTAATGGAGCCGACGGAAGTAGGCAGATCGTCCTGCTTCAGCTGAGGGGACGAGCCAATCCCCTCAGCCATGCCCAGAGGTGAGTCTCTGGCTAATCCCAAATGTTGTCAACCAACTGCAACTCTTAGGGAAACCCACAGGCATGCTCCTGCCCGTGCTTCCTCTCACCGTCACGCTTATGCTCCATACTGGGATTCCTTCGATAAGTGAACTGGGGAGCTGCCTAAGCGTGAGTTCAGGTCCCCAGCGCTCATGGAAAGCTGGGTGGAGTGATGCATGCCTGTAAATCCCTGATCCCGGAGGGATGGAAATGAGAATCCCAGGGACTCTTGGATGGCTGGTTGGTCCAGCTAAAACAAGGAGCTGCGTGCTCCCAGAGCCGAAGTCCTGTGAGGCAGAGACAGGAGGAGCCAGGGGCTGCCTGGCCTGCAGCATTGTCTGGCTTTCCTGAGAGGGCTCCCAGCTCAGCCAGTCCAGCAGGAACCCTGAGCACCGGGCTTGGTGAGAGACCGTCTCAAGTAATAATGATAACAATTAATAACACCAATAACATGCAGACTGAGGATGGTGTCCCTGTCAACCCCATGCTCAAAGTCCTCCGTTGGGGAGATGAACCAATGTCGGCCCCTCCCCTACAGCCCCAGTGACAAACCCAGATACTGGTCCACCATAGTTAATCCAGGGGAACCAGGGGCTTAGTTACAGAGCAAGGGTTGGGGGTTACGAGCAGGAGAGCAGGGGTTAGGGGTTACGAGCAGGAGTGGCTCCACTGGAAGTTATACACGCAGTAGGGATGGCTCGCACGCACGTGGCTGCATACACGGAGTCCCCTCCCTAGTCCTTTCCAGGCCTGTAGACCTCTACCCACTCCTCTTTGTCCCCACTCCTTCTAGGGACCTCAAAGGCCAGCAAGCCTCTCTGTGGTGGTCTTTTCCCTGCAGCTCAGCAAAGTGAGCTTCTGGAGAGGGCAGCCTTGCACATCACCTCTGTCATGTACAGGCCCTCTCAGACATGAGCACGGCTGCTTATGTATGCACACGGGTCTGCACACCCAGGCACACTTACCTGAGCACACAATACAGGCACACCTGCTTAGACACAGAACATCTACACAGGTGCAGGCACACCTGTTTACATACACATGGACACACCTGAACGCGTAGGCACACCTGCACATAGCACACGTACTGGGTAAGCACGCCTGCCAATACACACACACACACACACACACACACACACACACAAACTACAATCTTTTTTCTTTTTTTAAAATTGATTTCTCTGTGTAGCCCTGGCTATTCTGGAACTTGCTCTGGAGACCAGGCTGGCCTCAAACTCAGATCTGCCTGCCTCTGCGCCCAGCCGGTGCTGAGACTGAGGTGTGGGCCACCACTGCCTGATACACACCAGTTATAGGTTTTGTTTTTGAGGAGGGGAGAGGTCTGGGTTTTGTGTTTGTTTGTCTGTTTGTTTTTGAGCTGAGGACCAAACCCAGGGCCTTGCGCTTACTAGGTAAGTGCTATATCACTGAACTAAATCCCCAACTTCCACCCCTAATTTTCAGTAAAAACCCTGACTCTAGTTGACTTAAGAACAAAATAGCATGTCAGCAGGTAGTGAGAAGTAAGAGGGTACGTTTTTAAAGGGGACAGAGATATCTAAGGATGTGCTAGTTTCTTTGTTTCTTTTGGAGCAGGGTGGTACTAGGACTTGAACCCAGGGCTGCCCACACTAGGCATGCACAATACCATTCACTGAGCTAACGGCTCACCCCACCACCCAAGTCCCTTCCACATACGGTCAGAGAATCCTCATTAAGACGGAGACAAAGGGAGTGGCCAAAAGACTAAAAAACCAAGACCCAAAGAAACTATTATCCTTGGTGCTCATAGAGGTCAGAAATTCAAGTCCTTTTACCATCCAGAAACAGACAAAGTGAGTGGTAAATTTGTATTTGTGGAGTCATCTCCTATAACGATCAAAACACGAGGGGGCGCTGCCCCAGACCCAAACGCCTGAGAGATAGGGTCACTACCCAGGCCTAGGTTGGTCTGCATCTGGCCACAGTGGTCTGTGTGTAAGAGGGGTGTGTAAAATGAAAGTATCCTGGGATCAGGGGTGATCATCATTTAGGGATGGAAACTAGAGGGACACCCCTGCCGCCGCCCCCCCCCCCAAAAAAAAAGCCTAGACTAGAGAGGTTCAAGAAAAGGAAACAGGGGTTGGGGATTTAGCTCAGTGGTAGAGCGCTTGGGTTCGGTCCCCAGCTCCAAAGAAAAAGAAAAAGAAAAAAAGAAAAGAAAAGAAAAGGAAGCAAACCCCAGCCTTGCCTAGGAGTGAAGCTCAATTTAGGAAATAGGACCAAAATGAAGGGGTGGGGGCTAAGCCACTTGATAGCCACAGAACCTGGGCCGAGTCTTGGGTTGGGGATTCCCAGAATTGTGCTAAGAATTTAATCGGGCCAAACCAACCAAGATGCTTCGGTCGGCGTTAACCAAACGTTAGTACGCATTGGAGGCCTCGGAGATCCAGGAACAAAGACAGAGTCAGATGCCACAGGTGGTACTAATGTCCACCAAGAGGCAGAGTCAGGTGGGGGGACACAGAGTAACAGCCTAGGCTCTCGGTCCCGGGTCCTGCTCGGGCTCGATGCCCGGCACCCCTCGTATGTCCGGCAGCAGGCGACAACCAGCCACGATATCCAAGCGCTCCGCAAGCGCGCAGAGGTCTCCGCGCGCCAGGCGCACGCTGTGGGCGGCCGCCAGCCCGATGGCCTGTGCAGCTGCCAGCCTCCCGGCCAGGGCGGCCACATCGCGACCCGCACGGCGGTACACGCCGCTCACCGCAGCCGCTACGTCGTGGTCCAGGCGCGTCTGGCTCTCAGCCAACCTGAGCTGCAGCAGCGAGCGCGCAGGCGCTAAGGCAGGGGTCTCCTCGGTGCCCCACGCCTCCACTGCATCCCGTTGCACCACGAGGGGGGGCAGGTCTCCCGGCGCGACCGTGGGCTCGGGCTCAGGCTCGGAGTCGGTCTCCGCCGCCTCCCCGGCCACCCGCAGCCCGGTGGGGCGGCCGCGTGTCGGGCCCGAGGGACCCAGGTATAGCTCCTCCTCGGACGATGATGCAGACAGCTCCGAGTCGGTCTCCGCCGCTTCCCCGGGCACCACTGTTCCCGGCCTTCTCCGCCGACCCTGGGACGACGCCATGGCACGGAGCTGGAGAAGAGGAGTTGAGCAGACGTGAGGTCCTGAGTCCCAGCCCCTTTACCACCACCCCAGCCAGTCCTGGCTCGGCCTCAGTTTCCTCTTGTATACACATGGGTTAGAATTGTGCGTCTCTGTCATTCGTGTGCACGCCGGGGAAACCGAGGACCGGCCAGGAAAAGCCTTGGAACTAGGTCCCGCGACATAGTTCAGCCGGGGAAAGGCTCTTGCAGTCAAGTCTGATGCCAAGTGTTTGAACCTAGGACCCACATGGTGAAGGAGCGAACTGGAGCCCGCAAAGTTGTCCTGACTTCTACACGCGTGCTGTGGGACGCATGCGCACATATGCATTAAATAATGTAAAATAATAATAAGGCCTTTACTTCCCAGCACCGGAGGAAAGACAGGGAGATCTCTGGGAGTTCGAGATCAGCCCGATCTATAATAGTGCTAGGCCATCCAGCACTACATACTTAGTGAGACCTTGTCTCAAATTAATGCTGACAATAATAAGTTTTAAAAAGCTTTGCAACCAAGAGTTCCCTGAGTCCGCCAGCACAGGCCACACCCTCCACTGTCCTCCAGGCCAACTAGCACTAGGCCGCATCGGCACCGGGGTGAACACCGAAAGGACGACCGCCCGAGGGGGACACTTAACTAGAGCCACCGACACCAGAGTCTCGGAAGGCCATACCGGGTCTCCGAAGCTCCGAGCCCGAGGGATCCGCCGCCTGGCGGAAGTGAGGCGTACGCTTCGCGTAGCGTCACGTGAGTCGAGGTCTGGCCAATAGGGAAGCGGCTAGACAAGTCGCTTCCGTGTTGTGGTCCTATTTATTTGTTTGTTTATTTAGGAAAATTTTGTGTAACGCGTGAATTTATTTTTTTAAACCTGGACCCTCACACGAATCAGGGGCTCAGCCAATCGGGTGTCCAAAGACTGAAACAGGGAGGGGAGCGAAGTAAGGGCGGAAGACGTTAACAAGTGGGGCCAAGGAAGGGCCTTGGTGGGCCCGCCCCCTCATTTCTAAGGAGGCGGGGCTAAATCAAAGCACCAGTCATATCAGGCCTGCCTCCCGAGCTGACCAATGGGAGGCAAGTGTTGGCCAGGTGCGAGGGGCAAGAGGTGGCGCATGGCGGACGCAGTACTGTTCGAGTTTCTGCACACCGAGATGGTGGCGGAGCTGTGGGCCCCAGACCCGGACCCTGGCTCGGGGGTGAGCGGCACGCCGTGGCCTTGGGGTGGAGAAGTGGGGTGTGATCGAGCCTTTTGGCAGGTCACTGCTGAGGCGTAGCGAGATGACTCGGGGCAAGGCGCTCAGTTCCAGGCCTCGTCCTGGGGCACCGTTGATAATTAGGGTAATTGGCTATTGGGCACGGATGAGGACTCGCCTCACCACCCACTTCGTGCGCAACTCAACGTCTTAATCTTCCTATCCTTCCGTTTCCTCCTTAGAAAATGCACCCTAACCGTACCCCGTGTCGTCTGTCCCCGCTGCCTGGGTGCTGGGATAAAGTGCGTGCTTATCGCGCTACACCCCAGCACACAGTGAGGTTTGTTTTAGTATGGATTTGCCCCAGTAATGAGTAAAGACCCCACCTGGTAATGTGGAAGGTGGCGCTGGGATCACTTAAATTTGTAACTCATAATAGTTCCTACCACTTAGGTGTTCCTTTGTGCCTTCCTGTGTGTCATACTCCCATCGTCCTTCCATTGTCTTCGATCCCATCCCAGGGAGGTCAGAAAGAGGCTGCTTTGCGCTGAGGCACAGGCTCTGGGAAGGGGAGAGCCTACTTCCTCTCTGCTCGGTGTCACCCTGACTCTCAATAAAGAGTTTAAAATAGCGTTCTGGGAGCCTGCACAGATATGAGTTTGCCGGGGGTTCTCCTGGTACCTCCTAACTGCTGCCACTGACTGTGTCTTACAGCTGAGATAACAGAGTTGGTGGGAGTTTGACCTGAGCATCAGGTCTCAGGAAATTCCCTGACTTTATAGGCTACATGGCAGCTTGAACTCCCATGACTGCGTGGGAGTTCAAGACCTACTGTAGAGACTGCTCTGCTCCCTCTTTATCTTCTCTCTTTTCTTCCCTGAGTATCCCCTACCCCAACCGGACTCCAGTGGTTCTTGAAGTTGGTTTTCGCTGTATAGTCCAGGCTGGCTTGTGATTCTCCTACCTCTGTCTGGAAAAGTACTAGGCTTATGGGCCCTCCTTGTGTCTGGTTTGCATGCTATGCCCCCAGTGTGGTACAGGTCGGCCTCGGCATCCCAGAGTACTGCATCTCTGGAGTCTCTCTCATCTATATACTGTTCTACTCTCAAACACATGATCCTGCTGCCCACACTTCCCAAGTGCTGGAATTGGAGGCAGAGATATCTTTTTGGTTAATTACACCTCTGATGATTATTTACAAACTTTTAAAACTTTAACTCAACAGTATGGTATAACTATATGGTAATTACATTATATCCGAATTATAATCATCTAGAGAGGGTTTATAGTCTATAAGAAAGCTAGGGGGCGTGGCTCAGCGGTAGATCCCCTGCCTAGAATCCCCCAGTGAGCGGTTGGGGGCGTGGCTCAGCGGACTAGCACCTGCTTGGAATTGCGCTGCGATAAGCTGTTTTATCCTTAACACAACAGAATAAAGCAAAACCCGTGGGAGAATGTGTGTGGGCTCTCTGCAAACATTCCATCCCATAAAAGGACTTTTGCAATTTTACCTGTAGAGGTCAAGTGCTCAGGTCCTCTGAACAACTCCTGAGGAAAACGACTTGTCTTGGAACTGTTCCGAACTGGGGTTTTGGAAGCTGCACAGGCCCCGGGAAGAATCAAAAGAAAAACCCTCAGCCCCTCGCCTCCAGAATTTGTCCCTGGGTAGGGGTCTGCCCAACCCAACTGATCTTTGCTTTTTACTGTGTGTCATTCGTCCCAGCTCGGATCACATTTCTCCCAGCATGCTCTCTTTATGTATGTCCTCAGTTTTTCCTACCCGTGATCATGTGACCAGTACGTCCTGCCCTCAAAATGGAGAGACAGGCGGCTCTGGTCTGTTCTTAGGGGCAGTAGGGTCCCTGCTTTGACTGGAAACATCCAAGAGCCTTTCCCTTGTCAGTGAGATGGCTGGGCTAGGGGCTTCTTCCTCTGCCTGCTGTCCCTGCCTCTTCCCCCCCTGCATTCTGTTGTGCCCTCACCCCTGACCCTGCCACTCCAGTCCTTTCAGCTCAGCAGATACTTAATTGACTCTTGCCCAGGGACAGGCAGAGGGAAGCACGCAGTGACCTCAGCTGTGTCTCTGTCACCATCACTGTGAGTAGGTAGCGCCCGCGTGGGAAACTGAGACCGCTGTATTCACCCAAGAGCGTGTTCGGTCTGTAGAAGGAAATTTGAGCTTGCTAATGACTCTTCTGACCCCTTTGCTCTCTTGGCTGGGCTGATAGGCCTGCCCTGTATCTACAACCAGTGTGTCTGGGGTATCTGTCACTGTTGTAGTAAATATGTAATATTGGGGGTTTCTACCTCACCTTGGATTATGTTGTTCCCAGATAGAAGACACTTTTATATTTATAATAAGCCTTAAATCAGCACAAGAGCTGGGCAGACGTCTACACTCTAGCAGTAGAGCTTCTGGAGAATATTCAGAAAGCTTGAGCCACAGAGCATCAGATTTTCCTTGTTTGTCACTGTAGGGAACACGGACACAGGTGTGTTCCTTTGTGGTAGAACTGGTGTGAACTCTGAGGGAAATAGTGGCCCCTAGGTACCCCAGGCTCGCTGACCACCAGGCAATTCTAGGTTCTTGAGCCTTAGAACACAGCCACCTCCTTTATGGGGTTCTTTCTCCAGCTAATGGCTTCACATTGGCCAGGGGCTGTCACCTCCTTTGATGGACACAGATGCTGTGCAGGGTGTCACAGTAAGACAAGTTGAATTGTGGCTTGAATTCCCCTGAGGATCCCAAGGGACAGTTACTAGGGCTGCCTTCCTTTTGCACACAAAGAAACTAAGACTAAGACATTTAGTGTCACCCCATTTTCCTGACAGACCCCCTACATGTGGGAGGTATCAGGGTAGATCTCAACCCAGGCACTCAGAACACCAGATAACACCAGCACAAAGGTGACTGATTCAACAGGGGTCTCCCAGGTGCAAGTGATGTCGGGGTGTGTGTGTGTGTGTGTGTGTGTGTGTGTGTGTGTGTGTGTGTGTGTGTGTATCCTTATCTGTCTTCCAAACATGATCTCCCGTCAAAGCCCTTTCCAGCCCTTTCCTCCTCACTGGTGCTGGAGAAAGCTAACAGAGCCCCCCCTCACCATCTTCCTGGGGAAGCCTTGTCTCTGCCTGTTTGGGAGAGGCCTGGCTCCTTGGTGATGTGACTTTAGTGACATTCGTTTATTCTGTAAGGAATGGGCCACAGCATGAATGTGAAGGCCAGGGGCAGCTTGTTGTTGAAACAGGGTTTCTTGATGCAGCCCCGGCTGGCCTGGACTTCACTCTGAGGACCAGGCTAGCCTCAAAGTCAGAGCCACCGGCTCTGCCTCCTGGGTACTGGGATTAAAGGTGGGCTCCACCACCACACCTGGCCAGAGGACTACTTCTGGTGGTCACTTCTCCCCTGCCATGTGAGACCTCAGAATGTGACTCGGGTCTTCTGGCTTGGGAGCCAGCATCTTCACCACTGAGCTATCTTGCTGGCTGGCTTCCTTGGTTTGTTTGCTTTATTCTTACCATTTTTGAAATAAGGTTTCTCTCTTTTGAAGTTCTAGGTGTCCTGGAACTCACTATGTAGACCAAGCTGGCCTTAAACTCACAGAGGTCTGTCCACCTGCCTCTGCCTCCAGAGTGCTGGGGTGTCTCAGTGTGTAGCCCCAGCTGGCCTCAAGTTTATGATTCCTCTGCCTCAGCCTCCCAAGCAGTGTGCTCATAGGCCTATAACCCTGAGCCTGGCTAATTAACACCTTGATTCGAAATGTAGATGCCCTTCACCCAGCCCCCCACTCCCAACCCCTTACTCCCTCCCCGCACCCCCACCCTACCCCACCCCGTCTGAGCTGGCATTTCCTTTGAACTCGGTGGTGCTGGGGTTAGACTGAACTTAGACTGAACACAAGGTCTCAGGCATTACTAGCTGAATACCTCACTGCTGAGCAATGTCCCTAACCCTTCTGTGTAACTGTGAGATAGGGCCTCATACAGCCCAGGCTGGCCTCAGCTCACTGTGACTGAGGATGACCTCCTGCCCCCCAATCCTTCCACCTCCAACTCCCTGATGTTGGGGTTATAGGGATAGCCTATAGTCTTGTGTTTTTGTTTTTAAAGATAGGTTTTGGCCTTGTTGCCCATGCTGGCCACAGATACACTCTGTAATCAGGCACACATGACCTTCCTGCCTCAGCCTCCCAGAGAGTGGGAGTGACAGGTGACAGGTTTGCAGCGCCACTGTGGCAACTTCTTAACCCTTCTCAAGCCCCCTGGCCTTAGTTGGCCATCCATCCCCCACCCTCCCATCCGCCATTCTCATTAGCATCTGCAACCCTGGGCCTGCTCAGCCCCTGACTCCCTGCTTCTCTGGTTGGGTGTTTGCACTGGCCACTGATGGCCTAGGTGAACTTGGCGGTTAGGCCCCAACCTCCCAGGGACAGCATGGGTTTGGGGTAGGTGAGAGGGACCAGGCTCAGGGACTCAACTGCAGGAGACCAGCAGTGCTTCCAGGGATCTGATGGAAGGATCTGGAAGGTGAACTTTCCTGACCAAGGGAATTGAGAACTGGGGAGAAACCTGTGCGGTGTCCTCCTGAGCCTCCCTCTCTTGGCCTTCTAGGGAAAGAAGAAGAGCTTGTCAGTCCTGGAGGGCCTGGGCTTCCGCGTGGGGCAGGCTCTGGGTGAGAGGTGAGAGCCAGCCCCACCTGCCTTCCTCTGCGGCTTGGAAGGGTGGGCAGACCTGAAGTGGGGTTCCTGCTGATAAGACGGAGGGTGGGGAAGGTTTCATGGGCCCACACATGTACCATGTGGGCCAGACTTCATTCCACATCCTCATCCAGGCTGCCCCGGGAGACGCTGGCCGTTAGGGAGGAGCTAGATGCCCTCAAGTTCCTGTGCAAAGATCTGTGGGCGGCCATGTTCCAAAAGCATATGGACGGACTCCGCACCAACCACCAGGTGGGTGTGCGAGCCCAGCTCCAGCCTGGCTTCCGGGTGATACCTAGACTGGTATCACCGTCTACCCCTGCTCCCTGGAGCCCTAAGGGAAGCCAGGACTGCAGTGAGTGGCAGGGCTATTTCTTCAACTTCAACCTGCCCCTCAGGAGTGATCCCTGCAGTGGCCTCAGCATGACGGTTCTTGTCCCAGGCAAGTCCCAGTAGTCCCCTTTGAATACCCACGCTGTGCTCATTCCCTGCCACCACATCAAGGGCCAGAGAGTCAGCTTCTCCCAGCTCCCCTGCCAGGCAGGGCTCCTTCCTAATGCCACATGGCCACACAGGGTGTCCCACCTGTCTCCGAAGGATTGGCTGCTGGGTTTGTGGGTTCCCTGCTGCTAATACCCAGTCCCCACATTCTTTTCGTTGACAGGGGACCTATGTGCTGCAGGACAACAGCTTCCCCCTCCTCATCCCCATGGGCTTGGGGCCACAGTACCTAGAGGAAGCCCCCAAGGTACTGGGAGAAACAGGACATGCCCATCTGCCCACCCCTCTAGGCCTCCCTGGGGCTGGGGCCTGGCCTCTCCTCTTCCCACACACAGTGTTCTGTCCCCCACCCCCACCCCAGTTCCTGGCCTTCACCTGCGGCCTCCTGTGCGGCGCCCTCCATACTCTGGGCTTCCAGAGCCTGGTCACTGCCTCCGTGGCGTCCCTGCCCGCCTGTAAGTCACTGGGGGTCGGGTGTTTGCTTCCCTTAAACGTGGTGCAGGCTTTGGGGCGTCCCCATCCTTGGTCCCTCATCAGTGCTGGGAAGGGGAACCAGATTAACAAACTGTGACATGGGATTTGAGGCCCAGAAACAGGTAACAGGAACGGAATCACACACCCAGCCTGCATCCCTGGGTGCTTCTAAGAGAAGAAACTGGCACAGGACCCAGTGGGACATGTCCTACCCTGGCCAGGTTCCTGATGCTCGGGACAGTGGACTCACCACCCATCTGCTATTATCTTGACACCCCCTCGCCCTGACAGCTGTCACCCCTCTATGAGGACCTGGGTTCAATGAGCAGGACATGTCAGGAGCTCAGGCTAGCCCTCCTGCCTCTGGGCTCCCCTATGGTCTGGAATGCGGGCCAGTTGAGTGGGACGGTACCCCTGTGACCGCTCACTGCCAGGGCCCCCCGGGCTGTTGGTGCAGAATCGGGTGAGCTGCTGCCCCCTCACGGGCTTCGGTCTTGGCCCTTCTGTTCCAGGTAAGTTCCAGGTGGTGATCCAGAAGTCCTGAGGACCCCAGGTTTGCCCTGCTCTAACCTCAGCCTCAGAATGTGGCACGTGGCCCTGCCTCACTGCTCACCTTTGGAGGCGCTCACAGGCTCTGGGGAGGTCACATGTGCTTCCGCCAATGAAAGGAAAGGACTAGGAGGGTCCCGGGAGGTGGGACCCATGAGTTCAGAGTGGGCATGGAGGGACGTTAGGGCGTCTCCCAGACATGTTCAATAAAGAAAGGTTCTTTATGAGGAAACAGACCTGTGTGGTGCTTATCACACGTCCCTCCCCACCCACACCCACCCTGTGAGCTCTAGGCACACCTGGCCTAGCTGTCTGGCTTTGCCAGCCAACAAGTCTGGGGCTGCCCCCGGCCCAGCAGGTCACACCCGCCACCTCGTTCTGATTGTATTTGTAGCATCCGGGGCTGCCCTTGGGCTTAAGCCTGCATTCTGCTGCCCACTGCTGCATGGGTAAGCACCAGGCCCAGGGACTACAAATGGAGGCGGCTGAGAAGTAACAAGGGCTGCTGGCTCTTCTGTTAATTTAATTGTGTGTGCTTGTGCTCAAGCGCGTGCGCACTGAATCCAGTCCTCTACAAGAACAGTTAGTGCTGTTAACTACTGAGCCTTCGTTCCAATCCGCCACCCCTAAGACAAGACCTCTCAGGGTGGGACAGATGTGTCAGAAGTTAAGAGTGTTTGCTACCCTTGCTGAGGGCCCAAGTTCGAGTCCCATCACCCACACAGTGGCTCACAACCACCCATAACTCCAGTTCCAGGGGATCCCATGCCGTGTTCCGACCTCACATAAACGCAAGCAAAACATCCATACACATAAGATGCTGTAAAAAGATCAGGTCTCATGCAGCTCAGGTGGCCTTGAACTCACAAATGGTCCTCCTGCCTCAGCCTCCCACGTGATGACAGATGTGTGTCACAGGGTCAGCTGGTTCGCTGTGGCTAGGGCACCCACCTCTGTGGAGTTGGTCCAGGTCCTTAGCCTGCCTCTCCCCAGTTTCCTACAACTAAACTCTTTGTCTCCCAATTTACATAGTGTCCCCTGCCTGGTCCTTCCACCTTAGTCCCCTCTCAGGACCCAGCAGCCTGGGATCTCTGTCCCTTTGCCGCACAGCCTGTGAGCAGGAGCTGGCACCCCACGGTTCACCTCGAGACAATCCCTGCCTCCTAGGGGACAATCCCTAAAGAAGAGGCTCGAAGGGGGCTGGAGAGATGGCTCAGCGGTTAGGAGCACTGACTGCTCTCCCAGAGGTCCTGAGTTCAAATCCCAGCAACCACATGGTGGCTCGCAACCATCTGTAATGAGATCTGATGCCCTCTTCTGGTGTGTCTGAAGACAGATACAGTGTACTTATATATGATAAATAAATAAATCTTAAAAAAAAAAAAAAAAAGAGGCTTGAAGGAAAAGAAACTTCACAACAGGAGGAAGGCGGCCAGGCCCAACAGCAGGAAGCCCACATCCCCACCCCAGCTGATGTGAGGAAAGAGTTCTACAGTATAGGATGTACCTTGCCCAGCACCATCTTGGTCCTATTAGACACAGGGCAGAGCCCCGGAAGTCACCACCTGCTTTCAACTCCCCACTCTGTATGGTCTGGGGCAAAGGAAGGGCTTTGTGTCTCCGGGCCTCAATTTTATCATCTGTGAAGTGGGCACTACCGTGGCTCTGTGGTTTCTGATGATAAAGGGACCTACGGAGTGGCCAGGCTCAGAAGCCACTCCCTGTATGTCTGTGCTGTTGCCAGGGTTCTGTGTGAGGTGCCCACAGCAGCACCTGGTAAAGTGGGTCAGCTAGTGCTGTACCCAGGCTGGGCGGACTGTTTGACAACTTCAAAAAGCAGGTGCCAACCTGGCCTATTCAGCAATGAGGAAGCTGAGGCCCAGAGAGATGAAGTCACTGAGGCACAGTCACACAGCTGGGCCACAGAGGAACTAGCAGCTTGTATCTATTTAAGATTCATTCTGCCTCCTCCCTACCACAAGAGGTGCCCAGAAACCCGGCGTGAGGGTTGCCGTGGGCTCTCCACCCCCTCCTGGGTTCATCCTGTCAGGGGCACCCAGTCCTAGAGAGCAGCAGGTCGGACGCCTGCCCAAAGGGCGGGGACACACGCAGGAGAACCGGCCGAGCGGGCGCCACTGGGCTCCAACCAGGCCTGCGCGGGGCCACGGGCAGGGAGCTGGGGCCGCGGGGCCACCACCAGGTAGGTACTGAGAGCTCCGGCTGGGACGGGCAGGGTTGGGGGCGGCGTGCGGCAGCAGGAGGGGCCACTGGCCTGGTCCCCAACCTTAATCACCCAGATTCTCTCTCAGGGTCCTGGGCCTGACGGTACCTTTCCCAGGTGTGCTTTGATTCATTCTCTGAACCGGGGACGCACGCTGCCCCCAAGAGGCCGCCTGTGACTCCGCAGAAGGCCACCTGTTTCCCAGACCCCCTTTCTCTCCATCATCTCCTTGTTTACTCCCCCACATTTGCTTGTTTGTTTGTTTATGCTTTTGCTTTGTGAGAGAAGGTCTCACTGTGTAGCTCTTTCTAGTCTCTAACTCAGAGAAGTCTCCCTCCCTCTGTCTCCTGAGTGCTGGCATTAAAGACATGTGCCACCATGTCTAGCTCAGCTTGATGGCTTCCGAGATCAGGCTGCATCAGCCTCCTCCTCTATCCCTTCCTCACAACCTCTGCACTCCCCACCTGGCCCCACAGTAACCCCCCAACCATCTGGTCATTGTCTTTCATGTGACCATAAAACTTCTCGCTTTCGGGGTTGGGGATTTAGCTCAGTGGTAGAGTGCTTGCCTAGGAAGCGCAAGGCCCTGGGTTCGGTCCCCAGCTCCGAAAAAAAGAACCAAAAAAAAAAAAAAAAAAACTTCTCGCTTCTGTGCTCATTCCAGTGACCCAGGGAATCCCCCCCCCCAAGTCTTTACTGTGCCTTTTACCTGTCTAAGGTCACGGGGTTCATATTAGAACCAGGGAGCAGGGGCCCCACCAAGCTGAACACTGACCCTTCTATGTAGGACCGGGCCACTGAAGTCACGGCCCGCCATGCAGAAGAACTACAATGTGCACTTCACCAAGAATGCCCGGGCTCCCAATGAACAACACTTTTTGGATCCCGAGTTGGGGCACCAAAAAGGTAAGGGTTCATTTTTGAAGGGGGTGGGCGTTGTGGCAGGAGAGGCAGGTAGGGGGTAGCCGGATGTTGAACTTATGCACAAGGGAAGAGACGGGCTCCAGGGAGAAAAGCCACAAGAGTCAACTGTGGCACATGCCTGGAGTGCCAGCGTTTTCCAGGCTGAGGTGGGAGGATCGTTGCAAGTTCCGGGCTAGCCTGGGCTACAGAGTGAGACTGGTCTTGCTGTAAAGGGCCAAGGCAGGGTCTCACTCTGTAGCCCAGGCTGGTCTTGACGCAGGTTCAAACACTCATCCTGGCCCAGCCTCCCACAAACCTGAGACTACCGGCGTGTACCACTTGGCTTGTCTCCTGAGGCGGCCAAAGGTTGGGTGTTCACCAGGGGCGGGAGCAGGGGAGTCCTGCTGCAAATCTCCATGCTGCGGGGGTCAGCCTCCAGAGGAGCCATATGGTGGGAGAAGAGGTGGGGGGAGGCCCCCTCTGAGTGTGTATGAGTTGGTGGTTCAGGTTCCCACAATAACCAAGACAAGTGAGGAGGGGACAGTGACTTCCTGTTAAGACTGTCACAGACTCTTGGGGTCTGGCAGCTCAGGGCCCACCTTCCTGCTCAGCTCTTGGCCTGTCTCTCCCTCCTCCATAGTCACTTCTGATTAGGCAGACCCTCAACCATCCTCACCCTGAGACTTTGCAGTGGGGACCCCATTTGGGGTACAGGAAATTAACCCCGGGATTTGGGGTACCAAGATGCACAGATACCTGGCGGTGTCCTCTCTGTCCTCCCTGAAAAGCACAGATACTGTGTGTTATGCCCCTACCCTCCCCTGCGTCCTTTGACCCCCTCTCACTTCTGGGGACTCTGGGGCTCCCATGGATGCTCCAGTCCAACCTCATCAAACAGCACAACCTGGTACAAGCCAGCGTCCCCAGGGGGACCGGGACTCAGTCCCAGTCACCCCCACTTCCTTCCTTCCAGGATGCTGCCGTCAGTGTTACCAGGACCTGGTGGCCACTCACACCCATGGGCCCTATCAGCTGTCCCCCAAGGCTCACTGGCAGCAGACCTACCGCAGCCACCGAGGTGGCAGCGGCTGTCGCCGGTGTCCTCAGCCCCTCATTCTGCAGCGACAGCGGCAGCAGCAGAAGCGACAACCCCCATCCCTCCCTCCCAGCCCGCTGCGGCAGCGGCCCTGTCCAGTTCGTGGGGCCCAGAAAGGGTCACCTGCGATCGCCGCTGCCCGCATGGGACCAGCCAGCGCCCCCCAGCCTGCCACCTCCTCACCCACCGCAGTACCACCCACGGCCAGCAGCGGCCCAGCCTTGCCCTCTGCAGCCGGCGCCCTCCTGGAGCCCAGCGAGCCCACCGAGGCGCGGCCTCTGCCTGCGCCTGCAGCCTGCGGCTCCTTCACCTCCTACGGCGCGGGTGCTCAGCCCAGGCCTTCTTTCTGGGGCTGCGTCCCTATCTGCCTTGCTTCTGCCTGGGCCTTCTGCTCCCTGGCTGGCGCCTTTGGCCTGTCCTCACTCCTCACACACTCCGGTCCCTGTCAGGAGGGTGCTCATTCCAACTCCTGGGTCTCTGCCTCAACTATTGGCATCCCTGACTTCCGGGCCAGGCCTGTGCTCGGTGCCTCTGCCCCTGTCCTTGGCTGGGGCCCTGCCTTGCTGTCTCTCTTCTTAGGCCTCCTCCACTGGCCCGAAAGGCCAGGGAGGACAAGGGGCAGGGGATGACCTGGGGCAGCTTGTTGGCCAGCTCGGGTGCTGGGGGTTTGTGGGGTGTGACACAAGGTGAAAGTGGAGGTTAAAAAAGAGGCAGGACCTGGGTCGGGGAGGGGAGAGCACTCAGGGATGGGGAATGTGGTCACCTGATACAGGACACCACAGGAAGACAGCTCAGTGAGGAATTGTAGGATCGCTAGGTGACAACCACATTGAGGACAAATAAGACAGTAGGAAAGGAGGCCATCATACCAGACCTCATTAAGCAGGGTCATATTAGGCACAGGCTCTGAGGTGGCCTCCAGGCACAGCCAAGGAGGCTAGCAGAGGACACACAGCTGCAACAGGTAATGAGTGAGGACTCACGGCATGGCTGCACATGGCGCCTGGGCCGGGATGCCCATTTCACGCTCAGAAAAAGAGAGGCTTAGTAAAGTGAGATCACCCATTGATTAGGTATGGCTGGGGATGAGGCCTGCCCAGGCAGGTCACTGTCACCTCAGCCTACCTTATCCCAAGCTTCCTCCCTGGCTCTGCCGCCAGGCACAGTCCCATCCCACAGCCCCACTACACCCCGTAAGGCTGACTCAGCTTCCACGATTGGGCCCCACCTTTTAGACACCCTAATTCTAGGTCCAAGAAGCAATTCCCAGGGGACAGGGTGCCCTCTGCAGAGGGGACATTATGGTGCTTGTGCCTGAGGTCTCTGGATGAGGAACTTTTTCCTAAGTGGCCATTAGATGCAGGGACATTGACCACTCCCCATGACTTGAATCCATGACCCCTAGTATCTTGTCACAAGAAGAGACAAGAGGCCCACAGGCCTCAGTTCCTAAATCCCTCTAAGGAGCAGAGCAGACCTGGGGAGTGGGAGTCAGTGGAGGGGGCTTTTGATGGTGTGAGGGTGTCTTGGCAGCTGACGGTCTTGTGCCCCAAGAAAGGCCCGTGGGATTTTCCTCGGAGAAACACAGGCACAGATTCCATAAGCCTCTGGGCACAGAGCTGGGGACAGCACAGGGCCTGAGCCTAGGAGCAGAGGTGCTCTTCCATGAAGGGGTTTGACCTGGGTCACTTTGGGGATTGAGGAGAGAGGATGCTGGGGCCAGAGAAGAGCTGACACAGGGGAGGAGGGAGGGCAGCACCCAACCAGCCTCACTGACTCAGTTTCCCTTTCCCACCCCTAGACATCCTGACAGAGGATGATGTCTACTGCAGCTGTCTGGCTAAAACTCTGTGTCACGTGCCCGTCCCGGTGACCGTGGGTTTCTATGCTCCCTTCGGCTGCCGTCTTCACTTGATGTTGGACAAAATCATGAGTGAGTATCTGCATGTATTGAGTGTGGGTGGGGGCAGGAAGCAGGATTTCTGGTCCCTGCCCTGTTCTCCAAGTCATGCCCGTTCCCTGTCACCTCCATCCCCACCAAATCCACTCTGAAGAACCTTCCTGGCGTACACCCTGGTTCCACAAGGTAGCCTTGGCAACGCTCAGTCACAGCTGGAGCTCAGCCCCTGCTGACTGTTCACTTCTGCCCTGGTGCTGTGACAATGGTGCCGGAGAGAAAAGGTCAGGACATAGGAAAGGCTGTTTCTGAGTTCCAACCCTGGGCTAGGTCACGGGCGAGATGACAGTCGTGCTCACTCATCACGGGCCTCACATCCTGTCTCAGACTACTCACCACCCATTGTTCAGATACCACCAGCGCCTCCTCCGCATTGGGGGATCCAGGAATGACAGGAGGATAGCAAGAGCACCGGCCTCCCTGGAACACACCAAGAGTGGGAGCCTAGTCACGACAGACAGGCTCCCTGGAGGCGGGGCAGTCAGCCAGAGAAAGACACGGGGCTGTAGTTCGTGCCTTGTCCATGCTCTTCCCACATTTCACCCATTCATTCATATAGCCATTCATTCATCTTGTGCCTGAGCATTTCATTCATTCATTCATTCATGTATCCAGTCATCATCTTGCACCTAGGCATTTCATTCATTTGTTCATTCATTCTTGTACCCAGTCATTTCATTTATTTATCCATCTACCCATTCCCGGACTGGCCACAACTTAAGGCCCTGTCTTTCTTGTGACATCCAGGCTGTCTCACCTGGGTCTGGTCCTGGGCCTGGTTCTTTCTACCTCCCTCCTGTCCTCTCTTGGGGAGATCCCTGCTTCTGTCCTCGACCTCCAGGCCTCCCTCTTCCACCTACGTGCACCACCAGGCCCTCCCCGACCATCTCTACTGACGCCTTCCCTCCTCTCCCCCAGCGCTGATGCAGCAGGAGGCCGCGCAGCGTGAGAGCGAGGAGCTGCAGCGCGTGCAGTGGCAGCCTCGGCGCGTGCGCGGCTGGGGCGTTCCGCAGCTGCTGTGGTTCCTGGTGTTTCTGCAACCGGTGATCACCGAGCTGCACCTGCGGCGCAGGAACGTGCGCTTCCTGTTCATCCGCTTCAGCGCCTGGCAGTACGCGGGCACCGACAAGCTGTGGGCAGGGCTGGTGACCACGCTGTGCGAGGGCATCCGCCACCACTACGGCGCGCTACCCTTCAGCGTGTATTCGGTGCTGGGCAACAAGCCCTGTGGCCCGCGCGATGGCCTCTGCCAACGCGAGTGGCACTGCCGACGTCGCGTGTGCCTGGCGTTGCTGGCGCTGCTAGCCGCACTGTGCTTGGGCGTGGGGCTGCTGTACCTGTCTCTAGGAGGTCACGCGCCGGGCCACGCAGAGCGTGGCGTGCTCAAAGCGCTGGGAGGCGCGGCCACCACGCTGTCTGGCTCTGGGCTGCTCATGGCCGTGTACTCCGTGGGCAAGCATCTGTTCGTGAGCCAGCGCAAGAAGATCGAGCGCCTGGTGTCGCGTGAGAAGTTCGGCAGCCAGCTGGGCTTCATGTGCGAGGTGAAGAAGGAGGTGGAGCTGCTCACGGATTTCCTGTGCTTCCTGGAGATCTACCAGCGACGCCGGCTGCGTGTGGTCCTCGAGGTCACCGGACTGGACACCTGCTACCCAGAGCGCGTGGTGGGCGTGCTAAACGCCATCAACACTCTGCTGTCCGACAGCCACGCGCCCTTTATCTTCATCCTGGTGGTGGACCCCAGCATCCTGGCCGCGTGCCTGGAGAGCGCGGGTAACATGAAGGGCACAGCGGACAACGGCTACCTGTTCCTCAACCGCACGGTCACGCTTCCCTTCTCGGTGCCGGTCATGGGCCGTCGCACCAAGTTGCAGTTCCTGCACGACGCGGTGCGCAGCCGGGACGATCTGCTGTTTCGGGAGTTGACGATCAAGCTGCAGCCGCAGAGTCCCGGGCTCTTGGGTGCAGGCGAGGGTACCCAGCTCCTGGCGGTGGAGACGCAGGCAGACACCGAGCGCACGCAGGGCCGCGTGGACGCGGAGGCGGCGCGGCGCATCCAGGAGGCGCTGTGCTGCCTGCACGACGAGGGTGACTGCCTGTACGAGTACGTGCCCGACAACGTGGTGTCCATGAGGCGCATCGTCAACACGGTGCCCATCACCGTGCGCCTGTTGCAGCAGCAGCAGCACCAGCAGCCCGACCGCGTGGGACCCACGCCGCGCCACGCGGTGGCCTGGGTCGTGCTCGCCAACCAGTGGCCGTGTCGCCTCAGCTGGGTGCTGCAATGCCTGGAGGACCGGCAGCAGGCAGGGGGCGCGCCCGAGGGGCGCGCGCGTCTCTGGGACGTCTTCTGCGACAACAGTCGCGAGCTGCACACCATGACCAAGGCCTTGCAGAATGTACTGGACCTGGATGGCGACCCCGAGCTTTTTGAGCGCTTTCTGGGTACTGATTTCCCCTTCACCGTGGCCGACGCGCAGAGTTTACTGCGCTGTACAGTCAACCTGGACCATTCCATTCGTCGCCGGATGGGCCTCATCAGGGCTGTCAGCGCGCTCAAGCCGCCCAGCCCGCCCAAGTCCCCGTCCGGGGATGGTCCCCAGGCCGGTCCCAGAGCCACTATTGCCGCAGGCACGTCCCAGGCGGGCCAAGGATCAGGACACAGTAGAGAGGCACATCAGACCCGGGACCGGACCCATGGGGTCAAGCCAAGGCCAATGGCCTAAGTCCTTTAATTTCAGGGGTGTAGAGGCCGCTTGGTTGTGGGGTGGAGAACACCAGCCACTGGGGACAGCAACATCCTGCCCTCCCTGATGAGGGTGTGAGGTCAGGGCTGGGCTCAAGAGCCATGGTTTATGGGATGGCCACACACTCTGATGACTTTGGAAGCCAAAGGGAGGCAGGTACTAGCTTCCTGGATTAGGCTGCTGCTACACCAGTGTCTGAGTGAACGGAGGAGTCGTTGAGGAACATGGGAGTCAAAGAAGCAATAAAGGAAGCTGTGGAAAGCCAGGGCTGTCTTTCATGTCCTGGATTTCTGGCTAGGCGAGGATGCCATCCGACCCACCTACTTCCTCCTCAGGGAGCCAGGCCTCTGGACTGCATCCTGGCAACCGAAGTTGGCATCCCAGGTGGTAGGAGGCTTGCGGGGGTGGTGGGCGAGGCTGCGGGGGCAGGGATGATGAAGGGCGACGCCAGGTTGACTCAGGCAAAGGGGAGCACCCAGGCCTCAGGGGATCCCAGGCCTTTGTCCCCACACCCTAGCCTGCCCTCTGTGGGCAGGGCAGGAACTGGCACTTCCCAGGGTGGTGCCTGTGACCTCACCAGGTGGCTCCGTCCCTCAGCCAGGTGGGTCTGAGTGGCACTGCCTTCCCCAGATAGGCAGGTAACTGTCCGAGAGGAGCGGCTGAGGCACCTGTTTTACAAGTCACTCCTGGGCCACTGGCTGGACCTGGTTACCGACTAAGAAGCCACATCACCAGCAGGGAAGTTGAGGAACAGGGATTGGAAAATGAGGGAATGTAGAGTCAGAGCAAAGCCAGGCAGGAGAGCATGAACTGTTTGTGGCTGGGCTGGGCCCTGCCCAGCTAACGTAGTCAGGGATCAAGAATGGGTGTCCCAGGGTTGGGGATTTGGCTCAGTGGGAGAGCACTTGCCTAGGAAGCACAAGGCCCTGGGTTCGGGCCCCAGCTCCGGGGAAAAAAAAAAAAAAAAAAAAAAAAAAAGAATGGGTGTCCCTCCTGTGGGTGGTTCCTGAGACCCCAGTGGCCGAATATGCAGCCACACACTCAGGCTGGGGTTTCTCATCCAGTGTGGCAGAGAAGGAGCAGCAGAGCTGACCAGGCACTGAATGACAGAGATCCCAGGCCCACATGTGGACAAGTCTTTCACCTTCTGTCCCAGCACTCTAGAAAGAGGCAGAGGCAGGCAGATCTCTGTGAGTTCCAATAAGCCAGCCTGCTTTACTGCATTCTAAGCTAGCCAGGGCTACATAGGGAGACCCCATCTCGGTCAGCCAATGAAGGTCTTTGCTTCCAAGCCTGACGACCAGAATTGGACCACTAGGATCCACAGAGTGGAAAGAGAACCAATTCCCACAAGTTGCCCTCTGACTTCCACTTATGTACACACACACACACACACACACACACACACACACACACACACACAGAGAGAGAGAGAGAGAGAGAGAGAGAGAGAGAGAGAGAGCCCCCACAGGGTGGGCAATGGTGGTGGTGAAGAGCAGAAGAGCACAAGGATCCAAAATCCATGTCAGGCGGTCCTGACCGCCTCAACCTATAATTTCAGCTTCAGAGAATTCTATGTCCTCTTTTGGCCCCTCTGATCACTGCTCTCACATGCATCAGCACACACACACACACACACACATACACACACACACACACACACCTATAAAAATAAAATAATTTTTTAAAGATTTATTTATTATATATGAGTACACTGCAGCTGTCTTCAGGCACACCAGAAGAGGGTATCAGATCCCATTACAGATGGTCGTGAGCCACCATGTGGTTGCTGGGAATTGAACTCAGGACCTCTGGAAGAGCAGTCAGTGCTCTTAACCGCTGAGCCATCTCTCCAGCCCTAAAATAAATATTTAATAAGATGACAAATACATATGTAAAAGAATAGTGGGCTCTCCATACCCCGCTAAACTTCCATATTTGGTGTGGGAGTGGCAAGCATTATTCCAAGAAAGACCCAACTGTCTAAAATCTGTCCCAGACCTGAAAGATGACATCAGGGCTAGGGTCGGATCCCTTGAGGTGTGCTGGAGACATGGTCTGGTAGTTCCGACATTTGCTGCCTTTGCAGAGAACCTGACTCAGATCCAGGGGATCTGACCACCTCTCCTGGCTTCTGTGGGCTCCCACATGCGCATGGTGGACACACACACACACACACACACACACCCACACACACACACGGGCGAACACTCAATCACATGAAGCAATAATCTTTAAAAAATTGGAGGCAGGGGTCGGAGAGATGGCTCAGCGGTTAAGAGCACTGACTGCTCCTCCAGAGGTACTGTGTTCAATTCCCAGCAACCACATGGTGGCTCACAACCATCTGTAATGGGATCTGATGTCCTCTTCTGGTTGTGTCTAAAGAGACAGCAACAGTGCACTCATACGCATTAAATTCATAAGATCTTTTAAAGAGAATTGTGGGGCAGAAGCAGGATCTCTTGTGAGATCAGGGAGTCTGTTCTACATAATGGGTTTCAGAATAACCAGGACTATAGAGGCCCCGTGACAGGCAAATTCCCAGAAGCAAACCCTCCCCACAGTATTGTGCAGTGCGTTGCCAATGTCTACTGAGAAGCGCACGTCGTGTAGTACATGGGGGACGTCTTCCCAATCATCAGGCAGCAGAGGCAGAATCAGGCACCTGTGTTCCCTGACCCCAGGCTGACTGACTGCACCTTGGAGATCTTGAAAAGCTCCAGTCTGCCCAGGATGACAAGCTGCTGCCCATGACCCAAGGTCCTGAGCACATTCTGGCCAACAGATGAGCTGCATTTCACCAGGGCTAGAAGGCCTTGACAAGGTCCCTGCAGGTCAACCTTCATATTGGGAGACATTTTGGAGTGCCAGCCAAGAACCCAGCCTGGGCTTCAACCTCTACAGTTTCCCTACCACAGTCCCGCAAGATGGCTCAGTATGTCTGTGGCCAAGCCTGGCAAGTAGGTGTGGTCCCACAGACCCACAGGTAGAAGGGGAAAACTGACTCCAGTAAGCTGCCACCCAATTGCCACATCTGTGATGTTACTTGAATCCCACCCCAACAAAAACCATCAATTAAGTGTAATTTAAAAATCTAAATAGTTAACTTTACATCCCCCTCCCAAAAAATAAAGAGAAAAAGAAAAAAGGGTTGGGGAGACTGCTCAGTGGTCAGAGATAGGTGCTGCCGAGCGAGCGAGCGAGTGATTGTGTGCTCTCGTTCTCTCTCTCTCTCTCCCTCTCTCTCTCTCCCCCCCCCCCCGTGTGTGTTAATATGCCAGCAGGCCTCTTGAGTTCCAGAATAGAGGATAGCCGGAGCCATGCAGAAAGGGAGAGGGAGGAGAAGGGGAAAGGAAAGGAGAGGGAGAGGGGGAGAGAGACACTCTGTCTCAAAAATGAAAACAAGAGTAGTAAAATTATTTATTTTATTTTATTTATTTATTTTTTTTCCGGAGCTGGGGACCGAACCCAGGACCTTGCGCTTCCTAGGCAAGCGCTCTACCACTGAGCCAAATCCCCAACCCCTTATTTTATTTTTTAAGATTTATTGGGGTTGGGGATTTAGCTCAGTGGTAGAGCGCTGCCTAGTCTTAAAGGCCTGGGTTTGGTCCTCAGCTCAAAAAAAAAAAAAGATTTATTTATTATATATAAGTACACTGTTGCTATCTTTAGACACACCAGAAGAGGGCATCAGATCCCATTACAGATGGTTGTGAGCCACCATGTGGTTGCTGGGATTTGAACTCAGGACCTCTGGAAGAGCATTCAGTGTTTTTTTTTTTTTTTTTTTTTTTTTTTTTTTTTTTTGAGCTGGGGACAACCCAGGGCCTTGCGCTTGCTAGGCAAGTGCTCTACCACTGAGCTAAATCCCCAACCCCGACAATAACAATTTTTTTACAGCAAGGCAGATCAGGTGGCTGAAGGGTGCAGATACAGAATTGGCAGGCCCTCATGACCATCAGGTCCAGTCCATATAGCATTTGGGGTCTGATGTCTCTCTACCCTTCTGCCAGGTTCCACTTGCTTCTTCTCTAAGTTGAGGCTAGAATAGGTGTATCCAAGCAGGATGTAAGGACTTTGTCCCCATATACCACATGGCTTTTGTGGGAACTCACACTGGTCAAGGAGCTGGCTGTCACCAAGCAGAAGGAAGTCCAGCTCTGTGTGGACCTCTCCTGCTACTGCAATGGACTGAGTAGACAAGACCCTCTGTCTGCCCCAGGGTGAGGGATGCTTATAGGCCTTAGAGAGACAGCTAGCACATGCTTACAGTGGTGCTGTCTGTCCATGAGTCACATGGTAAAGAGTGGCTACCTCTATGCTGAGCCGCAGAAGTCTGGCTAGGGACATTTCTTGTGTCAGGATGTCTAGGTCACTAGGACAGCTTCAAAACCAAGCCAGCTGGTCATGGCAGCACACACCTTTAATCCCAGCACTCAGGAGGCAGAGGCAGGCAGATCGCTGTGAGTTCAAGGCCAGCATGATCCACAGAGTGAGTTCTAGGACAGCCAGGGCTGCGCAGAGAAAGTATCTCAAAAAAGATAGACAAATGGCTGAGGGTGCGAAGGGAAGAAGTGTGTGGTCAAATGATGGCCTCTACCTCCAGCCTGCAGCCCCAGGGCCCTGGAAACCAGGGAGCTCTACAGAGCCGACGCATCTGCTCTGAAAGGCTGCACCAACAGTGCTAAGCCATGAGCGCATGAGGCTGCGGTGGGACCTTTTCTCCTGCATATAGAGGTTCTGGGAACGAGAAAGAACTTCCCCAGCCTGTGGCTTATCACTCCAATACTGTCACCACATGGCCAGCCCTGTGGCTTTGCCTGGAGTTCCTGGGCTCGAGACCCTTGTTCCATCCTCCTGAATAACTGGATCTACAGGTGTACAGGCAGCCATGATGTGTGTCTGTGAGTGTACATGTATGTTTTTGGAGGTGGTAAGGGTAGAACTGGGGCATGTTTGATAAGTCCTGTACCATTGAACCTCACCTCTGACCCCCAATTGCCCCTTCATATTCTGTCACACTATTTAGGAGTCCTGAGGGACTTGTGGTCATCATGTTGATGAATATTTCCTGACAGGGTCACAAGCTGAGCTCCTGGGACTTAGGAATCAGCATCTGAGGCGAACATCTGACGCTGTAGCAGTTGGGAAAGACCAAGTTTTCACGCCATCTAGCGCTGCTGCAAACAGAGCCAGCCAGGCTCAGAGATGGTACATCTCTGAACCAGAGCTGCTGGGACTTAATACACTGACCCCTGTGGTGGTTGGGGACTGTAGGATCATTACCTCCACCAGGCAGAAAGCTTTCCCCAGGACCCAGGATACCTCAGCCCTCCCCAGCCTTGCCCAGAGGGGCCCCTAGCCTGGTGGGGCTCCTCCCAATGCCCTCCCCCCACTCCCCCAAGAAAAGATGCACCTTGGAGCTCAGACAGGATGGCTGATGGCAACCTGGTTGTCTCCTGGGTACTTAAGGGATGGTATGTGACAGATGATGACTTGGCTGGCAGTGGTTACTGTGTGTGGCTTCCCCAAGCCCCACTCCCAAACAGGGGCCCAGTTTGGCCTAAGGGAGACAGCTCAGAGAAAAAAAAAAGCAGTTGGCTGAACAAGCCTGAAGACCCAAGTTCAAACCCCAGCTTCCATGTAAAAGCCAGCCAGTGTAGCACGGGTGTCTGTAATCCCAGGGTTCCTATGAAGGGACAGAGACGGGCGACTCTCTACAAGCTCACAGCAACAGAGCAAATACTGGGACGGGGAATCTTCTTTGAGGTCCAAGTGTGCCGTGGCAGGCGTGCACTCCATCACATGCTGACTTGTATACGCGCCCATACCTATGTGCCTAAAAACTAACCAGGGGAAAAGCCCAAACAAGCAGATGCTTCTGACAGACACAATGGTGAGGTGCAGAGAGCTCCCAGGTTATGACAGCAAAGACATGGCACCATGAGGTGGCAGTCTGCATCCACACAGGAAGGTGGCAGGCAGGCGTTTCCTTTAGCCGTTCTCCCTAGGTTTGTTTCTGTAGTGCCTGAGACCGACTGTGGCCTTCCCAAGAAGGCAAGCACCCGCTGCTGAACCACACGTCCCACCAAAGCCAGGCATGTGCTAGCTAGGGACAGAGCAGGAGCTCCCAGGCCTGTGCACACTCTTCCCTCAACAAGTGGGGTGATGAGAGGACAGGCTGGAGCTGCTGTCTCAGCCCGGGATAGCCTTCCCCCTGCACCTCGGTGCAGCAGCTGTAGTATGCTCCTGAGGTGTGGGTTCACAGAGAGGGGGACGCAGGGTGTGTCCGACCTTCTGGGTTTCTTTTGGAGATCACTGGCACCAAACCAACAGGGGTGTTGTGCCCATTCATCCTCTCTCCCTCCCACGCCTTAAGTACCTGGGCCCAGCAGGAAACAGAGGCAGAAGGTGAACCCAGCTCCATTTATTAGAAAAGGTGTGAGAGCTGCTCCAACAGGAGTGGCCCAGCCCAACCCACCCTCACCGTCCACCCACCCGCTGCCCACTGCTGTAGTGCCTGCCAGGGCGCAGCCTCAGCAGCCCGGGTAGCAGGGCCCAGAGCCACACTGCTGCGTGCCCAGCTCCCTGATAGATTTTATTGCACTTTAGAGAAAAAAGCTCTGTTCCTTCTCCATTGCCCCACCCCACAGGGGCTGGCAAACTCTACCACCACGCTCACCAGCTAGGTCCTGAGGGGTGAGGCTGGTCACTGGGCCCTCCAGGACCAGGGCAGCCTTGTGGCTGGCCTCCTTGAGCCTGGAGAGCTCCTTGCATCCTCTTTCCCTCCTGTCCACCCCTGCCCCAATCTGGGGAGCGGCAGACAGGCAAACACATAAATACGTGCTTAAGTCCAGAAGCCGCTCCCACCCTGTGCCCCTGTGGCTGTAGTGCTCTTGTGGCGAGGCCTGGGGAGCTCCGCCTGGTTTCCTGGGGACTAGGCAGGGAGTCAGCAGGTCCTTGGGGATGGCTTCGGCTCGTCACAGACTGTCCGGAACAGAAGAACTAGGGGACAGAGGTGGAGGACAGACAGTGAGAAGAGGGTTCTCAGCTCTTCGTGCCTCACCCTCACATCCGCATCTACTTACAGTGTCACAGTGTGTCCCGCGGGGCCTCCTGACTGGCCTCTAGAAGCAGTTCTTCCAGCTTGCTGACACCCTGGGAGCGGTGCAGTGCTGTAGGCAGTAGGTGGCAGCTCCTTAGAAGTAGGTGGGGACATGGCCTTGTCCCTCCAGACCACACAGTCCCCACCCCAGTGGGAAATCTAGGGCCCAAAGTGGGAAGCTAAGACCAACTCCTTTTCCTGATCCCTTTATGGACCAATCCGCAGAGCAGAATCTGAAGCCACCTACAGGTAGGTGCTCCCTTGGTAGCTCATCCCCGTCTCTCACTCCTTACCGTGCTCCAGGCTGCAGCTGCTACCCTTAGCCTCCAGCCCTGGGGGTGCTTCTGGGGCTAGCGCGAGGGCAAACTCAGGCTTCAGGCCATTGGGCAGTGGCTGCCCTGCCTGAGATGGCTCCGGCTGGGGCTGAGCCTCGGATGACTCTGGGTCCTGGGTGTCCATGGTCTGAGATGGTGGAGAGGCAGGCGGGGAGGGAGGAGAGGGTGGAGGAGAAGAGACAGAGGTGGGAGGAACAGGGGGCTCTGGCCTCTCAGGTGGACTCTCTACCCGGGTCACCACAAATACCTTGTGACCTCGGCCTGGGCTGGAGACAGAAATACGCTGCTCAGTGGGGGAGGAGGGGCTCCCTGGGGGGCTCTTGTCACCAGGGCCTAGGGAGTCCGTGGAGGGTAGGAGGGCAGGGCAGGGGGCCGAGGAACTCTGGTCAGTGCCCCCCTCGTCCCTCTGCTGGTCTGATTGGTCCTCCTCCTCTTCCTCCTGCTCCTCCCTGTCAGAGTCTGAGTCTGAGTCTGAGTCAGGGCCAGGCCCAGGGCTAGGGGTCCCATTCTGAGCCCCCATGGCTGGCAGATCCCCAGACTCTTCTAGGGGCTGGGGTGCGGTGATGGTGATCTCAGGCATGGAGGCTGACGGCTGCAGCTGCTGCTTCTCCTCACGTTCTCGCACCAGCACAAAGTTGCGTTTGCAGCCATTCTGGATCTCAGCCAGTAGCGCCTTCTGTGTCTCGATGAAGCTCTTCACCTGTGGGACCCAGCCTGGCTAGGGCTCTGTGTGGCTTCTACCCACTTCCCCTCCCATCTGCCCCTGCCCATGACAGCACTGGTACACAGCAGGCACCCTCACCGGCTCCTTCTTGGGCTCTCGGTCCAGGTCCAGGCGAAGCAGGGAGTGGTTCACCTTGAGGGCCAAGGACAGCGCCATGAGCCCGCCTGTCTTGATCTCGTTCTCCCGGAGGTCCAGTCTCAGGAGGCGGGGGCTCTCGGCGATGAACTCTGCCACGGCCACCGCGCCTGGGAGGGGGACCGCAGGGGCTGGCCAAGGGCCCCATGCCTGGCCACTGGCCGGCCGCCCTGCTGAGCCCCGCTGGCCCCAGCGCGCCTGGCCCGCATCCTACCCTCGCATGTGAGCTTGGTTGAGGCAAGGCCGAGGCGCAGCACACTGCGGTTGCTGATGAGCCCGTTCTTGAGATTTCGGACACCCTCATTCCCAATGGGGTTGTGGCCCAGGTTCAGTGTCTCCAGACTCTGTGTGTGTGGCTGGAAGGCACAGGGTAGGGGAGGAAGAGAGCCATGGGTGGAGGAAAGGCCAGAAAGGTATGTCAGGAAAGGAGCTGGAAAAAGGAGCCAAGGCACACTTCCTCCTTCCTCTTGCCTGGCTTCTCAGCACAATCCTACCACAGACCTGGGAAACGAACTCCTCTCCTCCTATGCCCAGTCTACCCCAAAGCCCACACCCTCACCCAGCCTGTCTCTTGATGGCTTTCAGGACCCTGAAGACAGCCTCCTTGTGGAAGGGGACCTGCCAGGGCAGTAACACACAAGTGCCCCCCGCGCCCTCCAGAGTGTTTGTATCTGCTGGAATTACTTTTATGTGTTATGTGATGATAAAAAGACTAAAAACTGGGACTGGAGAGATGGCTCAAGCAGTTAAGAGCACCAGCTGAGTTCAATTCCCAGCAACCACATGGTGGCTCACGACCATCTGTAATGGGATCCAATGCCCTCTTCTGGTGTGTCTGAAGACAGTGACAGTGTACTTATATAAATAAAATAAATAAAAATTTTAAAAAAAGACTAAAAACTTACTACTTTCATAAATATTAACTTTTTAAGCCAACATATCCAGTTTGTGCAAAAGCACTGTCCTACATAGTCTGTTACCAAAACACAATGACAGAATGGCCCAGACAGGCAGTGGCGGCACAGGCCTTTAATCCCAGCACTTGGGAGGCAGAGGCAGGTGGATGGCTGGTTTGAGATAAGCCTGGTCTAGACAGCAGGTCCAGGACATTCAGGGCTACATAAAGAAACCTAATCTTGAAAAACCCCAAAAAGAAAAAGCACGAAAGAACAGGGCGCACGGCTGGTGAGATGGCCTGAGAATCTAAGTTTGAAACCTGAAATATTTATACATGGCGGAAAGAGAAAACGGTCTCTTGCAAGCTGTCCTCTGACCTACATAACACACACACACACACACACACACACACACACACACAAATATGTAATAAAAGATTTAAAACTTAAACATGCATTGGGGCCATTCAGGACGAGGCCAGTGAACGAGGCCCCTAGACTCACCAGCGCCATGCCCAAGAAGGCCATGCCTGTGTGTGTGAGCTGGTTGTTCCACAGCACCAGGGTCACCAGCCCCTTCCTCTGCTCCTTGAGACCCTCGCAGATGTAGGCCAGACCTGGGGGAGGCAGGTGGTCAGTGCCTGTCTGTCCCTGATGGCACCTCTGCTCGTGCTGCAGATCCAGAGGCTTGGGCCTGACTGGCTACTCTCTCCCGTGGAGGCTCCTGTCAGAGCTCTCACTGCCAGCACACTCTGCCGTCTGTAGCCCCGGAGGACAGTACCGGGAGAGCTCACGCTTGTACTTGGCATCTCTACCTTGGCACAGGGCTGGGCACACAAGGGGCTGGGTAACAGCATGGACAGGAGCAGGAGGCCACGCACCTGAGTCCAGCACGTGGTTGTTCCGCAGGTCCAGGATTTGCAGGGAGCAGTTGAACTTGAGCAAGTTGCCCAGCTGGGCCGAGTCCTGCAGGCCATTGAGCTTGTTGTCCGCCAAGTACAGTTCTTGTAGGTTCATGTTCATCTTCAGAGCTGTGGCTGGGAGTGGGTGGGTGGGAGTGACTGGCCAGCTCATGTGCTGGGTCACCTGTCCAGCAGCAGGCCTCACAGGCACAGACTTACCCAGCAGCATGAGGGGCCGCCCGGACAGGCTGGCATTTTCTAGGTGCAGCACTGCCAGGCTGCTGCGGATGCGTAGGGCGCGAGCCACAAAGGGTGCCGAGTGGTCCAGCAGGGGTGTGTTGCGGGCATCTAGGTATTGTAGGCAACTCGTCTGGTGAGGACAAGGCAGGGGTAGGTCATTCAGTAGCCCCAGCTGGGTTCCTCCCTGTCCCAGCCTTGCAGTGTGGAGTAAGTCAAGGCTGGGACAGGGCCACTTGCCAAGGCCATGCTAGGGAGGGGAAGGGCGGTGGATTACCCTGTAGGAGGACAGGAGAGGATGGGCCCGGGGCAGGTACTTCCTCACATTTTTCCTACCAGCCTGTGAGGTACCCACCTTGCGCATCATGTGGGCAGCAGCCTGCCAGCCTCGAGTGCCAATGTGCTTGTTGAAAGAGATGTTGAGGTGGGTGGCCGACTCGTAGTATTCAATCATGTCAAAGAGGGCTGAGGCTCCCTGGAGGCAGGCACATGTGGGCTTGGCCTCAGGTCAGGTGGCCAAGGCAAACACAAGGGCTGTGCCACAGGAGGGGTGCCGGGCAGGCAGCAGCCTCAGGATGACAGGTATGCTCTGTATGACCCGGGAGGGTGGAGCTCTTCTCCAAGCTACACTCAAGAACACAGCCTTCAGAGGTTGTGATTTCCAGATACCCATCAGCCCCCTTAGTGTGATAGCCAGAATAGCTCTTGGTGGCCACTCTCACTCCTCACCCTGCTCCCCAAGCCTCACCTTCAGGGTCTCAGGCCCACCCTTGTCATATTAGATACCTGCTTCTGGTCTCCAAGAGGCCCTGCCCTTGCCCTCTCCCCACCCAAGCCTCAAGAGGCAAAGGAGCATGGATACTCACATCTTCATCCAAGTTGGTTTGCTCCAGGTCCACGACCTTGAACTGCAGCCTCTTAAAGACCTCCTCCAGAGCCTCACAGGTCTTGTAGTCAAGCTTCTCCCCTGGGAAGGGGCAGGAATCTTTGTGTGGACAGTCCACACCACTAGCACCCATCTGTCTCCTACAGGAACCACCGAGCCCTTGGTTACCCCTGCTGTCCGTGGGGACACATACCCTTTAGGTCCAGGCAGTTGATGCGTTGCTCAAGGTCCGTGAACTCCTAAGAAAGCAGGATGGAGCTGGTCAAGGCAGGTAAGACACCCCGGAAGTGGGGTGGCCTGATAGTGGGGGAGCCAAGGCTCAATGGGCTCTGCATGCCCTGCAGTGAGATGGCATCTGGGATGGGATTGGGCAGGGTAGGTGGATGAAGGCCTAGAGACAATCAGGACTGGCTGTGAGCCCCTAGGACATGAGAAAAATCTGCCTGCAGCCAGGCAGCCACAGACCCGTCACTCCAGCTGATGACATGAGGTCAAGGGCATCCACCATGTCCAGAGGAAGACTGGCCCAAAGGACTGAGATGGGCAGACTGACAGCCACCCGTGGTACTCAGCAAAGGATGCAAAGGCACCAGCTTGGGTGTTTTCCCAGACCTCCCTGTAGGGTCCACCTAACCCACACACCAGGTCCCTCTCTGGGCTTCACTGTCACCCAAGGGTCAAGCGCCATAACGAAGCCCCAGGACACAGAGGCTCGGGCTGGCTTGACAACATACATGTCTGGTTAGGGGCAGGTCTATTCGGCCCTCATACTTGCCTCACATGCCACACTGAGTGGCTCTTTCCCTGGAAATGGCAAGGCCACACTTTGCCAACTCCACAAAATACACATAGCCCAGGAACTCAGTGACGGCCATGTCCCAGGCACCGAAAGGGCCCCAGTGGAGGTAGGGCAAGGGCTGACCATGGAAAGCAGGGAGGCAATGGGCAGAGTGCGCCTGCGTTCACACTAGCTGGGACAGCGCTTGGTGCCTGCACTCCTGAGCAGGCAGCCCCACCTCTACAAGTCTTTCCACAGGCTGAGCACAGGGCTCTTGGGACGTGCAGGAGAAATGAGAATCGATTTGCTTTCCATGGCTCTATCTAAACCTTCTTTTCATATCACTGTGCTCATGTGGAAGACATAGTCCTCCATTGGTAGCCAGCGTGTGGTTCCGGCTAGTCAAACTCAGGCTGTCACGCTGGACACAGGCACCTCTGCCTCTCAGCCTCTGGCCAGCCTGTTTTTGATTTTGGAGACAGAGTCTCATATAACTGAGGCCGGCCTCCAAACTCATTCTGTAGCTGAGAAGGACTTTGAGCTCCATCCTCCTGCTTCTACCCTCTAAGTGCTGGGCTGACTGACAGGCAGTGCAGCTTGTTTTAACTTCCTAAGCAGCAGGGAGTATACGCCACTTTTGAATCCAGACTTAGGTTTCTGCCATTTTGTTCTTGTTTGTTGAATCAGGCCTCAGAGCCCAGGCTAATGCTTGACTTAAAATTCTCACACCTGAGGAATGAATTTTGAAGTTTAGACTTAATTGACAAGATTAAGTAAGGTGTTTCTTTGAGGACAGAATTTCTCTAGGGCTGAAAGACTTGGTAATATCATTTTTGTAATTCTGGCCTGTTGCTAATGTTGCAGCTGAACTAGGGGTTTCTGCAGCTGTCCTTACACAGGCCCTGGGGGCGGCAGGCTGGGCAGGTTCCAGGGCAGAGCTATGTGTATGCACGCAAGCACACACGCATGTGCGCACGAGTGCCCGCAGACCGCATACCTGCAGCTGCCTGAGGAGCTTGGGGATCTGTCTGCAGTTCAGCTTCTGGCAGGCCTGCCTGTAGGCACTGATCACCTCATCCACCGTCACGTTCTGGGCTGTGGGCAAAGAGCAGGCTCAGAATCCACGGCCCTCCGCTTGCTGCCTCACTGAGCCCTCCGTCCCTTCCTCCTGACAGCACCGTGACAGCACTCCCGGTTGTAGACATCACTCAGGAAGCTGGCACAGCCCTCTACAAGTCATTGGGGCTCTCAGGCAGCCACTGAAACATACACAACTCAGAAGACTTTTGATTACAAGTTCCCTCCCTTACTACATGGGTAGCCCCAGCTGAGCAGGCCACCACCAGGTCCCCAGCAATGCCAGCCTTAGGGCAGGCATTTGGCCAGCAGGTGCTCTGGTTTCATTTTTGTTACAAAAGTACCATGGAGGAGGGTGTGGCTTCAACTACAGGTTACATGCAGTCCCTCACTGCAGCAAAGCCACATAGGCGAGAGCTTGAGACAAACCAGTCACACCACACACCACATCAGCAGCCAGGGGCAGAGAGAGGCCGCTGTACCTATGCTGCCAGCCAGCTCTCTCCTCCCTCACACAGATCAAGGCGCAGTCCATAGCCATGTTGTCCTTGCACCAAATGGACCTTCCATCCTACCTCAAGTGATAACCAAGAAAACCCCCACTGTAACCACAGCCCGACTTGATCCAGGCAATCCCTCATTAAAACTCCTCATTCATTCAACTTAACCGCCATGCTGGTTAGCTCCACATTAAGCCCAGTGACCTGAGTTGGATCCCTGAACCCAGAGTGAAAGGAGAGAGCCACCTTGACCAAACCATCTCTAATTCCACATATGCCCGGAAAAGGTGCCACCCCTCAATTTTTTTTTTTTATTCATTTATTATATATAAATACACTGTAGCTGTCTTCAGATGCACCAGAAGAGGGCATCGGATCTCTTTACAGATGGTTGTGAGCCACCATGTGGTTGCTGGGAATTGAACTCAGGACCTCTGGAAGAGCAGTCGGGTGCTCTTAACCACTGAGCCATCTCTCTAGCCCGGTGCCACCCCTCAAAACAACATACATAATGTAATTTTAAATTTAAGTTTTGTTTGTTTGAAACAGAGTCTCATTTTGTAGCTCTGGCTGTCCTGGAACTCTCTCTCTCTGTAGACCAGGCTGGCCTTAAACTCAGAGATTTGCAGGCCTCTGCCTCCCCAGTGCCAGGATTAAATGTCTTACTAGAAATGGCTGACCATCTTGCCTCAGCCTCTATTACATACGTAGGTATCACTGCATTCTGCTCACTTGAATTTGAAGGATGAATGCACTTCGATCCCAGGAAAAGACAAAGCTCACAGAGGTCAAGAATCTTGCCTTAGGGCACACAGCTGACACACAATACAGCTAGGATTTGAACTCCTCTCTCAGTTCCTCTCTTGAAATTCAGGTTACGGCCAACCATACTGCTCAGTCCACAGTGCCACAAACTGAGAATAAAGGAGAAAACAGGCCTGCGAGCGCCCCCACAGGATGAGCAGTGGCTGTTACATTCATGACGGAACAAAGATGGAGCAGAGTAGCCCATGGCCCATGCCCCTAAGGCTCTCAGGCAGCCCTGTGTGTGTGGCAGCTTAACCCGCACTCTTCTGTCTACTCAGATTTGCTTCTTCCAGACTTTTTAGAAAAATAAGTTTAAGCCAGGCATTGCAGTTACCTGGGAAGCAGAAGGGTCAAAAGTTTAAAGTCAACTTGAAGTCAGAGTGAATACAAGGCCAGCTTAGGCAATTTAGTGAGACCCTGTCTCAAATTACAGTAAAAAATAAATAATAAATAAATAGTATGTGGTTCACTGAAAGAGCCTCTGTCTAGAATCCCCCGGCGAGGGGCTGGGGGTGTGGCTCAATAGTAAAAAGCTCATAAAACGGTCTAGTTTCTGTTTCCAAAACTCCATAAACCCACAAAACAACCAAAGTATGAATTTTATTACATCACAAACATACTTGAAGATTTTGGGTGCTCACAACTATCTTGAAAACAATTATAGCCACTTCCACTGAGTTATTCAGGTGACCATAAAGAGACGAAACATCAATAGCAGGTAACAATCTTAAAAGAAGGCTAGCTTATTATAACTGGCACCTTTTCTATTCTGCCTTTAAAGATCACTCTGAGGAGTCCCAGAGTTTACAGACGGCACCAGTGAAACTGGTTCAATCAAAGACCATAGGTCCAGGCCAGCGACATTAGGTATGGTGAAGCTGGGCCTGGGCTAATATAGGCTGCTTTGTCAACATTGGTAATTCTCAGTCTTGTAGCATCAACAAGAAGCTGACAAGAGCAAAGCCTGGTGCGGGGACACAGGCATATATAGGTAGGTACTCAGGGGCCTGGGGCAGGAGCAGCTCAAGGCTAGCTTTAGCTACAAAATAAGCTAAAGGGTAGCCAGGGCAACTCAGTGAGACCCTGTCTCAAGAAAAATTAAGGAGCACTGGGGGATACAGCTCCTAGTGCCATACTGAAGATGCTAATAATACATGGCTGCCAGGATGGCTCTCTTTTGGCTGTTCTTCCAGAGAAGGGGGTCCAATTTCCACCACCCACAGGGTGTGTGTCTGTAGCTTCAGTCCCAGGGGATCCGATGCTCTCTTCTGGCCTCTATGAGCACCAAATAGGCAGGTGATAGACAGACATGCAGGCAGTAACAGCCATACATATACAAAATAAGAATGACAGCTACATTGTGTCAATTTCCCAACTTCTAAGTGGTGACAGACACAGTAGACACAAGAGTAGGGCTCAAAGCTAGCAGTCCCCGGTGTACAGGTCTTGACGGCCCTGGCCTACCATAGCTGGTTTCGCAGCTCCTAGAATCATCCATGTGACCTAGGGCATCGCCAGTGGGGTTAGAGGAGAAACTTGGAAGTGGACACATTAATCATCATGCACCAGTATTTATTTAAAGGTAAGGAAAACAGAGGTAGGGTCTGGATCAGTGGTCAAGAGCCCTTGCTATCCTTGCAAAAGACCCGTGTTTGGTTCCCACCACCTACAACTGACAGCCAAAACTGTCTGCAACTCCAGCTCCACAGCATCCGACATCCTGTTCTGGCCTCCCAGGGAACCTACACAAATATGGCGCACATGTATTCACTCAGGCACATACATGTAAAATAAATCAATCGGGTGGTTACAGGTCTTTAATTCCAGCACCTGGGGGTGGGGGTTTGGTGAGGGTGGGGATCTCCGAGTTGGGAGGTCAGCCTGGTTTACAGAGCCAGTTCTAGGATAGCCAGGGCTACACAGAGAAACCCTATCTCAAAACAACAACAAAACAATAAAACAGACAAAGAAACCAACAAATACATCTTAGGGGGAAAGATGACTGGGGCTGTAACTTGGCATAGTGTTTGTTGTGAGGAGATCCTCTGCGTAATGGAACAGGAGAGGCACACAGTGATTTAAACAGCCAGTCTGTGGAGGCGCAGTGCAGGCAGGCGTGCAGTGCAGGGGCCCTGCGGGGCACACCTCAGGAGTGTCCACTCAGCCCAAGCTCAGGAGGCATACAGCTGGAGAGTGAGTGCAACTCTCTCACTTGTGGTTTTGTTTGTTTTTTCCTTATACCATAGGCGCTCCTTAGAAAGCCCAGGTAGGCCCTCGACTCATGACCCTTGTGCCCTGGCCTCTCGAGCATTGGGATTCCTCGCATGGCTAAGGACTTTCCATGGGTGACTTCATTTAGCCAAGTCTGGGACAGATCCCGGAGATAGGCACACATCCATCTTAGACAAGGAAGCCTTGCCACAGGGCCAGGCATCTGCCCAGACACAGAGCCAGAAGAAGCAAGGCTAGGAAACAAGAAGCCAGCTCTGTCTTCTCACCACCTCAGCAATGGAGTTAGGTGGGTGGAAATATGGACCGTGTCATTCAAGGAAGGGTCACCAGGGACATCTGAGTTTCTTAAGAGGACCCTGTGGCATGGCTGGCAAGCAGAGTCTCAGCAGTGGGGCCCGCTTCTCTCCAGGACAGGCTGCTGTGGCTCTCACGGGAACAGTGAGAAATCTGATGCTGAGCGTCAGGTGACTGGCGGCCAGGAGACATGGCCTCACGTGTACATACACGTGCAAGGGTGGAGATGGAATGTGGGTCAGCCGGGCACAGGGGTGGGGGGGACACTGTCCAGTCATCCCCAGCAGCTGGGGACTGGTAGGAAATGGGCAACACATAGGGGTTCTCACAGAGAACGACAATGGGGGTAGAGTGTGCATGGAGGAAGGGCTGCTCACTAACCTGCACCCTAACTTCATGCTGTCCTTATTGGGGACGATCTCACTGGTCCCTGGTGCCCACCATGGACAGGGGAACCTGGAGGGCCAGGCTCAGAAAGCACTGTTTCACCTGGGAGGTCCCAGGCAGGGCCTGACTGGATGTTAACGAAGCCCTAGGTGATCTGTGGGCCCCACCCTGAGAGCCCCCACACTTGGCAACACTGAGTTGCTATTATGGAACAAAGAAGAGGAGGAGGCCAGCTGGCAATGGAGAGAGGTGGTTCCCCAGGCTCCTGCCACAGGGCTCCTTCATTCACAGGCACACTGTGCTGGCAACAGGCACCATCCCCCAGCCCTGTGGGAGCCTCAGGGTGGGGACATAGAGGACAGCACAGCAGTTGGCATCAGTCCTTGAACAGTATGGCAGGAGCAGGTGGTTGGGGCAAACCACTGCAGAGGGAGGCAACACTGAAGGCCTTGGTGGAGAGAGGCCACGAGAAGGGGTACAGGACAGAGCAGCACTGCTCCAGATTGTCTTTTGTGGGACAGGAGAGGAGATCCAACTTCGTCCCCATGACAGGCTATTAGAACTGGCTACCAGGGGCTGGGGATTTAGCTCAGCGGTAGAGCGCTTACCTAGGAAGCGCAAGGCCCTGGGTTCGATCCCCAGCTCCGAAAAAAAAAGAACCAAAAAAAAAAAGAACTGGCTACCAAAAGCAACCAGTAAAGCATGCTCTGAGGTGGACCGATACCATCTCATGTGACCCAAGGTTTTGGTGGCTACCAAGGGGCTGGGAAGCAGGCATGACAGACACCCCAAGCCCAGGTGCATCACAGAGGCTGACAGCTCCAAGAGGCCATCACCCAGAGCAGAGGCTCTGAGCAGAGTGCAGGACAGATGGCACGTGCAGGTCCTTCAGGCTCCCTGCACCAAGGTCAGGACGTACGATGGCAGGGGCCAGGCTCTACAGGATACTGCTGCTGGCGTGACAACTGTGGCTGTAACAGGTGAATAACACACACTAATACACCCGTGCAGGCTATCAAGAGCTCCCTCTGCAGACTTGGGTCAACCCCTAAAAACTTTTCCTGAAGTGAATTTCACTTCCACTTTAGAGAAGAAACATGAGGCAAAACAGTCCTATGCTCAGACGTTGAGCTCCACAAGGACACACGCCGAGCTGCTTTCCAGGAGGGAGCTGGACAAGCAGAAGGGTGGCGTGGAAAGACTGTTTATTTCTTAAGACAATGTCTCACTGTATAGTGTCTGGTCCCAAAGAAACCTGGGACACATATCACTCCATGCCAATGGCTCTTGTTTCCTGAACCCCTACCCTAAACCTTTCCAGCCCAGGAACTGGGCTTCCCTTCCTCCAGCTTCAGATTCCTGTGTAGTTCAGCCATTTTGTCCACATATTCTCTTGGCTCCTGGTTCCCTCTTTGCCTTCTCTTCCTCCCTTCTCCATGGCCCTGGTCTATCCTGCTGGCATGTGTAGTCTGGACTCTTCTAGGCACCTCTGCTGTTTTTCTACATCATATCTATAATAAATCCTTCTCCTTAACTATATATAGATTGGTCATATCCTCATTTTCACTCATATGATCCTAGCTATCCTGAAATACACAGGTGACCACTACTTCAGTCTCCAAATCCTGAGACTAAAGGTGAGCGCCATGATGCCTGTCTAACTCCTCAGCGCTGAGGCTGGTGTCGTATTCAGACACTTACTCACTTACGAAAACCATGGTGGCTCATGCCTAACACTAGCATGCAGAAAGCTAAGGCAGGAGGACTAACTTGAATTCAAGGCCAGCCTAGGGTTCTGAAGAAAGGGGGACTTTGTGATGACTCACACCTCTAACCTGTGATCCTCACCTGCCTAAAGACATGCCCCCGGAATGCTGGGGGTTATTGTTCATGCGAGATAACAAGCCATGTGTTTTCACTCCTGTAAAGAGCTTGGCTGCCCCAACTGCACAGGATGTACTTGATCCCACATAGGGGAAGGCACATAGCCTTGTGGGCTTTGCCTGTAGAAGCCTCTGACTAATGTAATTTGGTACCATAGTCTGGGCATCCCAGGTATGGACCTGGCCAGTGCCCACCATCCTGGCCAGAATTTAATAAAGCTTGCTTCAGATTTGGCTCAAAACTAGTGGTAGTAGTCTTATTCTCTCTCATCTGGTGGGATTAACACCTTCACATTAAAATTGGGAAGAGGGCTGGAGAGACAGCTCAGTGGTTAGAGCGCCGACCGCTCTTCCAGAGGCCCTGAGTTCAAATCCCAGCAACCACATGGTGGCGCACAACCATCTGTGATGGGGCTCCGATGGCCTCTTCTGGTTGTCTGAAGACAGCAGCAGTGTACCCACATACATATAAATAAATAAATACATAAATAAATAAAATTGGGAAGAACAGAAAAACTAAACTTCTATGCCCAGCTGGGAGCGGCTGCTCTCAAGAGGTCAGGTTCTTGGCAGAGAGTGCTTGAGAGTGAGATCATGTGATACAGAAAGGGGAGGAGCATGGCAGGGTTCAGGGGAGGGAAAGACTGTAGGGTGCAGTGGGGCACCATGCTCAGTGAGAGGTCTAGGTTCCTTAGCAAGCCTGCAGGCTAGGACTGCACTCTTGTTTGCTTCCCTGTCCTCCCATAGCCGTCCAGAGCACACACGGCCTCTCTCAGGAACACCTGTATACTCCACACAGTGGGTCTGCAGTGAGTGCTAGAGATACTAGGCCTCCACAGCCACCTCAAGGTGAAAGAACAGAACAGGATGGGAGGGGTTGGGGATTTGGCTCAGTGGTAGAATGCTTGCCTAGCAAGCGCAAGGCCCTGGGTTCTGTTCCCAGCTCCAAATTAAAAAAAAAGAAAGAAAGAAAGAAAGAAAGAAAGAAAGAAAGAAAGAAAGAAAGAAAGAAAGAAAGAAAGAAAGAGAAAGGGAAAGAACAGGATGGGCAACTGCTGATTTCTGAGCTGGAATCCCAAACAGTATAGTACCACACCCAGCGAAGTCCAGGTCTCAAGCAACACGCTGAAACCGTGGGCTTGCTTTTCTCGTGAGCCTGGGAATGTCAGACTAGGGCTGCCAGCGGCTCTGGAAATGAGAGGTCTTTGTCGCCCCACTGGAAGAGAGCTCCTTTCCCACATATGCTGAGACAAGGTCCACTCCTGGAACTCTGAGGATACTGGGGGTAGGGTGGGTGAGGGTGGAGCAGTGTGGAGGGCTGCTATGGCCAGGATGACTCCCAGTGGGGAGGGCCTCCTCTAATGCCAACTCAGCATTCTAAGGGTCTCTTCAGTACTGACTGTCCATTATTTTTTTTAAACTAGGTGGCCATGAATGAACCTGAATGAACCTGGTACCTCGGAGACTGGCCTTGAGCTCCTAGTCCTCTGTCTCCACACCTGGCTACTGAGTCTTGTAAGACACAGGAGAAGACTGATCATACAAGACCTGCAGTTGGGTCAACAACTGAAAGCTGGGGGTGGGGACGTACATGCTGCTAGGCAGACTGGGAAAAACAAGTAGAACCTTTTCATTTGGCAAAGCCGGTCCAAGGCGCATAGGCATAGACCGTCTGTCTCATCCAGAGCCCACTCACAGATGCTCACACTGAAGGCTCACTAGAGTGCAACTGGCAACAAGGAGGCCTGCAGCTCAGTCAGGTCAAGGGCACACTGGTGCCACGGGGAATGTGACAATGTCTGAGACAGGTTGAAGGTGAAATGCAAGAGTGAAAACCCAACCATGACAGTCAGGAGCACCGACTTCCAGGCAGCTGTTTATCCTCATTGCTGTCATCCTGTCCACCCCACCTACAAGCTCTCCAACACTGCCTGAAGCAGAGACCACCAGCCAGGGTTCACCTGCACTCTGCTTCAGAAGATGAGACCCCAGGAAGGCAAGCCTACCTCTTGTCATTATCATGGTCAGACATGATGTGGCATGTGGCCTGCTGTGATAACAAGTCCCCTGCACGGGACCTCAAAATGAAGGGTGGCCCCAGCTGAGGAGGGGCTTCATTCCCTCTATTTGTACACCTGGCTTCCTTCCTACCCCATGTCCTGTACCCTCAACTAACCTGTCACTCAGGCCTCATCTCCCACAGCACCTCGTCTTGGAGGTTTTATAGGACACACATCTCCAGCCTGTAAAGGTCTGACTGCGGCTCACTCTGGTCCTAGAGCAAAGCTGAGTATGTGGGTGGGGCCACGAAAACCAGGACGAAGTTTCTGAACTTGCAAATAACCAAACTCTTAAGGCATGAGTGTGTGGCAGCACATGCTGGAGCTGTCTCCTGCAGCTTTACTGCAGCCTCAGCCCTGAACACACAAGCACACCCGGCAGTCACTACTCATCTGTCACGCCATGTGAACGCCCATGCTCACATGTGAACTGGAGTGCTTTCAATGTACACACAAGGCCTTCTGCTCATACAGAACCAGAGCAGTTCAATATGGTAACATGTTAACATTTTCCAGCCACCATCCTGAAGCAGGTGTGGAGTATGCGTAGCAGTAGCTACACGGTGTTAAATAGCATCCTTATCCCATCAGCATACACATTTTAGTATTTTCTTTTGCACTTACTTCCTGTGTGTGCACACACAGAGGTTAGAGGTCAGCCGCAGGGGTTGGTTTTCTCCTTCTACCATGTAGGTCTGGAGACTCAAACCCAAGCCAACAAACAGGCTTGGCAGCAAATGACTCCCTTTGGGCCACCTTGTGTGCCCTATTCCAGTTTTTAGTTACTTCAAATAAAGTAGGAGCTAGAGAGATCGCTCAGTGGTTAGGAGATTTGCTGCTCTTTCTCAATAACCCAGCTCTGCGGATCATGCCGTCTTTCTTCTGGCTTACACAAGCACCCCACTGCATGTGGCATGCACTCAGACAAAGACACATGCCCGTCAGGCAACCGTGGAGCTACTGCTGATCTCCTCCCCCACACTGCTGGCTCTCACACCTCCTTTTCTGGTTTCAGGGACAGGTCTGCCCTAGTAACGACTGTACCTTTAGCACGAGACTGGGCACGGAACTTAATCTGGCTGGGTGAATGTCTGAACAACTGTGAGAGTGCACTAGCTTGGGGCTGAGGAGAGACTAAGCTCACCACAGGATTGTTTCTGACTAAAGCTTTCCCTGGGGGGCATCCAGGCTTTCCTCTATGGCCCAGCAGGATGTGTGCACCTGAAGACACTGGTGACATTCTGCCTCAGGACATGTATGTACCTTAACAACAGAGGAAACAGAGACCCAGGGAGGACATCCAGTTGGGAGTCAGGCCTTGGCTCCTTAGGATGGCTAGGCTTGTGTCACCTAAGACACAGCAGCAGAGGGAAGGTTCAAGAGACAGAAAGAGTGAAGTGTGGTCCAATAGCAAGGTACTGACCACTCTCTCATTTGTCTCATATCCCCGATGGCTAGAAGATCCAAACTGTTGTAGGCCCTGCATCTTATCTCATGCTTGGGTCTCCATATCCAGAAAACCACCAAGGACACACACACAGAGACTTCTAGAATCAGTAAGTGAGCCAACCTAGAAAGAGTAGAAGCGAAGGGCTGGTGCTTTGTAAACAGCAGCAGTCATCACCACAGTCAAGGACAGACACCTTGGTGACCAGGTAGTGGAAGAGCAGAGCAAATACAACTCTTACCGCAGAGAGGGAGGCTTGCACCTGCCCCGACCCAGCTGCATCTCGCAAACGCTGCTTACACACCCACTGTTTACCCTTAAATATTTACCCAGGGCTGGGTAGCTGACGGTACACAAGGGAAGACCTGGGGATAGGCAAGGCAGTGAGCACCAGGGGAGGCGTGGCAAACAAAAGAATACCCTACAGGAGCTAGGAGTGCACTTGTAAGGAAAAGGTTGCAGCCCAAGCAGGCGGCTTGTCCACTCAGACCTGGCACTGGGTGGGCCCGAGGAACTCTCTCTCTGTTTGTCCATGAGCAAAACAGCTGCACTGTCCCAAGGAGGTAAAGCTCTGTACTCAGGCCCTGAAGGGCTCACTGAGGCAGGGCAGACTCAAGGGAGTCTTCCGGATCCAATGCCATCTTCTGGTCTCCTCCGCACCAGGAACACCACACAGCATACATGCATAACACACACACACACACACACACACACACACACACACACACACACACACACACACACACACACACACACCACATAGCATGGAAACCCAAAGTGCTGGGTATGGTAGCATGCCTTTGTAACCCCAGTGCTGGGGAGGCAGAGACAAGCAGACCTATGTAGGGCTCACCAGTCACCCAATCTAGCCTACCCATCAAGTTTTAGGCTAATATAAGACCCTATCTAAAAAAAAAAAAAAAAAAAGATGGCTAGCCTCGGAGATTGTAGTCTGACCCCTGACCTTCAATCCCTGCCACTCTTCATCTCATGCCTATGGCAGCTCCAGGCAGCCCTAAGTGCTCCTACAAAATTCCATGCATTGTTGCTGGCCCTGTCCACCTTCTTTCTGTAAGGAGCTGCAAAACAGTGTGTCATCCCCTTTTCAAAACAGTAGCTGGGCCAGTCCTTGAGCCTCTGTGGCCCGGGGCCTCTCATTCTCTAGGTAGCAGCCCTGAACAGAGTAGGGAGTGTGTGGTGAACAGTGACCCATCTTCTGGACTGCTGACATCAAGGTCTTATCTGTTCCTCTGCCAGGGTCCAGCACAGGCACTCCATGGGCTCAGATCTTTAGGGAATGACTGAGCTTGAGGCTCACGTGTTCTCTAAACCAGATTCAATTCCAATAAGAACAGGACGCTGAAACCCACTTCTTCCTCTCAATCACAGGTTCCTTACCAGGGAACCTATGGTGCCCTATAGGGTGATGCTGCCCTTAATATCCATATGACAACCTGTCAATCAATGATGGTCCTCAATGCAGCCTGGGAAAGCACCTAACGGTGTGGAGTTGAGGAAGGACAGGCCACCAGAGAGCAGCAGATCTTGCTAAGTCAGGTGGGCTTGAGGTGGCAGCACAGAGAGACAGGAAAGTGAGGAGCACTGGAAGAGAAGGAGACTCTCATGCTGGAGCCTGAGTGGCATCACTTGCCAACTGAGAGTTAAGAATCCCAACATAACACATGGCAGCACATGCCAAGAAGTTGGCTCAAAGGGTAAAGGTGCTTCCAGACAAACCTGACCATTGGTGTTTGATCCCCAGGACCTGCATAAAGGTGCAATAAAAGTACAGACCCCACAAAGCTGTCCTCTGATCTTCACACGTGTATCATAGCATGTTTCCCCCACATCATACTCATGTGCACAGACCCAAATTATACCAGTAACACTGTAACATCAGAAAGAAAACAATTCACACCTGCCTGTGCAAAGCTAACATTTCTTTACTTAGTGATATCTGAAATATTAATGTTGGGCTGGAAAGATGGCTCAGTGGTTAAGAGCACTGACTGGGGTTGGGGATTTAGCTCAGTGGTAGAGCGCTTGTCTAGCAAGCGCAAGGCCCTGGGTTCGGTCCCCAGCTCCGAAAAAAAAAAGAAAAAAGAAAAAAGAGCACTGACTGCTCTCCCAGAGGGCCCGAGTTCAACTCCCAGCAACCACATGGTGGCTCAGAACCCTCTGTAATGGGATCTGATGCCCTCTTCTGGTGTGTCTGAAGACAGCTACAGTGTACTCATATATAATAAATCTTTTAAAAAATAAACATGAATGTTAAAGCAGCAATGAACCGAGGCCTGAGTGTATGACCTAAGGATGACCTTACTCCTTCCCAGCTAACACCTGCATCTTAGGACTCCCTTTACAGTGGCAATGGGCCTCACTCCTTTGTGCATCTCACCATCTCAGGTTTACCTTAGCAGCCATGAGCCTACCCAAGGCACCACCTCATCACCAAAAAGGGAGGGAAAATCGAGGGCCCTTTTGACATCCTTTCCCTGTGTAGCCCTGGCTGTCCTGGAATTCACTCTGTAGCCCAGGCTGGCCTCAAATTCAGAGATCTGCCTGCCTCTGTCTCCCAAGACCCTTTCAACTCACCACAAACAGATAAAGGGCTACAGCTAAATCATTTTTTCAAAAATACTTTGTTTTGTTTTGAGAACTCCCTCTGTAGACCAAGCTGGTCTTGAAATCACAGAGACCGCCTGCCTTTGCCTTCAGGGTGCTGGGATTAAAAGTGTGCACCACGGGGGTTGGGGATTTAGCTCAGCGCTTGCCTAGCAGCGCTTGCCTAGCGAGCGAGCGCAAGGCTCTGGGTTCGGTCCCCAGCTCCAGAAAAAGAAAAAAAAAAAAAAAAAAGTGTGCACCACCACCATCTAGGGCTAAAAATATAAAGACTTATTTTTAAGAATCTTATAGTTGGGGATTTAGCTCAGTGGTAGAGCGCTTGCCTAGGAAGCGCAAGGCCCTGGGTTCGGTCCCCAGCTCCGGGGGAGGGGAAAAAAAAAAAAAGAATCTTATGTTCCTGTGTTTGTTAATACATGGGTCCCACGTGACAGCGGGTGCCTTAAGAGGGCAGAAACTTTAGACCCCACCACCCCACAGGGTGTTTAAGCCACTTCAAAGCTCTGGTCTTCTGATGTGGTGCTAGGAACTGAACTTAGGTCCTCTGGAAGAGCAATATGCGCTCTTAGCCACTGAGTTATCTCTACAGTTTATGTTGAAACACTTAAAATTTTGCTGGGCGGTGGTGGCACATGCCACAATCCCAGCACTCAGGAGGCACAGGCAGCCTGAGTTCCATGCCAGCCTGGTCTACAGAACAAGTTCCAAGATATATAGAAAAACTCTGTCACAAAAACAAAAACAACAAATGAGTTTATGTGTCCTTCATATCTGCAGGAGTTCACAGGTCAGAAGAATGTGCCAGATCCCCATGGAACTGGAGTTGCAGGCAGTTGTGACCTGAACGATGTGGGTGCTAAAATCAAACCCAGATCCCATGGAAAAGCAGCCAATGCCCTTAACTGATCTTTCTGGTCCCTAAATATTCCTCTTTTGAAGGGATCTTCGGTAACCGCTCCCTAACTCTACATGTGTGTCATCCCTATTTTCTGTAACTTCCTTATAGCAGCTGGGACAGAGCTAAGCCTTGTTTGCTGGGCAAGCGCTCACCACGAAGCTATAGCTCCAGTCCTTTGTTGTTGTTCTGAGACAGGGTTTCTCTGTGTGTCCCTGGCTGTCCTGGAACTCACTCTGTAGAGCAGGCTGACTTCAACTCAGACATCTGCTCACCTCTGCCTCCCCAGTGCTGGGATCAAAGGTGTGCACCACCACATCGAGTCCCCAGGCCATTTCCATGTTACTTTTTGAGACAGGGTCTGACTAAGGTACTGAGGTTTACTCTACAGCCAGGGAGGTGCTGGGCTTATGATCCTCTTATCTCTACCTCCCGAGTAGCTGGACCACAAGCCTGTGCCACATTGCTGTATGGTTAGTAATTTATGGGACTCATTTGCTGTCTTAACAGCAAGTCCCTGATGGATGGGTCTGTTTTGTTCACCTCTGTCCATTTAGTAAGGAATGAGAGGATATCTGTGTCCTGTAGTTCTTAAGCTTTACAAGGGATGCTGGTGTCAACTGGTAAGGGGCTGAGGTAGAAGGATTGTAGAGAATTTAAGGTCAGCAGGACTACAGTGAGACTCTATTCCAAACAAAACAAAACCACACACATGACCAGAGATCCCCCAAATATGAAGAGCAGGGGCTCCCTTGCTGAAAACAGCAGCATGAACACAGCACTACTCTACTGCTTTGGAGCCTTGGCCCTCGTGGTCTCTGTCCAGAAACACAAACTGAACCTCATGTTTCAAATGCTCCCACCCTGTGACCTGGTAAAGTCATCTACAAACTTGTTCAAAAGCCACGCAGGGGAAGAGAAAGATTTAAGGTAATTTCAGCTCTGGTCATCTCTGTGGCTGAAAACAGAAAGATACGGGCTCAGCAAAGAGGAATGGCAAGTCAGAAAGTCGGGTGAGTCACCACAGTCCACAATGCATTTTAAAGTCTGCTTTTTTGTTCTATTTTTTGAGGGGAGGGTTCAAGATCGGTAAACCAGGCTGTTCTTAAACTGTGGCAATCCTTCTGAGTACTGGGATGACAGGTATTAGCCATCATACATGGCTGAGTCCTGAATTTTGAGTCATACCTCATGTATCCCAGGCTAGCCTTGCCCCTACACACACACACACACACACACACACACACACACACACACACACACACACCCACACACACACAAATATGCTGGCATTACAGGTCTTGGCCCTTTGGCCATACAATGGGAAGACAAGGTTGGTCTGGTGGCACATGCTTTTTTTTTTTTTTTTTTTTTTTTTTTTTGGAGCTGGGGACTGAACCCAGGGCCTTGCGCCTAGGGCAAGCGCCTACCGCTGAGCTAAATCCCCAACCCCGCACATGCTTTTAATTCCAGCACACACATGCTCTCTGACTTTGAGGCCAATCTAATCTACAGCCTGGGCTGCATAGTGAGACCCTGTCTCAAGGGGGGGAAATTAAAAAATAAGAATGGGACGATGACATGAAGAGGTGCAGTTCTGAACTTTCCTGCCATAGACCAGCAGTTTCGTCTGCCTCTCTCTGTGGCTGGGCACCACCCAAAGACACTGGAAGGAAACAACACCCACCTTATAAGGGCCCAGCACCATATAGATATAGATATAGATATAGATATAGATATAGATATAGATATAGATAGATGGATATAGATGCTGGTGTAGGAGAGAGAGGAGAGGGAGAAGAAGGAGAGAACTCAGACAAATTAGCAAGGCAACAACACAATTTATAAATGGTCAAAGATATGAAAGGCCATTTCTCCACAGATGATGATCAAATGTCTAAAAGTAGAACACAAAGGCAATGTGCCATTAGAAAGCACAAATCAAAACCAGAGAAGTCCAGGAGCCATGGCATATACTTGTAATCCCAGCACTCTAGAGGCACAGGCAGGAGGAGCCAGTTAGTGAAGCCACCCTGTCCACCAAGAGACTCTTAATAAACAAACAGGACATAACATAGTGAGATTCCATTTCATGCTCCAGGGCAGAACACAATCAGGACAGAGAGCAACACGTGTCACTGCCCTTCGTAGGTGCCAGGGCAAGGTTACATGACTGGTGCTGGAAGACTGGGTGGCTGTTCCTCAAGTTTTTGGCTGCCTAATTACTCACCCTGCCACCCTATCAAGTTCTGGTGAAGCCACGGATGGTAACACATGGTATGGACTTTGGAGAAACAGTAGTGCCAGAGAAAATGCCCTCTGGCCTCTGACACAGTCTCAAGCAGGAGAGTGCATCAGCAGAACTACAAAGAGTCCCACAGGAACCCCTGGAGACCGAGAGAAAACATTTGTTGGTTAGAGCCAGCTGTGTACACAGGGCTATTGATCTAGACAGATGCGACATGGGGCACTTCTGCATCACAAGGAAGCTGGTGCTGCAGGGCCAAGTAAACTCAGTGGCAGCCAGGAAGGCAGGCAGAGATGGGTCACAGCAGGATGGATGATGTGAGTAAAGGGAGGTGACGGACTGCTTTTCAAGACCTCCAAGGCTGCTGTAGTAAAGACAGGGAGCAGCCGGCGCTTACACTGCCCTGACGATGGCAGGGTCCAGGAGACTGATGGGGGGGGGGGGGGGAGGGGGGGGACGACAAAGACTGAACAAATCCCAGCTCCAAATGAACACCTCGGGTCCCAGAACTCAGGAGGCTAAGCTCTTGAGTCCCAGGCCAGCTTGGGCTGTATAGTTAGATTGTCTCAAAAATAATATAAGGCAAGTATGAGGTAAAAGCCTGCAATCCCATCGCTTAAGCAGTAGAAACAAGAGGACTGGGGAGTTCAGGATCATCCTCGCGTTACTTATAAGTCCGAGGCCACTCAGAACTGCGTGAGACTTAACCTTAAAAACAAATATACAGGGGGTTGGGGACTTAGCTCAGTGGTAGAGCGCTTGCCTAGGAAGCGCAAGGCCCTGGGTTCGGTCCCCAGCTCCCAAAAAAAGAACAAAAAAAAAAACAAAAAAAACCCACAAATATACACTTGGAAGGGCCAAGAGTGGTCATACATCTACAATCCCAACGCAGATGAGGTAGGAAGACTGCTAAACATTCAAGGGCAGTGTGGGACACGGTAATACCCAGTCTGAAAAACACGTGCATACATGGGAGAGGGTGAGGGGAAGACGAGGGGGAAGGGAGAGCAGATTATCTCCCCAAACCCTGTTCTGCTCTTCAGTGCTCCAAGGTCCCCAAAGACACACTCTGTCACAAGCCCTTTAGTCTTCCCAAGGGCTGAGGCCTGTGCCTCCTCCCAGAAGCCACAGGAACAGGATGGTGCCCCTGCAGCCTCAAGCCCCAGGCCTAGTGGAGAGATGGCTGCAATAACAATGTGGGGAGGGAGGTACTATGGCAACTAGGGAGGAGGGCAACTCTGTCTGGGGATTCAGGGGAGGTGGTGTCATCTGAGCCAAGTGGGAGAATGAATAGAACCAAGAAGGCAGGGATCAGCAGGGGCACCTCAGTCTGAGGGTACATGGGGCAGGGTGTAGGGCACCACTGTGGGCTTCATCCTGTAACTCAGGACATGCCAGGGGAAGGCAAAGTGTCAACATCCTCCTGGAGAGCCAGCCCACGCTCTGAGACCTGGGTGGCTCTGCTCTGGCACTCCAGTTGGGTCCATACCCTGCTTCCTGTTGTTGCAAAGACGACCTAAGTCAGTGACACAGTCAAGACCTGGTAAGGGTTGAATGCCAGAGAGCTGAGTGTTCTCCTTGCTCCCATGCTACCACAGAAAAGCCGGGAAAGCCAACGTCTGCTGTGGAGGCTTGCCTTCATCTTCTGGCAGCACCTCCCTCCCAGCTCCTCCCTTCTCCTCCTTGGGGAATCAGGCCCAGTGGCACTCTGCACAGACAGGGCCTGTGACTACAAGGCTGACAGCTGCAGCCCCTGAGACTGAAAGGAAGAAGGGAGGGGTGTGCGTGAGATGGACATAAGTCTGAAACCTGTCTCAAGCTACAGCTTGCAAATGGGGCCACCCATCCAAACCACTTGGACTTGCCAGCCTGCAGGCTCCTGCTGCGAAGGGAGAGGGTGCTGGGCCAGTCCCCTGAGCAAAGAGAGCGGTGGCAGCAAACACTTCCCAACTGCCACCCCCAAGCTTCAGGCAGCTTATTCTTGCAGCTGCCTGGAGGGAGGGAAGGGAAGACAACGTGTGAGCTGACTGTGTACCATCATCACTGTCTGGCCCTGCCCGGGATGGAGGCTGGGTACTATGAAGGGCTAGTATCTCCAAGGAACCTGGCCTTCAAGGAGCTTTCCCAATGCGGGGATACAGCCAAGCCCTGTGCATCTCTCTAAGGACTCTGGCAACCGGCCCTGGAGCTCCTTCCTAGAACCGGGGGCTCTCCACATCTCCACCCACACCAACCAGAGACACCAGCTGCCTATACAGATGCAGCCCTCAGAGGGAACAGGCCTGAACCTATAGTGGCATGCAAAGGCACTATGGGCCACTCCACAGAGGGCTCCCATATCACTGGTGGGCTGTTCCCTGCTACGTGCTTCTCTTTACCAGCTTCCCCCTTCTCCCCTCTTCCAAATCAAAACAAGGCATTCTGCCAACAAGGGAAACAGAGGCACAGGAGCACCTATCCAAGGTCATGCATTCTGGATAGAGGAGCTGATGTCACCCTCAGGCAAACTGCTCCTGGCCACAAGTCACCTGCTTTCTTTTTGCAAGAGGAAGGAGGCAGGGAGGAGCCACACTTAGCCTGCACTGCATGCTTGTTTGTTCTAGATCGATGTCACCCTCAGCCCACAAATAAGCTGCCTACTGAGGCAAAGAAGCTAACAAGCTATGGCTTCAGTGCAGAGTGATGGTCACTGGGTCCCACACTACCTCTGGTGCAGTTGATGCAGAGGGAAGCCACTTTAATCTCCACATTTTCCTACCAGGGACCCTTGAACCAGAACTGCTCTAGAACAAGCAACTTTCTGGATTTAACAAATGACAAGGTATCAATGTTACACAGGGTTCTAAGAATGTGAAGGGACTGTGGAGTTATAAGGTCACATAGTAGTCTCCAAAAAGTAGAAAAAGCCCTCACAGGCTTAGGTGGGCTATACTCGAGATCAAGGATGAACCAGGGGAAGAGATGGGAAGGCCACAGAGAGTCTAAGGGTAGGGGTGGAGGTGGGTGTGCACGAGGCACCTCATGGGTGTAACAAATAACTAGCAATGGCTCAGGTAAAGCCAGTCACTGCTGGTTGAGGAGACAGCCTGTAGGAGGAGCACTACCCTAGAACGCAGGAGACGCAGGTTCAATAAAAACTACAAACCACCAGGCACGGTGGCTCCTGCACACAGCCCTGGAAGGTTAGGCAGAACTAGCACAGTGCAGCACAGCTTTAGCCTCAGCACTGGATGAGAAGCAGAAGGAGCTGAGTCTGAGGCCTGCCTGGTCTATACAGAGTCGCCAGCCAAAGCTACAGGGAAATCTCTTTATTTTGTCTCCCCCCACCCCCCAGAGCTGAGGACCGAACCCAGGGCCTTGCACTTGCTAGGCAAGTGCTCTACTACTGAGCTAAATCCCCAACCCCGGGAAATCTCTTTAAAAATAATAACTTATGCTGGGTGATGGAGCCACACACCTTTAATCCAGCCTCAAAGGCAGAGGCAGGCAGATCTCTGAGTTCGAGGCCATCCTGGTCTACATAGTGAGTTCCAGGACAGCCAGGGCTACACAGAGAAACCCTGTCTCAAAACAACAACAACAACAAAGCAAAAACAAAATTCCTATCTACATATATATATATATATATATATATATATATGTACATCTACATAAACATCACACTCGGGCGCACACACACTCCCCTGCAGCCCCCAGCTCCGTTTACTCAGGTGTTTCTGCAGCCCTGATCAGCCTCACCTGTGGCCTCCTTGGCTTTTTTCTCTGTCCTGAACACTACATTCTAGCTGGTCCTGGCACTAGTCCCCACAGACCTGGAGACCAGGCTAACTCCTAGGACTTACCAGATGTCCGTGCCCTGCCCTTAGCTTATCACAGGTCTCAGCACCGAGCCTAGGTGCTTACTGCTCACCCTGGGATCTCCTGCCATCTTCTCCCCTCAACCAGCGCCTAAATGGACTGCCACCAAGTTACCTGTGCAGCACTACAAAAGTGTATATCCTAAGGGCACAGAGTGTGGGATAAACAGCTCGCCAAGGGGAGAGAAGCAGCCCAGCCTTCTTGGGACTTTGAAGCCATCTGGGAGCCAGTTTCCTCCTGAGTGTCCAAGGTCAAGCAAGGCCCTTTACTGTTTCTTCTTCCTGTTACTGCCCTGCAAGACCACACACGTCATCTGCAGTGACACAGCTTGTCTTTGGTCCTGCAGACAGTCCAAGGACCACAAGTACAAGCTCTAGGAGCAGGCCACCTGGGTCTCAGTCCCAGCTAAGCCCCATCCTGGTAGTGTGACAAAGGCAGGGAAGTCACTTCACTTCTGCCCCTAGTCGTCACTGCCAGAGCGATGCCTGTCCACAGGGGAGGTTTGCACCTGCGGGTACTTGGTCATGGAGATCAGGGATGGGTGAGCACTAAGGTCATCCAGCCTGGCCCTATGCTCTATGCAGAAGGTAGCTGCCACCACCTGAGTTCTTGCGGTCACCTGTGTTATCATGTCAGCACTCCCTCACTGAGCACTTGGAGTCCAGCCAAGGTCATCCTGTAGCCGGTGGTCTGCTCAGAGGGGCCTGAGCACAGGAGAGGCAGCCGGGAAGGGCTGTGCCAAACCAAGCCCCTGAGGCCTGCAGTTGGTCCAGCCCAGGCCTGTGGCTCCCAGATCTTAATCCTTTTGGAGCAATGCCCTGGAGGCACTATCAGCTCAGAGACTGTGCCCAGTGCCAGCTCTGAGTGCCTCAGCAGGGCTCAGGAGTATTGCCAACACCTGCCTGGCACCTTGAAGGAAGAGTCCTGTCATGGCACAAACTGGATTAACTGCCCCATAACTTCCTCCGAATGCCACCATAGGTTATCAGATCTAAAAAACCTCATCCCTTCCCATATTTGTATTCAGAACCAGACTGGAGTCAGAGCAGTGACTAGTGTCTCCCCTGAAGTGGGGCTGGCACAGAAACACAAATCAAGAACTAAAGGCTAGGGGTTGGGGATTTAGCTCAGCGGTAGAGCACTTGCCTAGCAAGCGCAAGGCCCTGGGGTTCGGTCCCCAGCTCCGAAAAAAGAAAAAAAAAAAAAAAAAAGAACTAAAGGCTAGGGGCTCACAACCATCTATAAAGGGCATGTCTGAAGTTAGTGACGGTGTACTCACATACATGAAATAAATAAACAAATCTTAAAAAAAAAAAAAAAAAAAGAACTAAAGGCTAAAGGGACTGGGGGTCACCCAGGTCCATGGGCCAGAGTGCAACAGCATAGTGTGCAATGGAAGTCCTCAAGTCCTCAGTGCACTTGTAGACGGGTCAGCAACGTCCCGTCTGGAGCCTGGTACCTTGACAGTCTGTCGTGTTGGTGCCCCTCACATCCTCGGCTCAGTTTACTCAGTGAGGCTGGGCAACTTGCCCTCAGACAAGGCTGGGCCTGGAGGTTTAGACTGTCCCCAGAGTGAGGCACTCGTCTTGAAGAGCAAGCCTGAGGGAAAGTGGGGTGCTTGGCAAGGCTGGGAGACACGCTGCAGCAGGTGTGGGATGAAGGGACAGCAGCTGATGTGCTGTTGCTCCTGTGCTGCGCTCCACACTGCACCTCACCGTCCCTCAGCTGCACTGTACAGAGGCCACAGCCCTGCTCTACTCCCAGCTGTTGTCACAGCACTCCCTCCCTCCCAGAACCAAGATGTGCTTTCACCTGTCAAACCAGTTCCGGGAGTACAGAGCAGAGTCAGGGAGAACAAACAATATGGCTGTCCTCCGCGTGGCTACTGCCCTCACCACCTCTCCCTTACTCCAGGTGGCTAGGAATGGTCACATGTTGGAACTTCACAAGAAACTTCCTGGTGGGCAGCCCAGGACTGAGTGCGAGCTGGCCACATGCCACTGGCAGGCTGCAGGGTGGGGAACAGCAGGGAGGGCAGGCAGGGTCATCCGTGTCATGTGCTTTGGTCACAAGTCAGCCTTGCAAAGCCCAGAGTCTAGCAGTGCCTGGAGAGGCGAGCTGCGTACTTTCTTGTGGTCTGCTCCAAAAGGGTTCCAGTTCCTGGAAAGAACTGGGACCTAAGGGCTGCCTCTCATCAGGGAAGGACTGGCCAGCTCCCTCTCCAGTGCCCACACACCCAATGTGCCTCTTCTTCTCACGACTTCTACCCCACCCCCTCCAAGTCTCACTTTCTGCCTGCCCACAGGCCTGCCTCCAACTCCCCAGCCATGGCATCTCATCCTTTCAGACACCCTGGCCCCACTGCAGGGTGAAGCCCATTGGCCCTGCTTTATAGACAGCCTGCTCCACCCCCACCCACCCCACCTGAAAACTTCCCTCCCAGGCTGGTCACACTGCTACAAAACTCTAGGTGGGGCTGAGAAAGTCAGCTCCCATTCCTGCTGGGGACACCAAGGAGAAAACACAACAGAATACCAATGGCTCTCGTTTTACAAGGAAAAGGATGAGTCCTTAGATCAGCTCACTTCAAGGGGTCCCCAAGACCAGGCTCCTGCAAGGCCCGTGGGGGCTCTGGCCCTCAGACAGGCAACTAGAGCTCCAGACACCCCAGTCAGCACTCCTACCCAGAGTGAGGCTGAGTGGGCGCTGGCACTAGCAGATTCCTTCAGAGCTGTCCCCTACTCCAGGCTTCCTTTACCTCCCAGCACCAGCCAGCCCTTCCATCTGTCTCCCTGAGAAGAATGGATCTGAAACCACCAAGTCCCTCAATTCAGACCCTCCAAAGGCTGTCACTAGGGGCACTGTTAGGGGTCATTGCTCTTCCACGAGGACCATGACTTGTTTATATACCCCTATGCTATAGAGGGCCCACAGACCAACTGTGACACACCACCTGCCACCCTGATCCAGGCTGGACCATCTATCCTCAGAGACCTGTCTTTCTTTTTTTTTCTTTTCTTTTTTTCGGAGCTGGGGACCGAACCCAGGGCCTTGCGCTCGCTAGGCAAGCGCTCTACCGCTGAGCTAAATCCCCAACCCCGAGACCTGTCTTTCAACTGGGCTCTCACCAACCTTCTGAGCCCATTCAGCTTCCCATCCCCAACAGCTCCCAGGCCATGGACAGTCCGGCTGTTCTCCTGGGTACCTGCTCCTAGATGCTGATGGCTTTGCAAATCTCTGACCAACCTGGCCACCTTCTCATTCCCTCCCCTATGGAGGCCAAATCTTCAAGCTCATTCCCAGTCAAAAATCATGGCTGTGGGGGTGGGGATTTAGCTCAGTGATAGAGCGCTTGCCTAGGAAGCGCAAGGCCCTGGGTTCGGTCCCCAGCTCCGAAAAAAAAGAACCAAAAAAAAAAATCATGGCTGCTGCTCTAGTCCCTCCTCCAAAAGGTGAGCCCTAAGTGGTCTGCTGTCACTCTGGAAAGATGGGGGGATTGACAGTCTCCCGGTATGGCAGTCATCATCACCTATACCTGTCACATTAACAGCAGCAATCCAATTAGTGGCTTTATAGGACAGGAATTTACAAGAGCAGTCTCTCCTTCAAAGTTTACAACTAAGAAATTAGCACCTCCATTTGCAAACAAAGAAACTGGAGGCAGGCAGGAGGGGAAAAAACAGCTTTCTTGTTAGCCAAACCTTGCAGCCATGGTGGGTCATGTCTGTCATCCTAGAGCTGGGAGACAGAGGCTGACGCATGCATTGGAGGACAGCCTGGACTACCCAATTCAATCCTGTTTCCAAAAAATATATATATCTATATATGGTGCAAGCGTGGCTCCACAGTGCTTGTCGAGCAGTAAGCAGCTCTGGACTCTATCCCCTGACCTACATAAAATGAGTGTTAGCACAGACCTGCAATCCCATCATTCAGGAGAGGGAGGCGGGAAGGTCAAAGTTCAATCACCCTTAGCCATACACAATCTGTGCTACATAAGACCATTTTATGTTAAAAAAAAAAAAAATGGGCTGGAGAGATGGCTCAGTGGTTAAGAGCACTGTCTGCTCTTCCAGAGGTCCTGAGTTCAAATCTCAGCAACCACAGGTGGCTCACAACCATCTGTAATTGAATCCAATGCCCTTTTCTGGTGTGTCAGCAACAGGATACTCATATACATTAAATAAATATTAAAAAAATAAATAAAAGGCTTAGCCTTTTCAGAAAAACTGTGGGCCAGAAACTTTGCCTGACACTCCAGGTGCCCTGACCTCCAGGCCCCACCATCTGACCCTTATCCTGGAAGGTTCTAGGTTCTGACTTTGGCCCTGACTAAAGAGCAAGCTCTTTCCAGGTCTCAGTGCTGCCTTCATAATCATCATGGATTTAAGAGGGCTCACCCTCACCAGGCACTGTTCATGTGTGATGTCACTCAGTCTCTGGCAGACCCTGGGCCACTGCTCCTGTCAGTCATTCTGGGGAAGGGGGGTTCTGAGGCTCAGGGGATCCAGGCAACTTCTCAGCAGTTTGTAAAAGACAGCAAATGAGAAAATCAGAATTTGATCAAGCTCGCCTTTCTTTTTCCCCTTTTATTTTTATAACGAAATAGGGTTTCACCACGCAGTTCAAGCCCCCCTAGAATGCCTACTCTATGGTCCAGCCTTGGCCTCTAAGCGCTAGGCTCACAGCTGCATACAGCCACACTGGGTTTCTTAACCACTTCTGAATGGCCACACTGCTCCAACTTTCCCATTCCTGCTGTGATCTCACCACAGTGGACATCGGGCTGCTGCCAGGGTCCACTGGACTCTTCCTGTCCTCAGCACCAGTTCCAAGAAGTTCAGAACCTTAAACAAACCACCCGGCCCTGGCAGGCTCCCCAAGTCAAATCTAAATTAACCTTGGTCTCTTTGATAATTACTAGTCAAACTGGCATTTATGGCGAGCTCCCAGTGTATCATTTCCTGCAACCAAGTCCCCGCCCTCACATACATCAAAGCTACTAGCTGCCCACTCTGCTGCCCACAGCCTGGCAGTAGTGTCTGTCTGCTCCCAGACAAGCAGGTTAGCTTCTACGGAACATGGCCAGTGGGCGACCTCACTTCACAGGCTCCACCCAAGCAAAACACAATTCAGCTCAGAAACGGGATTAGCCTGAGTCTGTCTCCTCCGCAACCTTTCATCTTTCCTAGCCATCAAAGCCAATGCACACCTCCAAGTGCCCGTCCAGTTCCACCTCCCCACCAACCTTTTCCAACAGACCTAGATCTTAGATCTCCCCATCTCCCAACGGCTTCTGTTGATCAGAAACACCTGAGTAGGTAATATTCCCCAGTCCTTCCCCAGGAAGACCCTGGTAAAAGTGGGCTCCACGTTCTGCTGCTGAACCTTACTGAGGAATTCCTCGCATACAGGCAAACTGACCACCTCGCCCTCTGCTTCTCAGCCTGCTGCCTCCGACCCTCTTTTCCCAGTCGGAGGGTTTACCAACTTCTTGTACACAGTCTGGGTTTATTTCCCGTTCTCATTCCAGCCAGAAGAGCAATGGCCATAGCCGGCTACCCTTTGCGTCCTGGTTTACAGACCAGCTGGTTCTGCTCTCACCGCCCCGTGGACTCACATACCTTTCCCCCAATACTATAGACAGGTTCTTTTCATCTATCCCTGCCTGGGTGTACCATGAACTCAAAGGCTGACTGCCAGCCTCCCAAAGTCCCAGACAAGGTTAGGGTTTGAAAACCCAATCCTGTGCACCTTTCCAACTCTCCCGCCAACACCACTGCCTCCAGCTCTAACCTAGGCACCGCTGAAACCACCGATAAGTGACATTTACCGCGGGCCACCTCCGTAGGAGTCGGCGCTGTGGCGGTCCCACCCGCCCCTAGGCTCTCTCCCGCAACCCTAGCTACAGCTACCGTGTCTCCAGGGGTCTTTGGGCTCCACAGCTCCGGACACGATGTCTTCGTCCGACGGGAACGTGACACGCTTGGCCGCAGCTTTAAGGCGCCCATCAGTTGGAGGCGAAGCTCCGCTGGAAGACCCAGCTTCGGCTGGGGCCTCCTCGGCCTCGGCATCTGCGTCGGCGTCCGCGCCCGGCCCGGGCGGAGCCTCCTGCGGCGGGATCTCCATCGCCGCCACCGCCTCCTCCTCCTCACGGGGGCCCCGGGGACATGCCCCGGGCCCCGGACTCGTCTCTCCGGGTCCTCCCGCCGTTCCGGGGCATGGGCTTGGCCGCTGCCTCAAGCGCCGCCTCCGTCTGCTCCGTTCGTCGTCGTCGTCGCCGCGGCCGCCGCCGGGAGCCCCAACGCGCCTCCGCCGAGCTCCGCGAGTACCTGCTCTTCCGCAGCCACACTTTCGCTACAAGCTAAGGCGCCCGCTGCGTACCGAGAAAAGCATAACCCCGACTCGAGATTTTGTTCTGAAAAAAATAATCTTTTCGAGGGCGACACGAAGACGGGAACAAAGAACAGTTGACTCCACGGGAGAGAGAAACGTGAGCAGCGAATCTGCAGAGCCAGAACTGCAGAACACAGAGGCGGGGCCTATGATCGCGGTCTCCCCCGAGCGCCGCGCATGCGCGAGTTTCAGCGGCTGCCGCCGCCGCCCCCTAACCCCCCGCCCTCAGCCCAGCTGTCAACACTTAGGCTCCCGCACATTCGTCACAAGTCCAAGTAATTCGGGAAAGAATTCAATAGAAATCCTTTCACCGCGGTCTGCAAAAGCGCTGCGTCAGCGGTAAAAGTCGTCTTGAGCTCGATACCAGAGACTCACGTAAAATGCAAGAATTGCCGCCACAAAATTGTCCGCTGATTTCTACACACGCGTCCACAAAAAAAAAAAAAAAAAAAACTTAAAATATAAAATAAGGATCAGAATCCTTAATTTAAAAACTACCTGCTGGACAGGGTAGTGACACGCCTGTGATCCTAGCCTTGGAGAGGCTGAAGGCGGAGGTTGTGAATTCGAGGTCAGACTGGATTACATATGGAGCCTCAGACAAGCAGGTGCTACAGAGTGAGACCCAGGCGGGGCTAAGCCAAGTACTGGGAGCAGGGTAAAGTGATGGAGGTGTTGAAAAGCCATGAGAGCCGAGCTGAATATAGGATGAGTACGTGCAGGTGACAGAAGCGACAGAAGAAAAGACCTTAGCTTCACTGTCTCGTCAAAATTGTATCAAATGTAAATGCTGGGTATTCATGAACCTGATTAAAAAACAAACTGGGAGCGGAATCCCAAAAGCTCGAGATTAATCAGCTGACCAAACCCGAGCGAACCCAGGCCACACCTCCAAGGGATCGATTTCATAGCTCGGGATTCATCTCGGCACTTTCGCTTTCCCTTCTTATTAAGGGTCAACCCTTTGGTGCAAGGGACTGAAATGGTAGAACTGGGCTTGATTGAACTGGACTAGAGAGCTGGGCTGGGGCTGGAGAGAGGCAGCGGTGTGAACTGATAGCAACTGAGGCTACTGCTCAGGGTAACTGCTTCCCTCTTCACATTGTGGATTAGCACACTTTTGAGACTGAGAATTACCAAAAGCCCCCTATAATTAATGCAAGCCTTCACTTACATTCTGAACTTCAAAAAAAGGCATTAACTAGGTTTTCTTGTTTGTTTGGTTGGTTTGGTTTTACTGGTTCTCACGTAACCCAGGCTGCCCTCTGACTTACCATGTAGGCAAGACTGGCTTTATCTCTGGCTCTCCTACCTCTACACCCCATTCCCCACCCCAAGGGCTAGGATTACAGGCTTAGGGCATTGTGCTCAGCTAGGAACTGCTTTTGGATATCATCTACTGAAAGATTTCTAGTGACAAGGGACTGAAACAGGTGACATAGACTTTCTCACTAGGAGGTGGAGCAAACTGAGGAAGGGTAAATCTTCAACGCTAACCACCAATCTGCAGCATTTGCTCCCGGGCTGTCACACAAATGTGAATACCACCACCACTCCCTGTCTCCTCAGTGGGAAAACAAACCTGCAGCTGACTGCAGTGGACCACATCACCCAGAGGAACCTTGTAACCTGGTGTAAGCCAAGACTATTTCTAGTAAAAGGCCATCCCTGCCCACCTCAAAATAGGCTTAAGGTCAATTTCTTGTGCAGAGAATGGCAGCCATTTGGGGAGGACCCCAGGAGCAGTGCAAGCCCCATACTGTTATCTGGATTCCTCACTCATGGCTTATAGCCCCACAAGTTTTAGCATGAGATAACTACTAACTTTTAAACACTACTCCAGGGGGTAGGAAGACAGCTCAGCAGTTAACACTTGCTCCTGTTCCAGAGGGCCTGAATTCTGCTCTCAGCACCCACAGCTCACAAGCACCTGTAACCCTAGCTCCTGCCGAGTGTGTATCTTCTTCTGGTGCCCAGGAGCAGCCACACTCATGTGGGCACAGATGCAACACCTGCATTTAAAAATTTTAAAACAAAAAGGTTTTAAACATGGCACCATTCTCTGTAGGATCCAACAAAATAGATAAGCAGAAAGGCCAAGTATGGCGGCCTGACCTGTAATCCCAGCACTTGGAAGACTGAGGCAGGACTGTGAATCCTGAGCCAGCCTGGGCTGCATGGCCAGTCCTGTCTTTTGAAAAAGGCTGGGGAGGGGTGAAAAGATGACTCAGCTGTTAAGTGCACTGTCTGTTCCTGCAGTGGAGCCCACGTGGTGGCTGACAATTGTCTCTTACTAGTTTCACTGGACCTGAGCTCTCTTCTGGCCTCAGCCATTACCCCCTGCATGCATGTGGTACAGACATCCATGTAAGCAAACCACCCACATACATAATACAAATTTAAAGGAGAGGCAGAGCCAGATTTCTCCAGGTGATGACTTCTTTGGCAGAAGGGGAGATGGAAAACAGCTTGAGAGGCTCAACCCTGCAAGCTCCTCTCTGCGCACAGACACACATGCATATAGACACTCCTCAGCCTGCAAGGCCTAGCCTTGGAATTTATTTCTGTAAAGTTCACTAGTGTGAGGCAGAACATTCCTTTCAACACGAAAGATCTAGGATGTCTGTGGTTGCAGTCTCCCACTGTGGCACAGCCTGTCCTCCCTTGAATTTATGATCTTCCCACCGCAGCCTCTTGAGAGCCAGGGTTATCAGCAGCCAGCCCCAGGTGGTCACTGGTTTGGTGTGCCTCTGAGTCCAAAGCCAGAGTTTGTTGGCGCTTGCTTTCGAAGTCCAGGAAGGTGCTGAGAACAGAGGCCTGGGCTACTGCGGCAATGCCCACAAGAGAAAGAGCAGACAGTCTTCACAGCTTGAAGGAATAGGAAATTATGTCACTACATCGAAGCAGGGCCTCCGCCTGCACACCTATGGGAGTCTGCAGCTGGGAAACGTAGAAGTTAGCTACATCCAGGTCTGTGGCACCAAACTGGGCAGTCACGTGTACACCTTCGTGCAGTGTGAAACTCACAGGGTGGCCCACCATGGCTAGGAGGCTTCGGAGGTAGCGCTCCCGCAGAGCGGCTCGGGCCCGCTGTTCCTGTGACTCTGGCGGATCTTGAATACGACCTTCTCCGACTTCTGGCCTCAGGATGGTCCTGCGTCCATCAGGGGCAAAGCCTCGGCTGAAGCCATCCGGGCCCCGAGGGAGGCGCAGCACCGGCACCGGCACAGGAATGATTGGTAGGCTCTGCATGGTCCAGGCTCTGGGAAGAAGGTCAAAGAGTTAAAGCCACACGGCTCCAGGAGAGAATAAGTCCGCCCTTTGCTTTCTCCTCAATCAAGACTATCACTGTCCTTTAGGACCTGCGTCAATTCCCCCAGCTCCACCCCAGATAGGGAATTTTGTCTGTCTGTTGTTACAAGGTTTTGGAGACAGCGTCTTGCTATGTAGCTCAGGCTGATCCCGAACATACAGGCACCCTGCCTTCTAACTGCTGAACAGGTATGCGACACCATATGGGACTCTTTTGCCTTCTGTTGTTTTGAGAGGGTCCCTAGCCCAGATGGACCTTGAACTCTGTGGCCAAGGACCTTGAATTTCTGACCCTCCTACTTCCTACCAGGTGCCAGCATTACAGGTTTGCTTTGCCACCCTCTGTTTATGGGGTACTGTGGATGGAAGCCAAGGCCTCCTGCATGGTAGGCAAACTCTATACTAACTGCACCCCAACCCTCTTTTTGTCTACTTTGATCATCATAGTTTTTTTATGGTTCTGGGGTAACTGATAGAAGAATATTCCCAGCCCCTCTCAAATATAGCCTATTCTTAACTCAGTCAGCCAGAATCCTGACAGCTAGATCCAGAATGATCCAGTGACCGCTAAATACTGCAACTACTGAGTGAAAACAGCCTATGCTTAAGGAGACCTTGTCAGGAAATTTTAAGAGTTTGCAGTATCTTGGGCTTATTGTTTTCTTAAAGATTTATAAGCACACTGTCACTGTCTTCAGACACACCAGAAGAGGGCATCGGATCCCATTATAGATGGTTGTGAGCCACCATGTGGTTACTGGGATTTGAGCTCAAGACCTGTGGAAGAGCAGTCAGTGCTCTTAACCACTGAGCCATCTCTCCAGCCCAAGGCCTTTTGTTTTCAAGTGTGTGTGTGTGTGTGTGTGTGTGTGTGTGTGTGTGTGTGTGTGTGTGTGTGTAGTGGTACACTTGTTTAGCTGAAGGTCAGAGGACAGCTTGTAGAAGCTAGTTCTCTCCTCCCTCTACATTACCAGGGATAGGACCACAAGAAGGCTGTCAGCTTGGTGGTGAGAGCCTTGAGACTTCACTCATAGAGCCATCTTACTCCTTAATCTTTTTTTGGGAAGAGGGGTGGAGGATGGAGAAGGGCACAGGCTATCACTATATACCCTACACTGTCATGGAAGCTACCGTCCTGTCTGCCTTAGCCTTCCTTAATCCTGTAATCTCAGGCCATCTGCATTGTTTTAAGGTCCCTCCAAAGTCTCATAATCCCAGCACTAGGGATGCCAAGGCAGGAGGACTGACTTCAAGGCCAACCAGATCTAGATAGGGCATCAGCATCCCAAACCCACTAGAGTTACCAGCCCTGTTTTGTCCCTTCTTGCATCCAGCCACCACCATTGCATGCCTGGACTGTTCCTGTGACCTCCCCACTGGGCTCCTAAATCCACCCTCCCTGTGGTGTATTCCTTTTTATTTTTTCTTTCTCCGTACTTCCTCCCTTCTCTGAAACAGAGCCTCAGTGTGTAGCCCTGGGACTCACTATATAGATGAGGCTGACCTCAATATGCTTACTGCTGCCTCCCTAGAGTTGGGGTTAAAAGTGTAGACTTCAGGCTTGGGGATTTAGCTCAGTGGTAGAGCGCTTGCTTAGGGAAGCGCAAGGCCCTGGTTCAGTCCCCAGCTCCGAAAAAAGAACCAAAAAAAAAAAAAAAAGTGTAGACTTCAAGTCTGGCTTATTTTTTTGTTTGTGTGTATGAATGTACATGTGTGAACTGCTGTGCCCATTCCTGGGCATAAAAGCCAGAGGAGGACATAGGTATCCTACTCCAGCCCAATGTTTTCCCCACAAGCTGTAAACTGGATCTGGCAACATCTAAATCCTGGGTCAGTGAAGACCTCCACAGGTCTCAGAACTTGTACCAAGCCTGGCCGCCTGACTTCAGAAGCCGCAGAGTCCAAGGAGAGAACAGAGTCCTAAGCCTGTCCTCCCTCCAGATGCACACTGTAAGGTGCACCATGCATACACACATGCACTCGCGCACAGGTTAAAAACAAGCAGACACACATAACTAAATCCAGAGTGACTTCTGTTTAGACCATTCTTTGGGGTCCTCACAGTGGAAGTTACATGACCTTGTCACCCTCTGACCTCATCTCCCCTCCCCTCCCCACCTTTGGACCAGCTAATACTCCTGAGGTAGAGCAAATACAGCCCTGCCACAGGACCTTTGCACTCATTGCCTTTCCCCGGAGACATGGGGATGCCAAGCTCACTTTCCTCCCTCACCTCACTGATCCATCATCATTTCTTTTCCCATTTTCAAACCACTATTTCTGAGAAGAGGTCTCAGATAGCCCACACTGACTGCAAGCTCACGGTGCAGCCCAGGCTAGTCTTGAATTTCTGACCCTCCTTCTGCTACCTCTGAGTACTGGGATGTCAAGCTGTTTTATATAGTACTAGAAATCAAATCCAAGGTTCCATACATGCCAGGTCAGCACTTGACCAAAGCTGGATGTGGTACTGCCTGATTTTAATCCTAGTACTCTAGGTGCAAACACAGGCAGATTCCTGAGTTTGAGGCCAGCCTAATCTACAGAGTGAATTCCTGTCTTGAAAAACAAACAAACAAACAAACAAACAAACAATGCAGAGGGAATTCTATACTGTTCACTCTATACTGTCAAACCTCATGCCCCCATGAGGTCTTGTCACATTGCTTGGGCTGGGGGCTGGTCTTGAACTCCTGGGTTCAGGTGATCCTTCTGCTTCAGGCTTCAGTCCTGTGCCAACACCTTACCCCATCTGTTCCTCACAGCAGCGTGTGCTCCTGATGGAATGCTTCCCGGGCCCAGGAAAAACAAGGTTCCCTCCAGGAAATGCAGGTTTTCTTTCACCAGTGTGCAGACACCAGTACCTCTACTGTAGACCAGGCTGGCCTGGGACTTGTGACTGCTAATGCTGGAACTATGAACATGGCTAACTTGGGTTTCTACTGGCCTGTTGGTACAATCAAGAGTCAGCAGTGAGGGGGCTAGAGATGTGGCTCAGCCATTAAGGGCACTTGGGAAAGCAGGTTCTATTCCCAGCACTTACATGATGGCTCACAACCATCTGAAACTCATGCTTCAGGGGAGCCAATGCCCTCTTCTGGACTCTGTGGTTACCAGGCACTCACATGGTGCACAGACATACACGCATGCAAAACATTCACTCACATTTAAAATGTTGCAAAAGAAAAGTGATGGTTCAGCAGTGGGTTGGAATGTAGCTCACCTACATGTGGTAGATGCTCTCCTAGCATGTAGGAGGCCCTGGGTTTGAACACAGCACTTCTTAAAACTGGTTATGAGGGCACACACCTGTGAGCGCAGGCAGGAGGCTCAGAAGTTCAAGGTCATCCTTGGCCACATGACAGCTTGAGGCCAGCGTGAGCTACATGGGGGACAGGAGATGGCGCAGAGGGTAAGAGTAACTGGCAGGCTGAGACCCTGTGAGGAGGAGAGAGCCAACTCCTGAAAGCTGTCTTCCTTAATACCACACAAACAAACAAATGTAATGAAAATCCGAGGCCCAGGCCTGATCTACAGAGCAGTCAGGGCTACATGACAAACCCTGGGGGAGGGAGATGAGGAGGACCAGCACAGGTAAGTGTGTGATCTGAGGTAGACGTGATTACAGCATGTTGCCTTGAAGCCTAGGCTAGCTTCTCCCTGGCGATCCTCTTCTTCAGTGGAATACTGGGATTCCAGGAAAGCTTTGAAATTCCATGGAAGCACAACCTCACCAGCTTTGTGTTTATTTTTTACATATTCAGGCTTTCTCTGCCATCCCAAGTACAGGTCCCTGCACAGCAGATCTTCTGCTGGCCGACCTTAAGATCACAGCCCAGCAGTGAACACAGAAGCAATTATCCAGACAGGGCTGGAGAGAAAGAGGCTAGAGAAGAGTCTAAGTCTTGGAGGAGGGAGGAGAAACACTGGACAGTGGTTTCCAGAAGGGCTTGGGAACAGTTCCGGGTCAGTCACACCACAGTGCAGTCCCGGATCAAATAAGAAGCTGAGCCATGTCAGAGAACACACCACAGTGGCAGCACAGGGAGGTTTAGGCGGGACAACTGCAGCCCCAGGCCAGCCTGGATATACTTCGAGGCATGGCAATAGATTGGAATGAGGAGGTTGAGAGAGGTGGGCACACATACTCCTCTGAGCAAGGAGGAACATGAGCTATCCCTTCCTAGGAACCCCATGCTTACTGTCTAGAGCATGGACTTGTGGGAATGAGGGAGGGACAGGGAGTCCAAGACAAAGGCCACTGTATCTCTGCTTATGCTGGCCCTTGTGAGAGGAGCTGTTGGATTAGTGCTGTGTGGGGCATGCAAAGCACTCAGCAAGTTGTGCAGGTGGAATAAGAAGTCTTCCAGGGGAGCTGGAGAGATTGTTCAGCTCTTCCAGAGGTCCTGAGTTCAATTCTCAGCAACTACATGGTGGCTCACAACCATCTGTAATAGGATCTGATGTCCTCTTCTAGTGTGGGTGAAGACAATGACAGTGTACTCATATACACAAAATAAAATAAATATTAAAAAAAAAAGTCGGGGTTGGGGATTTAGCTCAGTGGTAGAGCGCTTGCCTAGGAAGCGCAAGGCCCTGGGTTCAGTCCCCAGCTCCGGAAAAAAAAAAAAAAAAAAAAAGTCTTCAAAGCAGGCTCCAAGGCCCTGCAACAGATGAGGAAGACTAAGCCTAAGGGCTAAAGGCTGTGTGTGTGGATGTGTGTGTAGGGTGAAGACCATCCAGAGCCTCTAGCAGACAGGTAAGTCTATCACACCCTTAGGCCCTCATAGGTGGATTCCAGGCAAGTACTCTACATCCTGAAGCCCTATCTATCTATCTATCTATCTATCTATCTATCTATCTATCTATCTATCTATGAGACAGTGTCTCATGTTGACCCCAGGTGGCCTAAAAGATCTGACTGATCCTTTACTGGCAATGGTGGCGCACACACCTTTAACCTCAGCATTGGGGAAGCAGAGGATCTCTGTGAGTTCGAGGCCAGCCTGGTCTACAGGGGGAGCTTCAGAATAGCCAGAGCTATAGATAGAAATCCTGTCTCAAAAAAATAAAAAAAAAAGAAAGAAAGAAGGAAAAGAAAAGAAAAGAAAAGAAAAAGAAAGAAAATAAAAGAAACCAAGTCTAATCCTCCTGCCTCCATCTACCCTGTCCTAGGATTACAGGCCTGTGACCCCATGCTGCTGGGATTAAACACGTGCTCCAGCAACTGAGCTACACTCCTGCCTCCCAGACTGCTTTCATTTTCAAGTTGGGCTCTCACTAAGTGCCCAGGCTGGCCTTAAACTCATCTGAGGCTGAACCAAGTTGTTTAGTCCTCTGCGTGCATGCATGTGGCCCAGCACATACATGGGGTCAGAGGACGCCTTATAGGAAAGACTCTGTTCTCTCCTTCCACCAACTGGGTTCCTAGGACCAAACTCAAGACATTGCCTCAGTCCATGTGGCAGTTCTCTTTTAAAGGTTTATTTATTTATTTCATGTATATGAGTATAATTCAAACACATTGGATGAGGGCATTGGATCCCATTACAGATGGTTGTGAGCCACCATGTGGTTGCTGGGAACTGAACCAGGACCTTTGAAAGAGCAGTCAGTGCTCTTAATCACTGAGCCATCTCTCCAGCCCCATGTGGCAGATTTTTGATCCTCCTGTCCCAGACTGAGGACCTGGGATTTTGATACAGCATCACACAGCCCAGCTACCTGCATTTAAAAAATATAACTGCCTACTGTCACTCCAACTGAGTCAGGGGCCACATGCCCCAAGTCTGCCTTCCTACTCAGGTTAATACTCTAGCATTGTAATAAAAGCATCTTCGGCTGGAGAGATGGCTCAGCGGTTAAGAGCACTGACTGCTCTTCCAGAGGTCCTGAGTTCAATTCCCAGCACCCACATGGTGGCTCACAACCATCTGTAATGGGATCTGATGCTTTCTTCTAGCCTGCAGGTGTACATGCAGGCAGGATGCTGTATTATACATAATAAACTAAATCTTAGAGAGAGAGAGAGAGAGAGAGAGAGAGAGAGAGAGAGAGAGAGAGAGAGAAGCATCCTAATAACAAGGGCTACTACTTAAGGAAGGGCAGATGGGAACTAAGCTAGCAGTCGAAGAGCTTTTTCTTAAATCCCCAGACAGAATTAGACTGGGAACCAGTGAGGAGCCCCTTGTTTGCTCCAATAGAGAAAAAGTATATGAATGGGGTGTGGGATCCTGGCAGTCTATAGAGGTTGAGGCTCAAGAATTTCATATTTTAGGGGTTGGGGATTTAGCTCAGTGGTAGAGCACTTGCCTAGGAAGCGCAAGGCCCTGGGTTCGGTCCCCAGCTCCGAAAAAAAGATCCAAAAAAAAAAAAGAAAAGAATTTCATATTTTAGGCTAGCCTGTGCCATATAATAGGACTCTAAGATTTGATAAGATTTGATTATATCCAGAACCCCCAATTGCTGGAATGCATCTAAAGCTAGACAGCTGGGTCCAGACTGGCAGGTGTCAGAAGAAAGCAGCTATCTGTGGCCGCTGAAGCGGGTGCTTTCTCCTGGCCTTTCCTGGTAACACAACTGGGCCTGGAAAGCTCTAGAGACAGGGTGGAAGAGTTAAGAAAACAAGAACTGGTTTATGCTGGGTGTGGTGATGTACACACCTTTAATCCCAGCATTTGGGAGACAGAGGCGGGGGGCCTCGAGTTCAAAGCCAGCCTGGTCTACAAAGTGAGTTCTAGGACAGGCAGGGCTACAGAGAAATCCTGTTGAAAAAACAACAAAGATTTGAGAAAAGTCAGGAAGAATATGTCCTAGTGTCCTAAATGGCAAGGACAGCTGGAATTATCCTCTTCCGGGTTATCCTGAAGACCAGGATATCCAGAGACCGTCAATTTCCTGCCCAGAGGTTACAGTCCAAACCCATACATCCCACTCCCTTGCTAAGTAGTCTTTTAGCCCAGAGCGGGTAACAGGCCTTCCATCAGTGAATAGGAAGCTGTTCACAGGCTATCCTTGGTGCCTCGTGAAGATTGGAGTGAGGCATGGGGAGAAAAAGTTAGATCAAGGCCAGTCTTTGAGGGCATGCTAGCCAGTTCTAGTGTGATGAGAGTGGCCCTGGCAGGCCTTGCACTTCTTCCCTAGTCCCTCCGCCTTGATAAAAAGCATTTGATCACATTCCTAAAGCCAGCCACCAAAGTCCATTCCCTTATTTGGATACTTCCACTTCCTCCTCCTAAGGTCAAATACCAAGGTAAGGCCAACAAAGTATCAATGTCCAGCCCCTTTGGCGGCTCACCTAATTAACACCTCATCCTAACACAGGATTTCTCCTGGTGTCTTTATAAACTGCCATTTGTCTATGGGCCATGTCTGTTTGTCTCTATCCAGAGGAAGACCTTTGCTTCTCTGGGACAAAAACACATCCTCCTTCTCCCTTGTTCCCTTCCCCATCTCCCTCATTCTCTATCTTCTGTCTTTGTCTCTTATTCCCTGCCTTCTGTCCCTCTGGGGCAAATAAATCTCCTTTGTGCTGGGAACTTGAGTCCTGGAAGTTCTGAGCAGATATTTTCCCTTTCAGTCTTAGCTACTCTAAGAGAGTTCTACAGCAGCCTCAATTACATAGGGAGAGGCTGAAGATGTAGCCCAATTGGTAGAGTACTTGTACAGAAAACATAAATCGGGCTTCCTTCACCAACTTAAACTGTGTGATAGTATAGACCTGTAATCTCAGCCTTTGGCAGGTGAAGGCGGTATGTAAAATTCAAAGTTACCCAGGGACACACAGTGAGTTCAAGGCCAGCCTGGGGTTACTGTTTTGCCTCCTAGTTTGGGGAGTGAGAGTGGGGGGAGAGGGGGACGACAAAACAAAACCCAAACAAGAAGAAGAAAGTGGGGGGTTGGGGGTTTAGATCAGTGGTAGAGGGCTTGCCCAGGGAGACAAAGGCCCTGGGTTCGGTCCCCAGCTCCCAAAAAAAAAAAAAAAAAAAAAAGAAGAAGAAAGTTAAAGAGGAATGAGTCAGTTTGGAGGACATTAGGTCTACCTTGAGTTACGAGGATACGAAACTAGCTGGACTTCCAGAATAGAAGACAAGGCCTAGAGTAATTAATCGGCTACCTATTTCTCCATACACTCTATAAGGTCTGCTGTCCTCAGACCTCCAATGCAAATTCGCTAAATGAGGCCACACCCGAGAGTAGGCAGCCCGAGGGCAAGATCTGTTCCCTTCTCAGCTCCTATGGGCGGGTCAATTTCCTTTTAATTCCTTCTAGCCGCGTAAGTGTCCTTTTCAAATTCTAAGAATGTCCACCCGCTTCGGGGCAGCCACCTCCCACCCCGCCCGCCCCGCCCGGCGGTCAGAGCACTGCCCCTCTCCAGGCCTTTCCTTACCCGCAGCCCCCTCCCGGTGCGGCGGACACGGAGGACATCCCACGACCGCGGCATACTCACCAAGGCCTGTCCCTGCAAGCTCTGCTCTTACGCCCGCGCTGCCGCCGCACAGGTCCCAGCAAGAGCCAAGCCCCGACCGCCTAGGTTCCGCCCGCGCAACCGCCGCAGACGTCCGGGTGGGCATCGAGTCCCGAGCGCCTGGGTTCCGCCAGCGCCTCCACTTTCCCCACATGTTCATCTGCCGCTCCTGGGTCACCCGATCGGGACTGAGGTCTACCAACCTATGGGTTAGGGACGTTTAAGATACCCACTTTGGGAAGCACGAAACAGAGGTTCAGAAAGTTGGGCATTCCAGGTTTGGAATCCCCAGCACCCTCGGGAGGTGAGGCAGGAGGATTGTCAAAGTTCGAGCAAGGCCTGACAACCTGGGCTATAGATAAGGCCGCATCTGAAAAGGGGAATGGGGTCGGGAGTGGGAGAGGAAAGAAGAAGCAACGAGTAGTGGCTCACATCTGTAATCTCAGCATTTGGCAGCCAGAGACAGGAAGATTTGGATCAGTTAGAGATAAAATGGGGGGGGGGGCGCAGAAATAGGAGAACCAAGCAGAAGAAGCATCAGCTGCTGCTGCTCAGAATAGAGGTTTCCTATCAGCTGCTTGGGAGGTACCCCCTCCCCTCAGTAGGAAGCTGACCCCTCGCCATCCCCGCCTCTAGCTACCAGGAAAGGGGCTTACAGAGTGCTACCGCTAGGATGGGCAGAGGTCATTTTGTCCCTCAGCCCTCTCTGCTACCCTCGTTTACAAAGGGAAAAACTGAAACCCTACATTGGGGCATGTGAAACCCCACTGATCTCAGCCCAGGTAGAATTGATTGCATCCCCACAGAGTTCACTTAGGCAGGAAGAGGACTTCCCCTGACTGCCTAACACACAGGTACTCTGCAACTATCCGTGGAAACGAATACCGTGCTCCAATATAGGTGTTGACTGAATCATGAAAGCATGGGTTCTGGGGGGTGGGAAGGGGCACTGCCTGTCCTAGCTACTAGGGAGGCCAAGGCTCAGGATTTTCTAACCAGACAGTAGGGGCCTTTTTTAGGAACGGAACACCCCAATGCTCTCTTTTTTTTTTTTTTTGGTTTTTTTTTTCGGAGCTGGGGATCGAACCCAGGGCCTTGCGCTTCCTAGGCAAGCGCTCTACCACTGAGCTAAATCCCCAACCCCCCCCAATGCTCTCTTAAAACCTGCATTCTCTTTCGAGTTGGGGGAACAAAATAAGCTACAAGTTAGCAAATAAATAAGCCAAGGTCCTTCAGAGAGACTGGGGACATGACTCAGTTTGGCTTGCCTAGCCTTACAAGACCCTAGTTCCATACTTAGCACAAGAAAAAAATGGCTGAAATTATACCTACTACTTGGTGAAGGTGGAACTAGAGGTGCTCAGGTTAAAGGCTAGCCTATGCCACAATACATGGCCCTGTCACCAAAGACAAAGGGTAAAGGATGGGGCTGGGCATAGAGCTCAGTAATAGAATAATTGGCTGAGATGTACAAGGCTCTGTGTTCTGCTCCTCTGCACCCCCAAAAGAGGAGACAATAAGGACAATGGGCACAATGATAGCAAGATAGTGGTTAAACCAGGCGTGTGTAGAGGGAAGACAGCACGTGCAAATTTGGGGACAGCCTAGAAAATGAAGGAGGAAAAATGCCAGGCAAGATGGCACACACCTTTACCTTTAATCCCAGCACTGAGGAGGCAGAGGCAGGTGGATCTCTTATGAGTTCCATGCTAGCCTGGTCTACATAGTGAGTTGCAGATCTCTAAATAGAGTGACCCTGTCACAAACAAACAAACAAACAAAAAACCCTAACCCCTCCAGAGAGAGAGAGAGAGAGAGAGAGAGAGAGAGAGAGAGAGAGAGAGAGAGAAAAAAAAAAAAAGGGGAAAGTGAAAGAGGGACTGGTGGGCTCAGTCAGTTAAAGAGCTTGCTGCCAAACCTAAGGAGATGAGTTCAAATCCGTAGACCCACATGGTAGAAGGAGAGACATACCTCCTGATTTCTGTCCTCTAACCTCTACTTGCATGCTGCGGCATATGTGAACACACACTAAGTGAATGCAAATTTTCTTAAAGTGGATTAATAAGTAAGTTGATTTACTGATTCTCAAAAGTACATTTTAAAAGCCACCTTTGTGTTGAGCATGGTGGCGGCATGCCTTTAATTTCAGCAGAGGCAGAGACGGGCAGATCTCTAGAGGAGGCCAGCCTGTTCCACAAAGCGAGTTCCAGGACAGCCAGGGCTATTCAGAGAAACACTGTCTCAAATGAAGGTCACCTTCGGTGGTGGTCTGGGTCCAGCCTCTACTAAGGCTTTCAAGGCTTCGAGGGAATTGGGAACAGATGGAGGTCATAGGGAGTAATTTGCAAGGCCTTCGGCAGGGTGTGGCTACTTTAGATATGCTGGCCAGGGAGGCCCTGGGCCCTCCGGAGGACAATTGAGGCCTTGCCTGAATAACAATATGAGGAACTTCAGAGCTTGGCCTTGGAATTCACTCAGCTGCCTGAGGACACCTGGGGCCGGACACACCAGGGCCCTAAACATACTGGAAGCTTGTGGTGGGTGGGTGGGTGGGGAGGACGTTCAGCAAACAGTTCTACTGTGATGTGGTAGATGCCAGGAAGAAAAGAGAACTCAGAAAGGATTGAGGGTGTGGCAGGGTGCTGATGCCACTTCAAGCCGAGTACCGGAGAGAATTCTTATCTGAGGAAGTTCAGGGGGCCCCAGAGGGAGGCAGAGGGGACAGCTGGCCCTTTGGTTTCAACTCGTAGCCTGGGACTAGGAAGAACATACTTCTGTTTTGTTTCAAACCTTTCCAGACCCCCACACCTAACCCCGCCCTGTACCAGGAAAACCAACTAACCTCAGAGTAGCCAAAAGACCCTCTGGATATGACCTTTACCCAAGTTCCTGCCCCCCCCCCGTCTTGTTAGTTCAGAATGCATAGGTTCCTTCTTGGCTTTTCTTGGTACCTTCAAAAACCTCGGGTCTTCATATTTATTTACTTATTGAGACAAGATCTCCCTAGATAATATCCTGGTTAGCCTGGAACTCATCACGTAGACCACGCTGATCAGGAACTCTTGGGCAATCCTGCCTCTCATTCCAACATGTAGTATTGGGCTCACAGTATGTACTACCACCATCAAAGGGGGGGAGCGTTTTAAAAAAACTTTATTTGTTTCAGGATCTCATGTACCCAAACTGGTCTCAAAGTCCCTATGTAGCTGACCTCCACAACTTCCATGTGCTGAGATTACAGATAGACAACGGCCACCCTGCCTTCCCAGGTACAGGGGAGAAAATAGAAGTCCTCTTGTGGGGTACCCCTGCCTGCTTCCTAGCTTGATTTGGCTCCAGGGCACTTGTCTGCACAAAGGATACTCTATATACTATGAAACAGCCCCAATGGGCCTTGAATTTGTAATTCTCAGGCACATGAGTAGCTGGGAAAACCAGGAAGAACTGAGGTGAAGAAGGGTCTTTTTTTTTTTTTTTTTTTTTTTTTTTTGGCTTTTTGAGACAGGGTTTCTCTGTGTAGCCATGGCTGTCCTGAGCTGGGCTTGAATTCAGAGAATCCACCTTTCTCTGCCTCCGGAGCATTAGGATTAAAGGCATGCACTTTTACAGTCATTTCTATGTGGTGACCACTCCCTCTCAACTGGAGAAATAGGGTACCGAAGTCTGGGATGTAGCCCACTGGGTGGAACACTTGACTAGAAGAGTGTCAGAGGTTCTGAGTTCAATGCCCAGCACCACACAATATGGGTGTAGTGAGGCACCCCTGTAAAACCACCGCTGGAGAGGGGGAAGAAAATCAATCGAACGAAGCCATCCTCAAACTAGCCGTTACATGGCTAGGTTGAGCTTAAAAGGCAAAAAAGAAAAAAGGGGGGGTTGTTTAAAGCGAAATTTTCTTAGTATACTTCCCCACTAGTGAGAGATGTCCACCACTTCTCGCTTGGGGCATGAGGGGCTGCATCCCGAGCCTCAGGTATCACCAGCGCCTAGGGGTGGGAACGAGGGGCATTGGGAATAGCTTTTTTCACTCTCCTGGGTGAAATCGAGCCCAAGGGAGGAGGGCACAATTTGCGCACTGGTCCCCGGGGCAGCGGGCTGGGCGGGGAAGGTCGAGTTTGACCGCCGCGACTGGCCCCGAAAAGACCCCGCCCCAGTGGGCGGAGACAAGGCAGGACCAGCACGTGTAAAAGGTTCGGCGCGGGTCGCCTAGAGCTACTCACTCACCTGAGCGCCTGGCCGCTACGCGAATTACCTCTGCGTTCTTGCCCCATGTCCCGCCGCAAGGCCGGCCGCGTGCCTCGCCGCGTAGACCCGGAGCCCGACGACGACCTGGAGATGCCTGATCTCATCATTGATGTGAAACCGGACTGCGACCTGGGGTCCTTGGCACAAGGGCCCTGGTCCGCGAGGGACGTGCCCATGCCGGGGCTCTTCGATGTGGAGCGTCGCCTCCAAACCGCCTCGCGCCCACTTGGCGCGTCCAGCACGTGTGCCCCGTGGATGCCTCTGAGTTCTATGTCTTCCGGTGAGTTCCTACCTTCGCCCCTGCTTGCATCGGGACCTTTGGGTGGGTGCCTCTCCCCTGAGGATGGCCCGGGGACCGGCCTGGCCTCCCCAGCCTTCGCCTCTAACCTCCGGGTTTCCCCTCTCCACCTTGGAGCCCTCACTCGGAGCCGGGCTCCACCCCACCGCTCACCACCCGCTTCCTCCCTGCAGACCGCCAGCCCTGGACCGACAAGCACCCAGATCTGTTGACCTGCGGCCGCTGCGGGAAGATCTTCCCATTAGGGTCCATCACCGCTTTTATGGATCACAAAAAGCAAGGCTGTCAGCTCCGTCAAATCTCCGACCCCATCTCAGGTAAGTAATTCAGTGTGCAGTGCACGCCTGATCCAGGGTTGGACTTCCTGCCCTGCGGAGGAGCTAAGGTGGACAGATGGGGCACCAATCGTTACTTCCCCTTTCTCCTTGCTCCCCTTAGGGTAGAGCCTGGGCGTGGCTTGGTCTTGCCTGTCCTAGGGCAGGGACTAGAGATGGGGCGGGGGCTGGGCAGTGGAGGAAGGCCACCCACAAGGTGTGGCCAGCCCCAGAAGACTGGCCCGGGGTTTTGCCATACACCCCTAATTTAGTTTCACTTCTTCTTTCCCGTGGACAGAAATAACTGACCAGGTGGCTGGACCAGGGTTGGCAGTAGGGACCTAGTGGAGGATGGGACATTGGCCTGGGGAGTACCACACCTACTGTGTTTTGATCCTTCTCATTGAGATTTAGACAGTTCAGAACCAGGGAAGGGTCATCTGGCTTGTTCCCCTTGCTGGGATCTCCCAGCGGAGTGCTGGGAAGCCCCTGGTCTGGGTGCTACATACTCGAGTTGTATGTGGGGGAGGAATTAGGACTGCGTGGTGTCTGTCGAGTGAACTCTTGTTATGAGATTTTAAGACATGATCTGAACTTGAATTTCCAGCCCCCAGCTCATGTGGTGCCCAGGTGGAACTTGGGAAATGTAATTATATTTGGGGCTGGGATCCAATCAGCTTTGGTTGAGGGTGGGGCTAAGATGGGTTCACCTGAATAGCAACTCCAGCAATGACGTGTGGGCACTTGGTGTGGGTCTCTGCTGAGTTTTACATTTTAGACAGGGTCTCAATAAACTGTTATTATAGGCTTGGATAGCTGTGGGTACTTTGTTTTTTGAGACTGGGTTTCTAAGTAGCCCTGAGTGGCCTAGAACTCTGTAGACCAGGCTGGCCTCCAACTCAATAAAGATCTGCTTGCCTCTGCCTCCCCAGTGCTGGGATTAAAGGCGTGTGTCACCACCTTTGGCTTAGCTGTGGGTATTTTGCTATCTGAGGCTCAACTCACATTTGAGGGCTTATGGTGACCAAAACTCTCAGCTGTTCCCTATTTGAGGTCACAGCCCTGGAAGGGCCACTCAGACTCCCTATATTCTAGCAGCTTAGGAAGCGGGCAGAGAGGATCTAGTCCAAGGTTACACAGCTAGGGAGGAAAAGCCTTGAGTTTGACAGGTCTCTGTTTAGTTTTGGTCTGTGGTATCATAAAGGCCACCCCGTCCAGACTGGGATTGGGCTATCCAAAGTCTAATAGGTCTGGGGAGTGTCCTGTAGACAACATGGGACTAGAAAAACATCAAATTTGGAATCCACACACCAGCCCACCTCCCCTAGTGTTGTTTCTGTGCCAGGCCCCAGCTCTGGGCTTTCATATTAAGATCTACTTTTTGAGCCTCCCCAATTGCTTCCCCAATGCCTTGGTGCCCCCCACCCCTACAAATATTAAAACCTGTTTACACTTCAGGAGGTTCCCTGAGGGCAGCATCTGTCATGTACCATCCTATTGTGGTGATACTCACTGCCCCTTCCTTCCCTTTCAGAATCCAAAGATCTGAAGGCTCTGAGCTGCCTCCAGTGTGGCAGACAGTACACCAGTGCTTGGAAGTTGCTATGCCACGCCCAGTGGGACCACGGTCTATGCATCTACCAGACACAACAATTGGAGACCCCAGAGGCTCCGCTGCTGGGCCTGGCTGAGGTGGCTGCAGCCATGTCAGCAGTGGCAGTGGTGGGGCCAGTTGAGGACAAGCCCCCTTCAGTGAGTAGCGCTGCCCGGCGGAGCCCTACCTGCTTCGTATGTAAGAAGACCCTCAGCTCTTTCAGCAACCTCAAGGTCCACATGCGTTCCCACACTGGTGAGCGACCCTACTCCTGTGACCAGTGTTCCTATTCCTGCGCTCAGAGCAGCAAGCTGAACAGACATAAGAAGACCCATCGGCAGCCAACGCCTGGGAGCCCCTCCACTTCTGCCAGTAGCCGCGAAGTCTCCCCAGCAGCCCCTCCTGAACCAGCAGCCTATGCAGCTGCTCCAGCCAGCACTCCCCCATGCCAGAATGTGGAGAAGGCTGGAGCTGCCGCCACAGCAGGAATTCAGGAACCTGGTGCCCCTGGCAGTGGGGCTCAAGAGAGTCCAGGTTTTGGTGGCTGTGGAGCCACTGCCAAAGTAGAGAGGACTGACTCTGTAAAGATAGAGAAGATAACACCCAGGAAGAGTCACCGGGCTGGGGGCAAGTGTGAGTTCTGCGGGAAGTCCTTCACCAACAGCAGCAACCTCACGGTGCATCGGCGATCGCACACTGGCGAGCGGCCCTATACCTGTGACCAGTGTTCCTACGCTTGTGCCCAGAGCAGCAAGCTCAACCGCCACCGCCGCACACATGGGCTGGGGACTGGCAAGACTGTGTACAAGTGCCCGCACTGCCTCGTACCCTTTGTCCTGCAGGCCACGCTGGACAAGCACCTGAGGCAGAAGCACCCGGAGATGGCCTGAGAAATGTTCTGTACAGACAGGTGTTCCTCATCAAGAGGACACGGCCAGCACTTAGCCATTCTTTTGTGTAAATAAACCATCTCCTATTTACTCATGTGCCTGGACTTGGGCTTTCTTGGGGTGTCTGAGGTGGGATGCTCCCTCCATAGTGTGGACAGCTGGACAGACCGGTTTGGAGTGGGGGGTAAGTGCCCTGGGCACTGGAGGACTGGCACAGAAAGCTGTGCTCCCGGTTCTTGGTGTGGGTGAGGCCAGGGGCAGGGAGAGGCCTGGACCTGTCACCAGAGGCTTCTGGGCCCAGTCCAGTCCTATCCCGTCATCCACTGGCCCTGTCCACACATGCCATAGTCTGGGCCTTTGACTGGATTGGCCCCTTCCTCCTGCCCCTGCAGGCCTCACTCACCACACCCTGCAGGCTACCTACAGCACCTGCAGCAGTCTTCAGCCTAGAAGTTCTAAATTAGAGGACAGCATGTGGTGAAGTCCATTAAATAATGTTAGCTTTTATTTCACTACAGAAACCCAGCAGCATAACAGCCCCCAACTCTTCTTCTGCCTAATGTCTGTAATGGGGGCTTCGGGACCTGGACCTTGAACGCCTGCAGAGAAGGGGAAGACTATGAGGGTGGGATGCTGGGAGCCTCCCTCGCACCCACACATGCACCAACAGGCCTGGAGACAGTGCAGAGGGAGGAGTGCCTTCCGTAGGGAACAGGTACAGCCCCACCAAATGAGGGGGTATCAAAAGGAGGGACGCGGGGCACTTCTAGAAGAGCTGGAGGGTCACCCTTGGTGGTTGGGCTATCAGCCTCACCTGCGGGAAGAACTGTACTCTCGACCTGAAAAGAAAAGGAGGGTGATGTGATGCCAACCAGCCTCCACAGGCCATCCTCACCCTTGCCAAGACATCTCTGTGCCAGGATCAAGCTCCCCCCACATTCTTAGCATAAGGGACAGATTCAGTCTGTATGCTTCAAGCAGTGTCTTACTGGGTTTTTTTTGTTTTGTTTTGAGACCAGGGTCTTACTATTGTAGATCTGACTGGCCTCAAACTCTGAGAGCTTCCTGTCTCTGCCTTCGTACCTTCCTAGAGATGTGCCACAATACCTGGCTGTTTAAGACTTGAAAGGGGTTGGGGATTTAGCTCAGTGGCAGAGTGCTTGCCTAGGAAGCACAAGGCCCTGGGTTCGGTCCCCAGCTCCGAAAAAAAGAACCAAAAAAAAAAAAAGACTTGAAAATAGTACCGTGGAGTCTCTCTGTAATCTAGGTTGCTCCCAAGTACCAAATCATCTAGCCATCCTCCTACCTCAGTGCTGGCGTCTTACTGGGGGGGGTGGGGAAGTGCACTTTTTATTTGAAGCGGGGATTTCTCCCTGTAACCCAGGATGGCCTCTACCTCTTCAGTGCTGGGACCACAGTGGTGAGCTGCTTTCTAGTGGTCTCCTACCCTGGTACTGCAGGAAGGGTTGGGGGAACACTCACTGTAGCGTGGGGAGGGTGAGCGGCTCTGGCGGCTGTACTGGCGCTCCCACTCTTCTCTCTCCTTCTCTCGTCGCTCTCGCTCCCTGCAAGGGGAGAGGGGGGGCAACCAACAGGGAGGGGTGAGCACCTGCTGGGCTGTCCACCTCCACCTAGACCAGGAAAGCCAAGCCTAGCACGTTAGAGGGCTGGCCAACTGTCTCCCCACAGGCAGGACTGGGAACCCTGGCAGCCTTGTCTATGCCCTGTTCTCCCAGGGGTCTGTGAGAAGGACCGTGTTCCTAAAGTGAGGCTTGGACATGGCTGATGCAGACAGGTGGTGAGGTAAAGTGGCCAGAAGCCAACATGACCAAAGAGCAGAGCAAAGTTAAATCCCCGGTGACTCTTCTAGGGCTCTGTCTTTGAGAAGGTAGTGAGTGCAGCTAGGACTGGTCTTGAACTCATCATCATCTGGTGGAATTGTACAGGCATGAAAATACCATGCCTGTGCTCTTGCTCTACCCCACAGCAGTGTCTGACACTCAGTGAGCATGCCACACACGACATGTGGCAGGACAGCTCAGAGTAAACACTGCCATAAGCATGACAACCCGAGTTCCATCCCAGGTCCAACGCTGGAGAGTTCTGCTATCAATTCACAAGTTATCCCCTGGCCTCCACGCACATGCATGTGCACTGGCTGGCTGATATGCGCACTCTCTCTCTCTCTCTCCACCCTTCTCCCTCTTACACCAAGATAAACATGGCCTTCCATGCCTGTAATCCCAGCACTTAGGAAGACGAAGCAGGATTGCTACAGATTCATAGCTAATCTGGGCTACAGAGTAAGTTACAGGCTACCTAGACCTACACTGTGAAACACTTATCTCACAAAAGAAAAACAAAAATGTAAATTATGTATATTGTAAAGAAATGACCAAGCAGGAGCTGGCCTGGGCACTGGGCAGCAGGCTGTGCCACAGCAGTTGGTGGCATGGCTTACCACAGAGATAGGAGCCATCCCCACCACTGTTCCAGAGGAAGACAACTGAGCTCAAGAGAGCAAAATGTTTGTTCCTCTACTTTGACACAAAGCAGAAAGAACTGTCAGGAGCAGGCCCCCATCCCTGACCGGCTCCCCTCTTTGCCAATACACAGTGTAACAGCCCAGGCTTTGACAGAGACCCTCAGGTAGTCATCCTAGCGCTTGGTTTGGTGGGCACTGAGGGGATGGCCCACGTGAGGCTCCAAGATGATAGGTACCCACCCCAGAGCCACCTGATCAGACTTAAGATGGCTGAAACTAAATCCCAAGCCTGTGGGCCCAGGCTCTGACTGGCCCAACACCGAGTGGAGGAAGAGAAAAAAGAAGGAAAAGCTCTTGGGCCACGAGACTGGCCACAGTCAGCTTCACGTCACCAATTGTTAGGCATCAGACACCAAGGGACAGTTGCCAGGTATGGGGAGTCAGGAGGTAAAGGCCTGGGGCATGTGGAGGGCGGGCAGGCAGGCAGGCAGGCTGCCAGGGGAAGAGGACAGCAGTAGCTGGGCGTCAGAACCAGTGAAAGGACCAAGGTGGCTCCAACTACAGGAGGCTGGGTGGACCACAGGTCGGAGCCTTACTTCATTCGGATCTTTCGGGCCATGGCTCGCAGTTCATCCTCGCGTTCCTGCAACAGAAACAGCTATGAGGGGTGGTCCAGCCCCCCACCCACCTGCATGCCCTGCCCATCCGAGCACAGCCTGACCTGCCGCTCGTGCTCCTGCTGGATCATCTTCTCCTGAGCTGCCTTCTTATCCGCCTTGACTGTGGACGGAGGGAGAAAGGGTGTGAGGCTGAGGGCTGGGCTCACAGTCCCCACACCAACTGGACCTGCTCAGGCAGGCTCAAGAGAGGTCAGCCCACTCTTCCCACAGCTCCAGCTGGACTGGAGGCAGGACTTACACTGGCGGTTCAGAGCCTTCTGCATCCGCAGCTTCAGCCTCTCCTGTGGGGTCAGCTTGGGCTGCGGGAGAAGGGGCGGGACAGGCGTGGGTGCCCAGAGCTCGCCCAGCCCACCTCAGCCAAGAGTCTGGACTTAGGGGTCAGCTGGAGCCCCATGGGAGGCAGGGAGGGGACTTAGTTTGCCTGGGTAGCCCTTCCCCAGTCCCTGGGCTGGCTCTCCCCTCCCCCTGGGCCCCCTGCAGGCCCACCAGGCCCAGCTCTGGACACTGCTGCTGACGGGAATTAGACGGGCGAGTTCCAAATTCTTACTGACTTTGGCAGCTCCTGTCTCTTTACCAGCGGCAGGTTCGGTCCTGGGTTTTGAGAGAAAATGGCAATGCCACTTTTACCATAAGCCTCAGGACTGGCATCAGCCATGAGCTCCAGACTCCTCAGGATATGTTCCTAACCCTTATAACCTAGGCAGGACCACATCCCTGACAGCCTACTCAAGCCAAGGCCATGATGGCCCTGACCCCGCCCTGCAGTGCACACACCTCCCAGAATTGCCAGGATACTGCCACATTCCCCTCAAAATAAACTGAGGGGGGTCCCTCAGCACCAGCCAGGCCCCTAACTCACTTTTTCAGCTTCTCGCCCACAGCAGGGGATGCTGCTGGCCTGGTCAGCTTCTCCCTTGGGGGCGATGGCGAGTGACTCTGGCTCTGGCTGTGGCTCTGGCTGCGGCTTCTGCTCCGGCTCTGGCTTCGGCTTCCACTCCGTGTCAGACTGCGGCTTCGGGAAGGGCTGAGGGACCAGCTGCTGCGGCTATGACTGCTGCTGTGGTGCCTGGGGCCCCGGGCACCCCGCTTATAGCGGTCACCTGAACGGGAGCGGCTCCTAGGTGTAACAGAGGAGGAGGGCTGTGAGGCTCCAGGGACCTACAGGGAGTCACCCCAATTTCCAAATCCACTTTGCTCCACACCAATCTACAGGTTCTGCATCAGTTGCACAGCCCAGGGTTTCCCTTCTAGGAGCACTAGTAGTATTCTCAAGAAAGTAGTCACCCCAGGCTGGCATTCAATTTGTGATTGCCCCACCCCACCCCACCCCTGCCGCCTTTCCCCTGTGGTCATGCTACAGGGAAGACCCAGAAGCCATTTTCCAAGCACACAATTAATGAATCTCCCTAGGCTGATTAGTAATCGTCTTCAGTTCTGAGTGCATACTCAGTCTGGTAACATGCATGTTCAGCCTCCTGAGAGCAACAGAAAAATGACAGCTCGCCTAGCCGTTAATGACTGATGGGCCCAGTAGCTGTGTCTGTTCTACAAAGAAATTCCAGCTGTGTCACTAAGCCTGGCCCTATACAAACTCCCCACTGCTGCTTTCCCAAACCAAACTTAAAAACAGCTACAGCCCACGCTCCTCTGTCCCCTGGGAACCTTCCCTCTTCTTCAAAGGATGTTGCCCTGCCCACGAGGTTCCCAGGTCCTGTAGACCGGGAAGTTCAAGCAAAAGCCAAGGAGATACCTCCATGCCCCGCCCCATACTTTCGGTACCCACCCCGTCCTTCTTCCAATCACGTGCTTCCCAAGAGAAGAGGGGCTGGCCTGGTCTGTCCGCAGCCCGCCTCCCCAGTACCCGCTCCTGCCCTGTCGCTATCACAGACCTGCTCCTTCGGCGGGGCGCGTACCCGCTGCGCCGGGCTGGCGAGCGTGAGTAGCGGTGTCCGTCGCGGGAACCACCGTCTGAGTGCCGTCGTCCACGGCTGCGGGAGCGGGAATAGCGCCGGGAACGGGAGCGCGAGCGGGACCAGGAGCGGGAGCGAGAGCGCGCGTGGCGGCCAGAACGGTAGTAGCCACGGCGGGAGCGCGAGCTGGAGCGCGAACTGGATCGGGAACTGGAGGTCCTGGAGGCGGAGGACGAAGAGGAGCGGCGGCTGCGGGAGGACGGGGTTTGTCAACGACAACGTCCTAGGGGGCCCGTCCCTCCACCCGGCGGTCAGCTAGGGCAGGCACGAGCGTTACCGACCGGGCGCTGGCATTACGGCCTGGAGCGGGGCCACCCGGTTGGGGAGGCGCGGGGGGCTTCCCTGGGGCAGCCCCGGATGCGGCGGCTGCAGCAGCTGCTGCAGCTGCCTCCTCGTCGCTGCCTCCAAAACTCGTGATAAAAGTGATTTTTTCCTCGCGGCCTGGGCTCGGGGAGCGAGAGCGGGAGCGGGACTCCGAACTGGATTCGGAAGGTGACCTGCAGCCAGAGGGCGGGCAAAAGAGAGGCAGCATTCAGAGCCCCAGCTGTACCAGAGCCCTAGTGGGATGTATGAATTCAAGTCTAGCCTGGTATACATCCATTGCGAGGTCAAGAGCTACATAGAAAGTCCTTGTCTCAAAATATAAATATCTATAAATATCTATAAATATATATATATATATTATTTTTACTAAATAAGTCTGTGACTGGTGGCATGGCTCAGCAGGTAAGGCTTTTGCCTCCAAGCCTGAAAACCTCAGATCAATCCCAGAATCCACACAGTAGAACGAGAGCTGACTCTAAGCTGTCCTTTTATTTTCAGCCCTGTGGCACATGTGCACCACCCCGACCCAGACTGTTAAATGTAATTTTTCAGAAAATGGGGGTTGGGGGGGTTGAAGGGAGGGGTAGTGGCACACACCCTTAATCCCAGCAGTGAGAAGGCTAAGGCCGGCAGATCTGAGTTTGAGGCCAGCATAGAGAGTTCCAGGACAACCAGGGCTACATAAGAGTCCTTGTCTCAATGTCTCAATAAACAACAACCACAAAACCCAAAACAAACAAAAGAAGAAAAAAAAAGGCTGGCTTTCTGTGCTAGTAAAAAAACGAAAGACTAGGTGTAATTCAAAGAAGGCTTTGCCTATGCAAGAGACCCTGGGTTCCAGTCCTAGAACAGTAGCAAAACACAGTGAGGTCTTCCTGTCAACCTAGAGAGGAACTCAACTAATTCCATCCCATAAAATACGGACCCAGGACCCAGTGTTTTCCCTTTAGGGAAAAGCAGGCCAACAAAAGGTCCCTGGCCCACCAGGCCCCGCTCCCTGGCCTTAGGAAAGAGAGAGGTAAGTTAGACTGGACTGCCCTCTACAACCTAACACCCCGGGACTGCACCCTGGAGCCCGTCAGTGCCTGGCCTTTCTAATACTGGGAATCTTGTGTTAAAGACACCCAATATTCATGTCCTTTTATGTCATATTTGATTGTATCACAAGCCTGTACGTTAACATTGGAAGAAAAAAGAGATTCTGAATTTTAAAAACACTGAAGACCCAACCCCCACCCACAGACCACAGGATGCCATCTGCCACAGGCATGCCCAAAAGGTCAGTATCAATGACAGCGTCTTCCAGGGCACTGACACTTACCGCTTATAGGGGTCATAGGTGGGGCTGTCTCGGCGGGCATAACTACGGAGAGAACAGGGAAGGACAGGAGAGCTGGGACCAGGCTGGCTGGGGTGAAGCTGGCCCTATCCCACCCTGAACTCCAGTGCTGCAGATTGTGCACCCCATCTCATTATGGGGACCACACAGCTGTCTCCTTATTACAGCACGAGGCTCTAAGCAACAGCAACCAGAACAGCCCTGGCACTGCCTGGCCTTCCAATGCCGCACTGGAAGCCATGATGACCAGTCCCAGATCAATGCTGGCGTGAACACAGTGACCAACCTAATTCAGTGACTTATCCCAAATCTGAGAATTCACTCTTCATACGGGAGAAACAGTCCCTGTGAGGGCAAGTGACTTCCTAGGGTGGCACCATCCCTAGTGAGGAGCCAAGGTCCCAGCTCAGGCCTGTGGCCTGCAGCTACCCTCACTGCACACCACCATCACTCCCGACCCTTCACCAGGCATATGCCTGGGCTCCCAGGCCCAGAGTCTTCACTAGCCTCATCTGCTCTACCCAATCCTCTCTCAAGACTGCCTAGGCCTCTCCACTTCCCAGTGGAAGAAAACTAGCTAGAATGGAGTCACTTGTCTAGACCCTGTAGACATGACACTGACCAGCACAGGTGGTCATAGGTTCTGGCCACAATTCCCCCAGCCACCCCCAGCAGCCTCCTGTTCCACTCCCCAAGAGTCCCCAGTCCAGCAGGGTGGTGACTAGAAGGTGGGGCAGGTGGCCTCCCAGGCTACTCCTAGCTCTATTGGCTGTCAACCATGTGTATCATCACAGTTTTGCTGAAGCCGAGGCCAGGCTCCACTCTTGAGCCCCTGGCAGTTGAGGTTGCCCAGGGGAGAAATCCTACCTGGGAGGGCTAATCTTACGGCCCCTCAGCCGCTTCTCCCGGAACTCTCTTCGCTGTCGCCGTGAACGACGGCCCTAGGTGGGGAGTGCCAGGACGGTAAGGGGTGTGCCCTCGATGGAGATACACTTTTACACCCCCCCCCAACCCTACCCAGACCTCACCGAGTACATAGCTTTCTCCTCCTCCAGGGCCTTGGCATGTTTGATGGCCTCTGCCTCCTCCTTGTCTTTCCGTAGCATCCTGCGAAGGAAGTCAGAATTAGCATGAAGGGCATGGGTCCCAGAGTGAGCAGAGCCCTGGTAAAGGTGGCAAAGACAGCAGGGACCTGATGTCACGCCATGATTCTTGGATAGCCCTGTCCTTTGTCCAAGTCAGGACTTTGCTGTTACAGGCTAGCTGGTCTTGAACTCACTATGTAGTCCTAGTAGCCAAGAAACGTGTAGGCATGCACTGCCCCATCCTTTCCTTTCCTGCCCTTCCCTTTGACGGGGTCTTGTTCTGTCAGGCTAGCTTTGAACTCATGACCTTCTGCCTCAGCCCTGGACTGCAGAATCACAGGTGTGCGCTACTACATCTAATTTCTCTGATATGTTCAACACTCATTGAGCACCTAAAAAGGCTGGTTTTAGATGTGTTTTCCATGTGCTTTGTTTGTGCATATGTTTGTCTGTCACATGTGTGCCTGGTGCTCCTGGAGGTCATTAGAGGGTGCCATATGCCCTGGACTTGGTTGTGAGGCACCCTCTTTAGGACCCCTCTGTGCTGGCACTCGGGGCTGAAGAGATGGCTCAGAGGTTAGTATCTATTGTTCCTCCACAGAACTTGAGTTCAGTTCTAAGCACCCACATCTGATAGCTCACAACTGCCTGTTACTCCAGCTCCAGGGGACATAGTGCCCTCTTCTGGTCTGCACATGATGCACAGAACGATTTATAGTCAAAACAGTCAAAACACCCCTACACATAAAACCCAGAACCAAACAAAAGGGAGAATGCAGAAGAAAACTCTACGCCTGAAACTGTGAAAGGCAGAGCTGGGATGGCGGCCGCAGCCTGCCAACAGCATGGCTCCAGTTCAGTGACAGGTGTCATCTAGAGGTGACTCAGGGGTAGACGCTGACAGACCAGTAGACCTGATGTCCTCCTCTGGTACCTGCACGTCCATGGGCAATGCACCAGTGTGTGTGTGTGTGTGTGTGTGTGTGTGTGTGTGTGTGTGTGTGTGTATGTGTCTGTCTGTCTGTCTGGGTGGTGGTGGCAGCAACAAACACTTTTACTCCCTTAAAGGCAAAAGCACTAGAGCAGTGGTTCTCAACCTGTGGTCCTGACCTGTGGCGAACCCATATGTCCAAAGATATGTACAATTCATAGTGCCAGAAAAATTAGTTATGAAGAAGCAATGAAAATAACGTTATGGTTGGGGTCACTACAACATGAGGAACTGCATTACAGGACTGCAGGGTTGGGAAGAGCCACTGTGCTAGAGGGTTCTAGGTTCAGACTAGGGCAGGGACCAGGACTGATCCCTAGTTTCAGACAAAAACGGTCTCTGGTCTGTTGGTGCCACTGATGTAAAGAAAGTGATTGGTGTAGCATGACCGACCGTACAGGCAGTGGCAGAGGCCTGCTCATTATCATATGAACCGATGCATACGGCTGTCCACTAGAGGGTGCTGTCCCCAAGGAGCTCATAGCTTCCAGGTCACATTGTATGACCAGATCTGTTTCTGCAGAAAGTGGGGCCTCAAGTTCATAGCTCACAGGCTGAGAACAGCTGTTGGCAGCAGGCATGTGATGCAGAAGCCAGGGCAGGGCCAGAGTATGACATGGCAGCCAGCACTCTCACCTGACGAAGTCCCCGTCAGCCATGCCGTAGGTTGTGGCCTGCTTATTGAGATCAGCCACCTGCTCCTGGTTCAGCTCATCCACATCCACCTCCACGTCTGCACCAAGATAAAGGCTGTCAGGGACCCAAGCCCCAGGAGAAGGGGGGGAGCACCCCAAGTCGGGGCAGGTCTGCCAGATGAAGCCCCTTCAGGGAGGAAGCGGCTGTGTTGGCCCAGCTCTGAGGCCCAAGCTGGGGCTTGGGCAGCTCAGCACAGCATAGCACAGCACAGCAGGGACCAGTGGGGTGGATGGATGAGTCTGTGATGGAGTGCAGGAAAGACAAGAGGATGGGAGGTGGAAAGACATGGAGGTGGGGTGGGGCAGCAGAACGCATGTGGAGGGAGGGCAGGAAGGACATGGAGGGAAGGAAAGAAGGACAGATGAGAAGTTTAGTTCTGCCTGGGGCTAAGTCCGAATGTGCATCAGAAATAGTAGGATAGAGGGGGCAGTCTTCTTGCTGGGCAAGCCCACGGGGGGGAGATGGGGGGGAGGAGATGACAGTGGAGTGTGAGTGACAGAGGCTGGAGGATAAGCTCTAGGACTAGGGAAGGCTGCTTTTCCCAGGGCATAGCAAGGTCAGCCCAAGGAGAAGAAGAGGGGCTGGCTCCTAGGTGGGAGAATCTTCTAGATCAATGCCCAGAAATGGGGCGGGGCTTTGGGGGAAGGGGCACACAGGGGATAGGGGACAGGGAAAGCTGGAAGTAGCAAGAGGCTGAGGCCCTGTAGCTGGGGGTGGGGGATGGGGTGGGGGAAGGGCTTGTAAGCGCGGGTACCCCACAGAGGGTGAGGGACGAGACACAAAACCGATGCCCAGGGACTGCAGGTAGGGAGGGCAGAGAGGGGACCCCACCGATGTCGGGGATGACCTCATCTTCATCCGAGTTGCTCTCCTCCTCTGCTGGTGACTCTTCCTCCTCTGGCTTCTCGGCCACCTTCTCTACTTCAGCCACTGTACTATCTTCATAGGTGTAGCCGATGGAAGCCTTCTTCTCTGCCAGCCTGGGAAAAGAGCCATGAGCCAGGGGTACCCAGGAGGAACAGGGCCACAGGTGAGCCCCACAGTGTTACACACATCCACCTGAGCTCTTCCACTCCAGCCCACCCCACTATGGCCTGGTCCTTCCCATCCCTGTCCTGGTACAGGGCCTCCTCTTCCAAGAAGTCCTCCTTGTCCACCTTTCTCTCCTGCCTCAGGCACTGTCCTGGACCGTCCAAACTTGACGGTCTCCACATTGGCCTCCCCTGTCAGGATACAAGCGGACCCCAGAGTCATCTTGGACAGAGTGTACCTCAGCTCTGCCCTCAGAGGCCAGCCAGAGACCACTGCCAACTTCAACTGTTACTATACCCTGCCTCATCCCAGCACCCTTATCCCGAGCCACGGCTGAGCGTCAAGAAACAGATCCTGTATGTGGCTGCTCCCAGGTCGGAGCACCCAGCCAGGCTGGCTTTTGAGATGGCTGGCTTTATGACTCCCCATCAGCCACATTCCTCGCAGCTCCTGACTTAAAGCTGACTCTGAGGGCTGCCTTTCCTCAGCCCACCCCAGGACTCATACCTCCCATTCTGCAAGGCAGGAGCGACAAACCTGGGTGGAGCCTGTCTACTGTCACTGCCTCCCCCTCTCCACATATATGAAGGCAGCACCCATCAAGTGCTGACTGACATGAAGGGGTAGGAAGGCCGGTCCCCGCCCACCCCATCAGGCCAGACCCTGACTTACTTCTTCTTCTCATCCTCGCTGGGTCTCTGCAGGCCTCCATACAGCTCATCAATATAGATCTGATACAAGCACTGTTCCTCAGAGACTGGCAAGGAGAGGCACACACAGGTCAGCCCAGCCAGGCACATGTGGGTGGAGTGGGACACAAAGACACAGGAGGGAGTGGGAGGGGGACAACCAAGGCAGGGTCACCTATCTCAAATCACTCTTCTGTCTAGGACCCAAGTGACCACAGTATATAACATCAGCCAGATGACCCACTCACACTGTGACCTGGCTCCTTATGTTAACCCTTGACTCTTGTGTGTCAGTTCCCTCTTCTATAAAATGGGATCCCTGACAGAGAGTGAGTGCTTAGACCTAAGGGCCCCTACCACTGTCATGGAGCCTTTCTGGCCTCCAGAACCATAAACGCCTATAAGTGTTGGGCATCACTGGCTGCCGTGTGCTCCCGTGGGTTGGCTTCTATTTCTTTTTTTTTTTTTTTTTCCGGAGCTGGGGACCGAACCCAGGGCCTTGTGCTTGCTAGGCAAGCGCTCTACCACTGAGCTAAATCCCCAACCCCGGGTTGGCTTCTATTAATGGAGTGTCTGATGACCCTGTTCTCCTACACTCCCAGCATCCACTTCAGAGCTTCCTTCCCAGGGTACTGAGGCAGCCAGTCTCCCTTCAGCTCTGGACTGGGGCTCATGTGAGTCCTTTCCCTTCCCTTCAGCTAAGCTCCCCTTCCTCTTTAAAGGGAACAGGTGAGGAGCATAAGAGTAAACCTAGGCCGAACAAGTCCTCTGCCATGGAACTCCATCCCCAGCCTTCTTTTTGAGACAGGATCTCCAAGTTGTTCAGGCTCTCAGGCAAGCCCTGAACCTGAGGCCTCCCTGCCTCAGTGTCTAGGGCAGCTCTGGTGCTGGGCCACTGTGGCAGTCTGAGTGCTTCAGCTCTTCTGTCTGGGCATCAGGGTCTGTGCTAGGTGACAAAGCATGGCCCCTCCTTGGCTGGGACAGACATCCAACTCCTGCCTAGTCTGCATATCCTAGCAGAAGGCCCTACTGCCCTCTCCCAGTGCTCGCTGGCCTGTCTTCAACGCTGTTCTCCAGGACCTCTGTTTACCTAATTTTAGGAGCTAGAATCTACTTTCCCTGGGCTAGCAGAAAGCACGCATCGGCCCTGCTGTCTGTCTTCCCTTCAGGAACACTTGGTGAACCATCCCTTAGACCACCTAGGTTTGTTCAGTGGCTCTCCCTGGGGCCCCGTCCCCACAGCAGCATAGAACACACTGCTTGTAGGAGTGACTGAAGGACTAAGAAAAGCCCAGGCTCCAGCTGCAAGGAACCATGTGGCCTGGACTAAGGGCAAAAACGACAGCACCAGGGCTGGAGAAATGGCTCAGCGGTTAAGAGCACTGACTGCTCTTCCAGAGGTCTGAGTTCAATTCCCAGCAACCACATGGTGGCTCACAACCATCTGTAATGGGATCTGATGCCCTCTTCTGGTGTGTCTGAAGACATCTACAGTGTACTTATATATGATAAATAAATAAATCTTTAAAATAAAATGACAGCACCATGGTGACAAATGACAAACTTCTTACTCTAAGGCTGCACTGCCTGCTAGGAGGTGGCAACCTCTGATTTTAAGCACACAGAAGCATCTTAGAAATCCAGAAGTCTGGGACTAGGAAGCCCACATGCAGGGCCACCTGTGTCAGCCAGAAGCAAGGCTTGCAGACCCATGGACCCATCTAACACTCCACAGGGAGGAGTGAGACCGGCCAGGAAGGGGTTTGTGTAGATGACCCTAGCCCAGGGCGCCCACCAGTGAGCTCTCCATGCTTAGGCAGAGGCAGGGAAGATGTCATATCCAGACAGACACCCACAAGTTCTGTCTAAAATGGAGCCATCAAACTGGACATAGCGGTCCTTGCCTGGGGACCAGCTGCAGCACTGGGGAGGGTGGGGCAGGGGACTGCGAGCTTCAGGCCGGCTCGGGCTAGAGTAAGACCATGTCTCAAACATACAAAGAGTAAGAAGACTATCCCAGGTCTAACGGTGCAGCTCGCTAGGCAAGCACTTTCCTAGCATCTGTGTGTGTGGCTCCACAGAGCACAAGAGGGGGGGACTACTGAGTCCTCTCCTGCAGGAAGCCATGCAGGGTCACCCGGTGCTATCTGCTTTGTCTGCAATGCTGGGCACGGAACCAGTCTCCATCTGCTCATGCATGCCACGTGCACAGGTAACGAGGCATGTGTAGAGGTCAGGGGACAATTCAGGGCTGGGGTCTCCTGAGCAAACTCAGGCTGTCAGGCTTTCAAGGCAGGCGCATTCTCTTCCATGAGAGAATTCTGAGCCAGTCCCCGAGCTGGTACCCAGAGCCTCACACACCCAAGTGCTCCACCACTGAGCCACATCCCAGCCACCTGCAGGTGTGCCCTGATGACCTGACAGAGAAGCCTGCTCAGAGGATCCGCCCTCCCAGGGAAGCCCAGAGGAAAGTCCTTGCCTCCTGGACCATTGACTCTCATTCACAAAAGCGAACAGTAAAGGCCAGATTTGGCATGTCCGGGGCTCTGCTCATAACAAGGAAGAGCTTCTTCCCCTCTCCCATGAAGCTGGTGCCTGCCTCCCTCTTTTTTAGGAAAAGAGCTCTGTATAGAATCAGAGGGAAGGGGTAGATGTGGCCTGGGCAGAGACCTCCAGTCTCTTAACTCCACAGAGACCCTGTGCCAGATCCATGGACGCAGACCCAAGGGGGGAGGGTACACAGACCAGGACAGAACCAAAGGTGACCAGCAGCAAGTACCTGGGTGAGCCTTGTCTAGGTGCTCCAGCCTCAGGCCCCCATGCCCCACGCCCCGCCCCGCCACTCACTGCCGGCGAAGTCGTTCTGCACCAGGCCTCGGTAGCGCTCGTAGTTACACTTCCGCTCGTCTGACTCCTGTTCTGGGGAGCTTTGGGGAGGAGTGGGTTAAAGAGAAGGTGAGAACCAAAGCCCCAGGCCTCAGAAAAAGTGGTGGTGGTGGTGGTGGTGGTGGTTAGGCTTCTGGCTAAGGGAGGGAGTGGACAAAGGTTCAGTCAGGGGGAAGGGTATGCTAAGGCAGCCCAGTCTTGCAGGACACTTACATGGTAGTGAGCAGTGGGGGCGTATAGTCAGGGATGTGGTCTAGATGTGCACGGACATCAAAGCGGTCGATCATGTTGTTGGTGTCTCCCTGCCAGGGCATCCTGAGGTGGGAGGGTACAGTCAGAGAGGCAGAACTGAGTCCAAGCACCCAGTCCCCACCGCTTCAAGCTCCTCTGACGTCCACCCAAATCTACATCTGGGGTTTGGGGCCCAACAAGTCACCCACCTGCCAGTCCATAAGCTAGGACCTCACTTCTCAGTGCCAGGCAACAGCAAGGAACTTAAAAAATTTAAACCACTAAAGGAGGCACAGTCACCCTGAACCAGGCCCCTCTGGCAACCTGCCCTCTGCCACCTGGGAGCTTCAATCAGCCCTAACGCCTTCCCTATTGTGAGCATCTATACAACTTCTCTGATAGTCAACTGGTCTGATAACACAAGTCTGACCTTATCCGAGCCTCTACTGCAGACTCAAGAGTACCCCCAAGTCCCTTCTGACACCATCCACCTCTCTACCCCCACCCCTCCACCCTACCCCCTTCTTACATGTTCACAGGGCTCTCAGCAGCCAGGGCAACTGCAGAATCCAGGTGAACCTTGCAGGCTCGGCCATGTACCTGCAGGAACTGGGCGGGGTCTTTCTTCTGCAGAGATGAACAGGTCAGAGGTCACCAAGGCCCACCATGCCTCCCTAAGTAGACCTAGTGTCACCTGGCCTCTGGGTCAAGTCCCTGGGCCACACCTCACAGGTGAGCCAACATGCACAGCACCAACAGCCTAACCACCCTGAGGGACAGGGAACAGTGTCCTTCCAGGCGTGGCCAGGGGTGCTGAACTCTGCTCTTGCTGAGGCGAACTGCCAGCAAGGCCTATCTATCCCGGAACTAAGGCAGGAGGATTACAAATTAAAAGCCTACCTGAGGGGGATTGGGATTTAGCTCAGGGTAGAGCTTGCCTAGCAAGCGCAAGGCCCTGGGTTCGGTCCCCAGCTCCAAAAAAAAAAAAAAAAAAATCCTACCTGAGCTATAGACACACGCTGTCAAGTGTTACCCCACCTCTTCGCCTCCATCCCAAGTCGTCCATTTGGAGCACAGTGCGAGCCCTGGGCCTGGTGCAGCCTCTGGGGCAGCACCATCACATGGACAAGGGCAGTGGCGCATCTGCAGTAGGATAGTGAAACTGACAACAGCACAGGCAAGGCACCAGGAAACTCAGTCCCACACAAGGTAACCCAGGCTGAGACTGTGCTGGAGTGACAGTGCCACTGCCTGACACACAGGAGGCCCTAACTCCACCCTCAGCACTGAAAAAAAAAAAAAAAAAACTACAATGAATACAAAGTTCAACAAAGAATTATCATCACATGACCCAGCAACTCCACCTCTAGGTACAGGTCTTACACATGCTAACACTCACGCCAGCACTGCTCACGGGAGCCAGAAAGTGCTAACAACCCAGCAGACTACCTGTATAAAGCAGGGCATTACTCAGCCATAAAGGGGACCAACATGCTATCCACTACAACACAGCCGAGCCTTGAACACACAGGGCCAGAGGAAAGAAGCCCAAACACTGCATCAAGTGGAGAGACACACTGAGAAGCTCCCCAGAACTGAGGGTGAGAGGGGACGGGAAGTGAGGGCTCACGAGCATTTGTGAGGTGCGGGCAACACTGCAGTGTAGGGGACTAAACCCTGGGCCTTGAGCATGCGAGGCAAACATCCTACCTCAAGGCCACAGCGCAGCAATGAACCATGAACTTCTAATGAGTAAACTGTGGTACAGCACTTACAGCTAAGAAAGCTGCTTACACAGAGCACAGCAGTGCAAAAAGCCAACCATGCCAGTGGGTGCCTGTAACCCTGTCACTGGGCAGGCAGAGATGGGGGGATCCTGGCTGTTTACTGGCCAGGGTTGGGGAGAAATCCTGTCAAAAGCATGATGAAGAAGCATCTATGGGATCCCCAACATCGGCCAGTAGACTCTACCGGTGCTAACATACTTGAATAGAAGCTAACATACTCGAATAGAAGCCTGTATATAACGCACACACAAATTAATTTTTTTTTCTTTTTTTCGGAGCTGGGGACCGAACCCAGGGCCTAGCAAGTGCTCTACCACTGAGCTAAATCCCCAACCCCAAATTATTTTTTCTTTTATTTCAACATATTTTGTTTTGATTTTAAATTTATTTTTTATTTTATGTATATGAGTGCACTGTAGCTGCCTTCAAACACAGAAAAGGGTATCAGATCCCATTACAGATGGTTGTGAGCCACCATGTGGTTGCTGGGAACTGAACTCAGGACCTCTGGAAGAGCAGTCAGTGCTCTTAACCACTGAGCCATTTCTCCTGCCCTCCCCCACCCCCCCTTTTTTTTTTGCTTTCAAGACAAGGTTTCTCTGTGTAGCCTTGGCTGTCCTGGAACTCACTCTGTAGACCAGGCTGGCTTAACGAGATGCACCTGCCTCTGCCTCTTGAGTGCCAGGATTAAAGGTGAGCACCTCCACCTCCTGTCTTTGACAAAATAAATTAAAAAATAAAACAAGGGCTGGAGAGATGGCTCAGCAGTTAAGAGCACTGACTGCTCTTCCAGAAGTCCTGAGTTCAAATCCCAGCAACCACTTGGTAGCCCACAACCATCTGTAATGGGATCTGACACCCTCTTCCGGGGTGTCTGAAGACAGCTACAGTGTACTCATATATAATAAATAAATCTTTAAAAAAATCTTTAAAAAAATAAAATAAAACAAAACAAAAACAGCCCAAAAAAGGACACCTAAGTGGAAGCCTACCTAGTCCGTCATCCTGATCCTGATCCTGGGGCTGGGCGATGGGTTACAAATCCATAAGCCACATCACCACAAAAGCATCATGGGAACAATAAACCATGGTGGGGAAAGCACAACTGCCCTGGCCTGGCAGTCACTGGGTAACGTCACGTGACCAGGAGGGCCACGGGAGGGCTCTGTGCTGCTCCACCAGTGCCGAGCTGGCTCCCTCAGTTCTGCCAGAGTCTCAGCACACCCTCTGCTTGGCTCCTGCTGTCCACTGGCCATCTCCCCCGGAGCAAGTGGCTACTCTGCTCTCTGCAATGCTTTCCCTGTCCTTCTAAGCCATGACCCTCCTCTTCCCAGCACCCTCTGGGTGTCTCCCTGCCTTTCTTCTGGTCCAGGCTTATGGGCCTCTTCACTGTTGTTCCCTCTTAGTAGGGCTACTTTCTCCCTCACCCCACATCACCTAGAGCCTCCCCAAGCTACCCTACATGAGTGCCTTGGGTCCTCAAGTTTCTTCAGGGCAGTGACCGGCACCTGCTATTCCAGCTCCGCTAGCTTCGTCACCACCTACCTCCCACAAGAACATGAAGCAGAATGTCCCTCCCAGGGGACAGGGATCTGTTTTGCTCACTGCTATACCTATCCCCAGGGCCCAGTCCCCAAAGGGCTCTCGAGGCCTGTAAGTCAGGCAGGAGAAGAAAAGAACCCTCTCTGACAGAAGACTCAGCTTAGAAGCCACAGCCTCCCAGTGGCCAAGGTGCTCATACTTGACACCCCAGCTCCATGTCATTGTCTGTTCCCAACCTCCTCCCTCCCCACCCCTTCGCACGGGAAGTAGATGCAGGTGCTGTGCAAAGACCCACCGTGACCACAGCTGGTACCCTGCTCCTATGACTCTGCCGGTTACTGGGCTGTCAGGACTCTGAGTTCACAGTGAAAAAGTTGACAGGGTGCAGCTGGGTGGCTGTGAAATCCAGTCCTGGGGCTGCCACATCTGCCTGCCTTCTTCAGCTCCTCAGGCCACAGGGCCTCCAGCTAGTCTGAGGCCAAGACTCTAGGGACTGCCACGTGCAGTATGGAGTCTGGCAAGTGTGTGAGAGCCCCTGAGGGATCTGCATCTCAATAGTAACAGCCACAGAGCCCAAGTAAAGTGCCCCGGGGCCAGGGCATGCTTGGGGGGTGACACTGTGGAAAAGCCAAGGAGCCCTAACAGCCAGACTCTCAAACAGCACTGTTTGTGAGAACTTCCCCAGCTCAATCCCTGCAGCCCTAAGACACCCATTTCCCACGAGGAAACTGAGGCAGAGCCACAGGCTGCATTTGGAATCCATCATACCAGCATCAAGCAGAAGTAGTCCAGCCGCAGACAGGCCTACCTCCTTTCTACCTTTTGCTTACTTTTTCCAATTTTAGGATAATTGTTACTGTGGTAAAACGTACCAAACGTAGAACCTATGCTCAACTACTTTCTTTTGAACTCCCTCGCTGCACTGGGGATTAAACCCAGAGCCTTGCCCATACTAGGCAAGCGCTCTCCCTCTGACGGATCCCCAGCCCAGCCCTTAACTGCTCAGTGCATGAGCTAACACGCACCTCTCTGTGTGAACCATGCTCCCCTTCTCTACAATGGCCTCTTCTTGCAAAGTGCAAACTCCACGCACTGAAGAACACCCCGCTCCTCACCTGGCCAACAACTACCACTCTGTGTTCGCATCACCTGGCGTGCAGAAACCAGCCATACTGTCTTTCTGGTTTTGGGGTTGTTTGTTTGATTTGTTTGGGACAGGGTCTCACCATGTAACTTACTGAACTCACAGAGCTCCAGCTGCCTCTGCCTCCAGTGTGTCCCTGGCTTGTGCTCCACATTGGATGTGAGATAAATAGCCTTTCAGTGTATGCACATAGTCACCTTCCTTTCTCCACTTCCATGTGTGTGCATGCTTGCATGCGTGTGGGCACCTGTAGGTGCACATGCGCGAGGAGGCCTGGGGCGCATGTCAGGGATCATCCTCCATCACCCTCCCACCTTCTCACTACGCCATGGCCTCTCACTCACTCAAATGCGGAGCTGGCTGACAGGGCTGCTCTGGCTAGCCAGCTCCATCTGGGGAACCATCTCTGCCTTCCCAAGGCTGAACGACAAAAAGGCCTCCATGTGAACTGGCCCTCCTCATGTTGCTGTAGCAGTGCTTTAACCACTGAGCTATCTCCCAGCCCACAGCTTCTTTATTCACTCACCCACACAGTCAGTTTCTCCCAACTCTGGCTCTGTGAGCCACACCACAAAGGATCTTCCTGAGATGCTAAATCCAGGCTGAGCGCAGCACAGACCTGGCATGGCTAGTCTCTAGGCTCCACCCCCAGCGCCACCGGCAAACAGATCAACTGAATCCACTGGAACCCACCAGGCTGTGCTCGCTCTGGGCTCAGACAGGGCAGGAGTCCATGTGGGCGTGTTCCTGTCATTCACTGCCTCCTTTAACGCTTCAGCAGATGCCCAGTCCCAACAGCTCAAGCTCCACCTCTAAGGCTCACAGTTCAACATAGAGGACAGCCCTGCACTCCACAGTGATGACCTTATTTACAGGGAAGGGCTGGCATGAGGAGCTCAGGGGAATGCCTGGCCCGGCAGAGGGCCGCCTGGGCCTTCCAGGAGACACATTTCCCACCTGTGCATCAACAGGGGATTGTACTTCTTTTTCTTCTTTCCTTTGAGACAGTCTCACTATGTAGCCCTGTGTGGCCTGAAACTTGCTAAAGAGATCAGGCCGGCCTCAAACTCAGAAACACGCCTGCCTCTGCCTCCCTTTAATGCAAGAATTAAGAGTGTACCCATCGGGGTTGGGGATTTAGCTCAGTGGTAGAGCACTTGCCTAGGAAGCGCAAGGCCCTGGGTTCGGTCCCCAGCCCCGAAAAAAAAGAACCAAAAAAAAAAAGAGTGTACCCATCAGGTTCTGTAGATTGCACTTCTTTATCCAAATTAGAGAAGAGGCACAGGGGCACACACTTGTAATCCCAGCATCAAGGAGGCTGAGGCAGGAGGAATGTGAGTTGGAGGGGTAGCCTGTGACCTGAATTCTACGCAGTGAATTCTAGGCCAGCCTGTACGACTTCGCAAAATCCAATCTCAAAAGGAAAAATATTGACAAGAACTCAATGAAAAAGTCATAAAACTCGAAGAAAAGCAGCCACCAGGAATGATCAGGGATGCTAATCTAGCTGCTCACAGACAAGCTCGCAGGCAGCCGCATCCCAGCCTGGCTTTCCTCACCCCCGCTCCCCCTACACCACCCCAGCAGACATAGGTAGTGGCCTGGCCATCTCCCAAAGCTCCGCTCCGCTCCGCACATCTGGATGCCGCTCCGCACATCTGGATGCCGATCACATTTCCGTCCTGCCCTGGACACTGGTTGCTTGTATGGTTCACATCACAAAGAGCCTCACAGACACTTGTTGTCAAGCTCTTCCTGTCACCCAGTGAAGACTGTTCCTCATCAATGCCCTGAACAAAAGCTCGGGAAGCTCCCCTCCGTGTCATCCACCCACTGGTCTGAACCCAAACTCCATTCTACCCAGCAATCACAGGGGCTGTTGAGTCTGCTATTTCTCCTTTCTTTGTGTGTCTAGGGTGGCGCTGGCTAGGCAAGCGCTCACCACTGAGCCACATCCCGGCCCTGCAAGTTAACCCTTCCGGAGCCTCAGTTACACACGAGCAGTGTGGCTGTCCTCTCCCTGTTCAGACACTCCTTCCTGGTTCAGGAAACGAATGCCACGTAAGTGGCTCTGAAGTTTACTACTAGCTGGACACGTTCACCAAGCTGCTGCCACAGAGACACAGTCGTTGACAAGGGCCACAGACAGGGAACACTGGTAGAGCCACTTGTAGCTGTGGCTCGGAGCTCCCCCATGCTGGGGTAGACTTTCTGGTGATGTGCATGGCTGAGTCCTCCATGCTCTGTATGTAACTCCAAATACACTCAGAAGTCACGAGGCTCGACCTTCAAGGAGTCCTCTCTGGTGTGTTGCTGTGCCTCACTCAAGTCGCCCCAAGGAGAACCCACAGAACACCTAACAGGCAAGCACACACTGGTCTACACATCCACCCCGAGTCAGCCTGTGAGGAAGCTGCACCCAGTTGCTCTCCACTGGCAGACGGCCCGCCCACCTCCACATCCTGATTCAGTGCTCCCCTCACACACATGGCCGAGCCCCCCAGGAAGGGAATCCATGTGCCAACTTCCTTGAGGCTGAATGGGCCTGTGGAACCATCAGGTTATCGGGACAAGGGGTCATGGGGTCATGGGGTCATGGGAAAACACCCAGAAAGTCTCTCACCAAGGAGCCTAAGAGCTCCTGCCCCCCTTCTCTCATTTCCTCTCTGCTGGGTAGAACAAGGCAGGAGAGCCAGAGCCTCCAGAGGTCTCAGACCTCAGGACAAAACTTCTTTGAAGATAGGAGACAAAAGTCTGTCAGTGTTAAAACCATTTGCTCATGTTTCATTCCTCTGCTGCAGCCAAATCAATTCCACACAGTGTAACATTTTGCACGCAGAAGGAAACATTAGGCAACAAAGAGAGAGCCAGCAGATCTGGACAACTTGAACAAGGGAGCCAGGCAGAGAGGAGAACGGCATGAATCTGGAGAGGTAAAAATCAAACTAAAACTAAGGGGGGCTGGAGAGATGGTTCAGAGGTTAAGAGCACCGACTGCTCTTCCAGAGGTCCTGAGTTCAATTCTCAGCAATCACATGGTGGCTCACAACCATCTGTAATGGGATCTGATGCTCTGTTCTGTTCTATCTGAAGGCAGTGATAGTGTACTCATATACATAAAATAGAAAATAAAAAAAAAAAATCAAATTAAGGGTCAAGTGGCTCAGTGGCAAACTGCTTGCCTAGAACCTACCAGAACGGCAGGGGCCTACGGGTATGGCTCAATGGTAAAGCGCCCCCCACCCCCAACCCCTGCCTAGAATCCCCCAGTGAGGGGCTGAGGGTGTGGCTCAGTGGTAGAGCATCTGCCTGACATAAGCCCTTTCCTGGCTTCCATTTTCAGCACCTCATAGAGAATATCCAAACTACGTACAGCCCTGAAAGCTACAGTAAAGAAACTGGCTTTCTCCCAAAGACACCCACAAGCCATAGGATTCGGAATGAGAGAAATGGGACCAGTTTTACCCTCACGAAGACCTCTCTAGTCTGCTGAACGGGCTTCTGGAGACAAGACTGAAGGCAAAGGGAACAGAGAGGCTGGGCAGCAACTGTAGTTAATAGGATGTCTACAAGAATCTAAAAGAAGGGCTGGGGATTTAGCTCAGCGGTAGAGCGCTTACCTAGGAAGCGCAAGGCCCTGGGTTCGATCCCCAGCTCCGAAAAAAAAAACCAAAAAAAAAAAAAAAAAAAAAAAAAAAAAAGAATCTAAAAGAACTGAGCCAGGTAAGCAATTGTCACTTCACACTGGGGACAGTCCCAAAACCAAGCCAGTTAAGACAAGGTAAGGCGGCTTCCACCATGAGACAGGAATAAAGTCACTCATAGTAAGAAAAAAAAAAAAAAAAAAAAAAAAAGACAAGGTAAGGCATCACAGACCAAAGCTGTATCTATGATGGCAGATATGGAAAAGACCAGCAAAGATGTCCCAGAAAGCCATACAGGGGCCTCAAGGACTTTTCAGCCAAAGCATGGAGTCTGCTTTGTCTTTTTATTTATTTTCCTCCAAAAGCAATGAAGAGAGGGGACAAGTCAAATGAATCTTGATGGCACTGCTGCTAGATGCCAAGCCAAGCCTCAAGAATGGCTGGGCTGCTCTGGGCACTGGGAACACATTGATGGAGGAGCAGAGAACGTTCCAGAGGTCTTACTCCTGGAATGTTCAGAGAGCCGCAGAGTCTTTCGTCTTTGACACCAGTGCACCGGGGCTGCACCAGACACAGTAGGCAGATGCAAACAGAGGCCCTCAAGTTCACTCCAACCACTAGGCTGAAGAAATGACTATCGCTGAGCATGGCAACAGCACACGACTGTAAACGCAGCACTCGGGAGACACAGGCAAGAAGACTGAGTCTGAGGACAGCCTGGGTTACCTACCAGGATTGTCTCCAAGAGACGGAGTAAGGGCAGCTCAGGTGGTAGAAGACTTGTGCAAGGACCAGACTTCTATCTCCAACACCACAGAAAATAGTCACAGTGGAAAAGGTGGGGAGGGGTACAACTAGGATTCTGAGGAAAAAGAGCTCTTGCCTTGACACACTTCCAAGCCCAGGACCCTTCCCTCGGGAGCCCGCCCACCCCATGCGGAAGCCTGCTCACTCACAATCTTCTCATAGTATTCCCGACGCCGCTCTGCCCTCTTCTTGTAGTCCACCATCATGCCTCGAAGTTTCCGCTCATGCTTCCGAGCCTCGTGCCACATCGTGCTGAGGCTTCTCTACCTGAGAGAGGAGGGCACCAGACATATCAAAGGGATGGTAAAGACTTACAGTCCTCTAAAGAGTTGATGTTGATCCAGATACTAAACCCCAGGCTTCAGGAGAGAGAAGCCTTGCTGCAGACCTGGAGGCTGAGCGCACAAGAGGATTCGTTAACAGTCCTGTGGCAGTAGCTCGAGAACTATGAGAAAGCTCTCAGGGACCTAGGTAAGACCTCCTCCTGGGAAAGAAATCATCTTAGATTCTGTGCACCAAAGTCCATATGAAAGACTATGGAGTGGGCGGTCTTTGGAAGGCTGATGCAGAATTGTCTTGAGTTCAAGGCCAGCCTTGGTTACACCGTCCAGTGTAGCCTAAATATGGAGAGCCTGCTTTAATTTTTTTTTTTTTTTAAATGGCTGGGAGTGATGGTGCATGTCTTTAATCTCAGCAGTGGAAAGACAGAGATAAGCAGATGTCTTGAGTTTGGAGCCAGCCTGGTCTGTGTACTAAATTCCAGGCTAGCCAAGACCTCATAGTGAGATGCTGTCTGGAAAAAAAATAATGGAATTTTTGGATAAAACCGATCCTTAGCTGCCAGGGCTGGGCTCATAAGAACCCCAAAGATCCCTCTGCAGGAACCATGCATGGTGCGGGGGTTGGCGGGGTGGAGCAGTGCTATAAGATAGGTTAGTAGAGAGAAGCAACAGGACAGCAGGGGCATGCTGCTTGGGGAGGGGGGTGAGTCAGGTGAATAGCGAGGACAGAGAATGAAGATGGTCAGGCAGCTGAGATCTAAAGGTGGGATGTGAAGCGGGCCAGGCGTGCAGGCTAAAGAGAGAGGCTGCGGCCCTGAGCCGAAGCGATGGGTGAGAGGCAGGGACCGAGCTGCGTCTGGGGTACCAGGGTCCGGGCCGAACCTCAAAGCCCGGACTCGGGCCTGAGGAGGGGCGAGGGGCGCAGCCTGAGGCCTGTCAGGACGGAAGCAGGCGGGGCCGCCCTCGGGGCCCGGCCGACACCCACGGCAATCCCCGGAACGCCTCGGGCAGGGATGAGGCCCGGCTGCCACCGCTCGGAAGTCAGGAGGTCGAGGTAGGACGCCTGCACTCACCGGCTGGTCGCCGCCTCCCACTGCTGCGCTCGCGCGCGCTCACGACCCGCACCGGAAGCGGAAGTTAGAGGTTGAGCGAAGGAGAGAGGCGGCGCTGCACAAAAGGCACTTCCGCGGTCGCAAGGAAGGGCTCTGGGATGTGGGCGTGGTCCTCGAGATTGGTTCGAGTTGTGGGCGGGGCCTGTACGGTGGCACGTTCTGGGCCGTCCTAGCCCTGAGGTGGCCAGGAAGCTCAAGAAGAGGAACCCATTCCAGACATGTTTTGTTATTTTAAAAGATTTATTTATTTTAGGGGCTGGAGTGATGCCTAATCGATTGAGAACACTGGCTGTTCTTGCCAAGGTCCCGAGTTTAATTGCCAGTACTCACATAGCGGCTCACAACCAGTCTCTTAATTCAAGTCCAATGGTAACCGATGCCTTCTTCCCATGTGCACACATGCAAAGAAAATACCCATATGCATAAAATACAAAAACTGAAAAGTCTTTTTAAAAGACTTATTTTGGACTGTAGAGATGGCTCAGCAGTTAAGAGCACTGACTGCTCTTCCAGAAGTCCTGAGTTCAATTCTCAGCAACCACATGGTGGCTCACAGCCATCTGTAGTGGGATCCAATGCCCGATGCCCTCTTCAGGTGTATCTGAAGACAGCTATAGTATACTCATATACATAAAATAAGTAAATCTAAAAAAATTTACTTTATGTGTATGCCTGAAGGTGTTTCTGTGATAAATATAATTTTAATTACTCCCATGTATACATGCATATATGTATATATATATATATATGTACATGTACATACTCATGAAAATATGTTCATACAAAGATATACATATATAGGATTAATTAAAATGATTTATGGGGTTGGGGATTTAGCTCAGTGGTAGAGTGCTTGCCTAGCGAGCGCAAGGCCCTGGGTTCGGTCCCCAGCTCCGAAAAAAAAAAAAAAAAAGATTTATAGGTTGTGATCCAGTTCATACAATGGCAGGCTATGAAAGAAAGTCCAAGAATGCAGTAGATGCTCAGTCTACAAGGCCGGATGTCTCAGCTGGTCTTCAGTATATACTGGAATCCCAGAGAAGGCTCTAATGCCAGTGAAGGAATGGACTTGCTAGCAAGTTGAGGGCAAGCAGGCAAAGACCTAAAGCTTCCTTCTTCCACATCCCTAAATAGGCTTCCAGCATAAGTTGTGGCCCAGAATAGATCTGGATTAAAAGTGTGTCTTCCCACCTTAAGCTCCAGACTAGAAGTGGATCTTCCTACTCCAAATTAAGCAAAAATCTCTCCCATGCCTGCCCTCCATTTTGGGGTTTTAGTTCTAGATGTAGTCAGGTTGACAACCAAAAATAGCCATCACATATTGTGATCTCCCATGTGGATGCTGGTATTGAACCTAGGTCCTCTGGAAGAGCAGCAGTAACTCTTAACCGCTGAGCCATCTGGCTAGCCTCTTAACTACAACTGTTTTGTTCCACACAAACCTAGTGTTTCCTAAGTAAAAAAAGAGAGAAGACCCCAAAGGCTCAAAAAACTAATTTTTATTGGGAAAACTGAACAAACAACCTACCCCCTTCTTCAGGATTGGGGAAGAAGACCGGGGATCTGCTCCCTATCCCCTATGTACAATCTCTGAGATTCTGTCCTGAGAAGGGGTCCATCTGCAGGAGCCCCTTTTCCTCTCCGGACTCCGCATTCTGTTTAATGGGCTCAAAGAGAACAGGCGCTTGCCCCATCTTCTCGCCAGCACTGCAGACGTCTGACTCAGGATGAGGAAGCTGGAAGACTGATCAAGGTTGGCTTCGGGGATGGAGTGCTGGACCACAAGCCTCACCCAGTGCCTCCTGGTCAACTCAGAGGCTACGTGGCTTCAGGCCCTGGGGACAGGAGGCCACCCCCGAAGGCTGCCTCTCGGTACTGGTTAGGGAACATGTTGCTGCCCACAAGGCTAGCAGTACCAACATCCCCAGGGCCTGGAGCTGCAAAAGAGTCCAGCGACAGGGGCTCTGGGCCAGGAGACTCCACGACCGTGGCCCCTGCACCCCCGCTACCCACCACAGCACTGGCAAGTGGTGGTGCTGGGGGCAGCAGGTCCAACATAGTGAAGAGCGTTGGGGCAGAGGGATCGTAGGCAAAGCCATCGTCCAGGAGGTCAGGGCCACCAGGAGGCTCCAACCCAGGAAGGGATATGGTACCAGGGAAGAAATCAGTGTCTGCTGGCTGCAGAGCCGATGGTGGCAGGAACAAGCCTGATGAGGAGAGAAGAATGGCAGGCTTTACCTCTGGCCAGGCAGTAACTAACTTGGACTCCATCTTGGGCCTTTAAACCCTAAGCAGAGTAGAAAGGAAGTACTACCACTCTCCTCATTTTTAGCGTGTGTGCATGTGTGTGTGAGTGTGTACATGATGTATGTGAGTGGACATATCTGCCACCATAGTGCATGGGAGGAGGTCAGAGTTCAACTTTGTGGAGTCACTTCATTCCCACCACCTTTACATGGAGACAGAACTCAGGTCCAAGCTCCATGGTGGTAGTGGGGGGTGGCGGGGGAACAACAACTGTCCCTACTGAACCAGCACACCAGACCACATTTTTTAATGTGCATGAGTGTCTGCCTTTGTGTATAATAATGTATATATGTATGTACAACACATGTGAGTTTCCCAAGACCCTGTCTTTAAGGTTGGGAGGGCTGGAGGGATGGCTCAGTGGTTAGGAACACTTCCTGCTCCGGCAAAGGCCCAGAGTTGGGTTCCCAGCCCCCACTTCCAGCAGTTCAAATCTACCTGTAACTCAAGATCCAGAGGGATCTGATGCCCTCTTCTGGCCGCCACGGGCAATTGCATAGCTGTGGCATACACTCACACAGATGGAAGTGAAAATAAAGGCGGGGTCTCAGGCCATCCAGACCTCTCATTGGTTAAAGGTGCTTCCTGACATCCCTGATGACTGATGCCAGGTCAGACCCGGAACCCCCATGGTGAAAGAAGAAAACTGACTCATGTAAGTTGTTCTCTGATCTCCACATGCAACCAGCATGTATGCACCCACACGCATGCAAAATAAATAAATAAATGTTGTTTTTATAAAACTTAAAAACAAGACGCGGTCTCTTACAAACCAGGCCGAACTCAAATATGCTAAATAGCCTATAGTGATTTGAACTCCAAATTCTCTTGCATCCACCTCCTAAGTGCTACCACATCTGATTTATTTATGTGGTGGTGCTGCAGATCAAACCGAGGCTTTGCACATAACCCAGCCATGTCCCTTAGCTGCACCACTCCTTTAATAAGCAAACCGAGGCAGAAAGAGCAAGCCAGCCTCAGCTGTCTATTCCCAGAACCCCAGCAGAAGCCAGGCTCCTGCAGGGAGCAGGGCTGTGGACATAGCTGCGGGCGACTGGGTAATGGGGGCCAGGGAGAGAGTCAGAGAAAGAGAGACTGAGACTCCCTTGCAGCCACTGTGGAACTCACAATTCTTCTACCTCAGTCTCCCAATTGCTGGTATGAACGCCATACCCGCCCTCTCTTGTTGTTAGTGGGATCCATCTGAAAGGGACTGAGGAACTACAGAGATCAGCTTGGCCTAGGGGCGTGACAACAGGGAACTGCGTTGATTGGTTGATTGTTAATTGACACAGGAAGACACGTCACGCTGTGAGAGGCAACGTTGCCTTGGTAGGTAGTCTCGGGCTGGGAAAATAAAGCTCAATCCTGAACCTCTTTCCTACCCACCCCCCACATACATATCAGATGTACATCTCCGTCTTCACATGGGTCCCTAACGCCTAGAGCAGGGGCTGTCCCAAAAGCTGCTGCCTGTCTGGAATACGTTTTCCCCTAGATGGGGTACCTTGTCTGGTCTCAGCAGGAGAGGATGTGCTTAGCCTGCAGAGACTTGATGTGCCAGGGTGGGGCATAGCCAGGTAGAACCTCCACCCTCTCAGAAAAGAAGGGGAAGGAGTAGGGAGTGTGAGAGGGGGCACCCGGACAAGAAGCAGGAATAGAGATCCGGATGTAAAGTGAATAAATAAAAATAAATTAAAGGGGGTTGGGGATTTAGCTCAGTGGTAGAGCACTTGCCTAGCAAGCGCAAGGCCCTGGGTTCGGTCCCCAGCTCCAAAAAAAAGAAGAAAAAATAAATAAATAAATAAATTAAAAAAAAAAAAGCTACCTGAGCACAGGTCTGGCAGGGAGCAAGCCAGCCAGGGCATTCCTCCATGGTCTCTACTTCAAGTTCCTGCCTCGACTTCCCTCAGTGATGGTCTGTGACCCAGAGCTGAGATAAACGCCTTCCTCCTCCCCTACGGAGCTGCAACTTGATCCTGGTGTTTCTCACAGCAGCAAAATGAAACTAGACTGTCTCTGGTGTTGTGCCAACAGAACCATGGGGTGCCATGGCAGCTGCCTTTGACCAGGGAATCTACTCAGTGAGAAGGGCACCGGCTCTGATGTTCATGTGGCCACCAGACCCTTCCTGGAGCAGTTACCTCTCCCATTTCGGTAAAAGGTGAAACAATGTTCCAGCCTCCTGTTTGGAACCTGATGTGAATGCAAATAAACATGGAATGACCTTAGCCAGGCCTGGTCTGGTGGCCCTCATCTTTAACCCTAGCAGAAGCTGGAGGATCTCTGAGTTTAAGATCAGCCTGGGCTGCATAAAAGTCTGCATGAGATAAAAACCACATACTCCGGATTCCTACGCTATTTTCCAAGGTTGTTTTCTAATTATCACAATGTAGGCTTCAAGTGACTCTGGCCTCAGGGATGAGGGCGGGGCCACAAGACTTGGGGGAAACTTGATGGCAGCTGGAGGAGGAGCCAAGCAAGGATTGGGGGTTGCTAGGGGGAAAGTCATGCAATAGATACCGGCTGCAGGAAAGCCAGAGAGGGCAAACAAACAGCAACCCCCCCCCGGGGGGGGGGTTGGCTCTGGTGACTGGAGACTGGCTGGGACTTGGGTGCTCTGGGCAAGCTGAGGTAGTGGGGGAAAATTCTGTTCTTCCATTTTTTTTTCTTTGTGTGTGTGTGTGTGTGTGTGTGTGTGTGTGTGTGTGTGTGTGTGTGTGTGTGTGTGGTCAGAACTGGCCAGCAGGTGGCTGTGCTGGGAAAGGCTCTGACTGGGAGATGGATGAGCTGAATCCCATCCTTGTGCCCACTGCTGTCAGTCACACAAATCTCTGCTCCTCCACACAGATGTCCAGTTTTTCGCCCTACTGCAGATCCCCGACCCTGTGACCTCAGACTAGGCTTGTCACCTCTCTGAACCCCTGGTTTTTTAAATCTTCGAAAAGTGAGGCACCACGTTATGAAGATGTGCAAACTAAGGAATAAACAGGAACCCGGCCTAGGGGGTCTGTCACTGGATGTCTGTAAAAAGGGACTCATTTGGGTCTAGGGCTAGGGCTCAGTGGGAGAGTGCTTGCCTAACATGCAAGAAGCCCTGGGTTCGATTCCCAGGACCATATGAACCCAGAGTGACAGTACGAACCTATGACGGAAGCACTTGGGAGGTACAGGAAGAAAGACCAGAAGTTCAATGCCAATTCTCCACTACCAGCCTGGGTGAGTGAGAGACCTTTAAAATGAGATTAAAGAACTGGGTCGGCCCTAATGGCTCAGGCCTGAAATCCCAGCACTTGGGAGGCTGAGCCAGGATTCCATGAGCTCCAAGCCAACCTGTGCTGGACTGACAGACTGACTGAAAATTACAACAAAATTTAGGGCCAGGTGTGAGGGTGCCCACCTTTAACCCCATCATCTGAGAGGCAGAGGCAGGAGGATCTCTGTGAGTTCCAGGCCAGACAGGGATGCAAAGTAAGACCCTGTCTCACACAAACCACTGGGCTGACAGACGGGTCCATGGACAATATTTCCTGAGTAAGCAAAGCTGACTCCCAGATTCACAGTGTAAGGAGAGAGGGTGGGAGGCCGGGGGAAGGGAGGGTGGTGTGGGGGGACCAGTCCTCACAGTTGTCCTCTGACCTCTACGTGGGCACTTACACACTCACACACAGATGACAATAAACTTAATTTAGTTAAGAAAAATGTAAACTACTTTTGCTGGATGTGGTGAGGCAGCCTGTAATCCCAGTATTTGAGAGTCTGAGGCCCCAGTATTTGAGGTCCTGTTTTAAAATTATATTCAAGGGCTGGAGAGATGGTTTAGAGGTCCTGAGTTCAAATCCCATCAACCATATGGTGGCTCACAACCATCTATAATGAGATCCAATGCCCTCTTCTGGTGTGTCTGAAGACAGCTACAATGTATTCATATATAGTAAATTAATTAATCATTAAAAAATTATATTCGGGCTGGAGAGATGGCTCAGCGGTTAAGAGCACTGACTGCTCTTCCAGAGGTCCTGAGTTCGATTCCCAGCAACCGCATGGTGGCTCACAACCGTCTGTAATGGGATCTGATGCCCTCTTCTGGTGTGTCTGAAGACAGCTACAATGTACCCACATATAAATAAAGTAAATAAAATCTTTTTAAAAAATTATATTCATTATGTGCATAAGTATTTTGTCTGTTCATCAGGTGCACGCAGTGTACATGGAGGCCAGATGAGGGCAATGGGTTACCTGGAGCTGGACTTAGAAATGGTTGTGAGCTGCCAAGTGGGTGCTGGGACTCACCCTGATCTTCCACAAGGGCAGTTGGTGGAGCCACCTATCTCTCCAGCCCCCACCCAAGCTTGCTTTAATTTATGGAGAAAGTTTCTTGAAACAAGAAACAACAAATAAAAAGTTCAACCCATAGCACACTGTGTTCTTGGACCGGCTCCCACACAGGTACCGACCAGGCCTGACCCTGCTTAGCTTCCCTGACGAGATCAGACACATCCATATGGTATAGTCAGAGATTGCATCTGGAGTGAACGACGATGTGCAAGGCAGGTCCCTAAAGGCCCTCCCGGGGCTGGTGAGGTAGTTTGACAGGTAAAATACTGCTGTGAATGTCTCATGCCCTGAGTTCAACCCATGGAATACTTTCATAGTGAGGGAATGAAAGAATAGAAAAAGTTGGATCTCTGTGTTTTGCTGATTATTATTACTATTATTATTATTACTAGTAATTATCATTTTGAAACAGGCTCTCAGTGTGTGGTCAACCCTGGCTGGCCTTGAACTCACAAAGATGCACCTGCCTCTGACTCATGGGTGCTAGGGTTAAAGGTGCTCAGTTGGTTTTTGGCCTCCATACAAGTCATACACATATAAGACACACGTGATAAATAAAATAATAAAATAAACTTGAAAGACATTTTTAGAAAGATTTTCTAAGGAGCCCTGAGGCAACCCAGCAACTGTGTCCCTGCAGAGAGCATGAGCGTCCCCTACTCTGACTCCAAAGCCTTCTGACTACTCCTCTGTGGGAAGGTATGTCTGACACAAGGTCTCTCACAGAGCCCCCAGTGTGTCTTGGAACTTTATGTAGACTGTGTTGGCCTCCAACTCTTGGTAATTCCCCTGCCTCAGCCTCCTGAATGCTGGGATCATAGATGTGAGCCACTGCCAGACTTCTTGACCCCTTATTCTTTGTACTCCATGTTGCTAGATAAGTGGTCAGCTACTGACCTTGGGCAAGCATTCAGAGGATGTAAAGAAATCAGAAAAGGGTTCAGGATGGCTCAGGGGGTGAGAGCACTGGCTGCTCTTGCCAAGGACACGGGTTCCATTTCCAGCAACCCCATGGCAGAATCTGACACCCTCTTCTGGCCTCTGTAAGCACCAAGCATGCATATAACGTGCAAGGAAAATACCCAAACATAGAAAATAAAATATTCTTTTTAAATTATGGGGGGGAAAAAAGAAGCCAGAAGGGGCTGCAGGGGTGGCTCAGTGATTAGGAGCATTGACTACTCTTCCGGGGTCCTGAGTTCAATTCCCAGCAACCACATGGTGGCTCACAGCCATCTGTAATGGAATCTGATGCCCTCTTCTGGTGTGTCTGACGACAGTGACAGTATATATATATATATATCTTTAAAAAAAAGAAAAGAAGCCAGAAAAACAGGGCCGGGGGCTTCCTGTTAGCATACACAGAAAGGAGGGGCTACAGACACCACACTCACCGGAGCTGTGGCCAGGCAGGAAGTGGTCCAAGAACACTGGTTTCTTTTTCCGTCGCTTGCTTTCAATTCCATGTGGATCTGAGGGGGAGGTGAAGATGAGGGTTCCATATCCCAACAACCACCCACCCCAAGCAGGTCACTCGTACCCTCCCAGGGACCTAGCAATGGATGTAGGCAGGGGTAAAGGGACACACCAGAGCTGCTCAGCTCTCCAAGGACATCAGGCAGTCCCCGCTTTCGCTTCTTGTCCACACCATAGCTGTCTGTTCAGGAGAGCAGAGGTATCCAAACGTCATATGTCAGTTAAACACAGAGGTCGCTATGACAGTCAGTCACAGAAGTCACTATGACAGTCACAGAAGTCACTATGACAGTTGGTCACAAGGGTCGCTATAAAAAGGAAAGGCTCTTCACTAACTTATGTAAGTAGATTTCTATATCCTAATAGGATAAAAACCCAATGCAGTTCTCTCTGGATCCTACCTCAGGACCTTGGCCCTAGCTAATCACATGGCTTTCCTCCTGTCTCTCTCCTCCTCCCTGTGACCACCTCTATAGCATGTGTGGAGCCCAAATGCCAATCTTGGTGCTCACTCCTCATTTGTCATCTAACTTCCTCTTTTGTTATGTTCTTTTGTTTTAAGATAGTTTCTTAGTGGCCTGTGGTTTGCTGGCTAGCCTGGGACTTGCTGGTCAGACTAGGCTGGCCAGAGAGTCTCAGGAATCCAGCTGATTCCGTCTTCCCAGTTCCAGGGACATGCGCCTCCCTGGCTGGCTTTCTGCAGGGGTGCTGGGAATTGAACTCAGGTCCTCATACTTGCAGGGCAAGCCCTACACTGACTGAGCTACTGCCCCCGGGCCTGCTTTCTTTCTGCTTCTCATATTTCCCCAAAGACCTGGTCTCAGGGTGGGGGTCGCTGCGTGAGTGGTTACCATGGTCCCGAGGCAAGTACGTGAAGGGCAGTGGCTCGCTGCAGACCCCGTCTGTGAGCCGCTGCAAGAAGACGTTGACCGTCACGGGCTCTGAGATCTCCAGGTCCTCGTACGGTGGCGTTTTGAACACAATGGCGATCTGCCGGTGCACGTCAGCTTGAGAGAAGTCAGCACGACCTTCCCAGGAAGCTGTGCTGAACACCACAGATATGTCCTCTGGTAGGGTGGGTCGGGGGGAGAATACAGCTAAGCCAAGGGAATGAGACAGTCCACGGAGTCCCTACTCACTCATTCTACCCTAATCAAACCAGTATTACAAATGATAAAAGGGGGCTGGAGAGATGGCTCAGTGGTTAAGAGCACCGACTGCTCTTCCAGAGGTCCTGAGTTCAATTCCCAGCAACCACATGGTGTCTCACAACAATCTGTAATGAGATCTGATGTCCTCTTCTGGTGTGTCTGAAGACAGCTACAGTGTACTCATATATAATAAATAAATAAATCTTTAAAAACAAAAACAAAAGCAAAAAACAAAACAAAAAAAAAACAACAAATGATAAAAGGACCCAGGGAGGCCCAGCATAGTGGTGCACCCCCTTAATGCCAGCACTCAGAGGGTAGAGGCTGGACATTCTTGAAATTTTTAAGACAGCCTGGTCTACATAATGAGTTTCAGACCAGCCAGGAATTCACAGTGAGCCCCTGTCTAAAACATACAAAAACAAACAAACAAACAAACAAACAAACAAACCCAATTACCTAGCTTCTCTACACCAAAGAGAGTAACACAGGCATGGTGACAAAGACATGCAATCCCGCTACAGTAGCTGAGCAAATTAGCAAAACTCCTGCCTCCCGCCAGTAATCAGCAGAGAGACTGAGGCTGGAGAATTGTGAATTCTAAGTAAAACCGGGAAGACTAAAAATTTGATGTAAAAGGCCTAGGGATATAGTTCAGTGGACAGAGCTTGTATAAAATCCCCCAGGGAGAGCCCGGGACTTGGATCAGGGTAGAGCCCTGCCTAGAATCCACCAGTGAGGGGCTGGGGGTGTGACTCAGTGGTAGAGCCCCTGCCTAGAATCCCCCAGTGAGGGGCTGGGGGCGTGGCCCAGTGGTAGAGCCCCTGCCTAGAATCCCCCAGTGAGGGACTGGGGGTGTGACTCAGTGGTAGAGCCCCTGCCTAGAATCCCCCAGTGAGGGGCTGGGGGCGTGGCTCAGTGGTAGAGTCCCTGTCTAGAATCCCCCAGTGAGGGGCTGGGGGCGTGGCTCAGTGGTAGAGCCCCTGCCTAGAATCCCCCAGTGAGGGGCTGGGGGCGTGGCTCAGTGGTGGTAGAGCCCCTCACTGGGGAATTCTTGGCAGGTTCTCTCCCGATAGCCACGCCCCCGGCCTCATAATGCATCTGTGCAGTTGCATCCCAGCACCGCAGCATCCTGAAAGAGCACTGCACAGACCTGGTTGGCTCCCAGGCTTCCATACCTGGCAGAGCTGAGCGGGCTCATAAACCCCTTGCCTGCATCTGTCTGCCCTGCAGCTGGGCTCTGACTGTATCCAGAGGGCTGCCCTGTCTAACCAGCACCGCCTTCCCCTCTGTCCATACAAGGCTATGGACCCCTCACCTTTTTGCACCTTGTCACATAGCAAGTACAGCTCCTCACCACCTGTGCATGGCCCACTCTCCTTGTTGATTCGGCAAATCCGCAGCTCAGAGGTGTTGGTGGACTCTAAAAAGAAGAGTGGAAGGAAAGGCAACAATTGAGCCATCACAAGGTACTTGCTGACAGGTGGGCGAAACACCCCATCCAGGTGGAACGCAGGATGCTTAGGCAGGAGGGTACGACAGACAGTAGCCAGAACTCTACTCTGAAGTCCGCTTAGTGTCTATCCAAAATGGAGATCCTCAGACTCAAGGAGACTTGGCATGAGGGTGACACAAGACCCCTAGATCAGCGCTTACAACCTGCAGTACTGTTTTGTTTGTTTCCCAAAGTGGAAGTTTTGGAACACAGGATCGTATACTGGTTAGGTAAGAATTCTACCACTGAGCCACACCCCCAGTCCCTCACTGGGGGATTCTAGGAAGGGGCTCTACCACTGAGCCACGTCCCCAGCCCCTCACTGGGGGATTCTAGGAAGGGGCTCTACCACTGAGCCACGCCCCCAGCCCCTCACTGGGGGATTCTAGGCAGGGGCTCTACCACTGAGCCACACCCTAGCCCTCATTTTGTATTCACTGGATTAATATTGATCAGCTGCCCAAGCTGGCCTTGGATTTACCATCCTCCTGCCTGATCCTCCCATGTGCTTGGAACTACAAACATGTGTCACCATGTGTGTCAGCAACCTGACCTGATGTTCTTATAGTACACCATCACCTGATCCACAGTCCTTGTCCTTTTGGTAACAGCTCTCTAAACTAGGGACCACTCCTTATCAGCCAATGATAAGTCCTCCCTTAGGTCAGCCATAATCTTAAAGGCTAGACTGAGTCAGAGCATTCCCTCCCCATGGCCACCGCTGATTAGTTAGAGGTTGTGCAGAGGCTATGAGCAAAACTTGCATATTGTCAGCTATGGTAATGTCTGCTTGCAACTGCACCAATGAAGAGGTGGCGGCAGGAGGATTGCTAATTTGCTCAGATATGTATTGGGATCTCGTCTTAATTAGTTAGTTAATTAATTAATTAATAATACAGGCTGGGGTGGGGATGTAGTTCAAGTGCTTCACTGATATGCACCAGAGCCTGGGTTCAATCCTTAGCCCCAGGAAATGGGTATGGTAATCCATGCTGGTCCTCTCAGCTCTTAGGAAGAAGGAGGCAGCATAACAGGGGGCCCACCAGGCTCCAGCGCAGAGTTCCCAAGCAGTGGTCATACCGGGGTCCCAACTAAAATCAGTGGACTACAAAATAAAACGCAAAGCTGTGAATGTGGAAGGGCCCTGTTGGAAAGGGAGAAGACAGAGGTGAAATCAGTGAAGAATCATAATGCACTAGATATGTGTGTGTGCGTGCGTGTGTGTACGCATGTGTACAGATTTGTCACGGAACAGAGTCCATCAGTGAAAAGCTCCAGACGAAAAGAGAGATGCATACAGAAACAGACAAGGCACGGACTGTAGAAGCCTATGGGATGGCACTGCCATAGCTTTGGATGTGAACGTGATGTCTGGGACTATGGCACTCACCACGTGCCCAGGAGGGAAAAAGAGAACGGACGTGGAGACCCAGCTCCCCTGAGACCACCAAGCCTCTGTGTAAATGTATCAGGCAAGAAGGAAACAGGAAACAATCAAAACCCACAACGATGCCCTGCTCATCCATGCCACTGTCCCGGATACATTCCCATGCCTGTGACAACTTCCTCCCAGTGAACATGGTACCCGTGACTTACTCTTGTCGTAGACAGGCTCAGAGAGAATGGGGTCCATGCGGTGCAAATGTCCCTGCTGGTCGCGATAGGAGGCCTGGAAGCAGATCCTGACAACATTCATGTCGACCTCCTGATGGTTCTTCAGGGAGCCAGCTTGGAGAGAGCAGAGGGAGGCCTGGGTCAGCTGAGCTGCTGCAGGCACAGTGATGAAGGGGAGGGGCGCTAAGGCGGGGTGATGGATGCTTGTCCCAGCACTGGGGAGAGGGAGGCAAGAAGAGTCAGTGTTCGAGGTTATCCTCAGCTACATGGTAAGTTCAAGGACAGCCTGGCCTACCTTGAGGCCTTGTCTCGAAAATCAAAATGAGAAATCGAATAAAGGGGCGAGTGAAACGGCTCAGCCGTGAAAGGCGCTTGCTGCGAAGCCTGAGAGCTGATTTCATTTGCTGGAGCCCACTAGGGAAAAGCTGATTCCCCCAGGGCGCCCCTGGGACTCCATAGGCGTGCCCACACCACGGAAAACAGACATGTAGGCACACAAAAGAAATACGTGTAATAGTTTTTAATTTCTTTCTTTCTTTTTTTTTTTTTTAAGAAAAAAGTGGCTGGAGAGATGGCTCAGTAGTTAAGAGCACCGACTGCTCTTCCAGAGGTCCTGAGTTCAATTCCCAGCAACCACATGGTGGCTCACAACCAACTGTAATGAGATCTGATGCCCTCTCTGGTGTGTCTGAAGACAGCTGCAGTGTACCCACATACATAAGATAAATAAAAAATAAATAAATAAATAAATAAATAAATAAATAAATAAAGTTGAGAAGTGGTGATGCACGCCTTTAAGCCCAATGCTCAACAGGCAGAGGCAGGTGGATCTCTGAATTTGAGGCCAGCCTGGTCTAGAGAATGTGTTCCAGGACAACCAGGGTTATATAGAGAAACCCTGTCTTGAACAACCAAAACCAAAACAAAACAACCCCCCCCCCAAAAAAAAAGAAAACCAACCAACTGGAACAAAAACCAGCTAAAGGGACAGTGGCTAGGGAGACAAGTGGGGCACCTACCATTGTAGGGGTCAATTCCCAGCTGGATCTTACGCTCAATGGCAGCTTCGATTTCCTTCTTCCTAACACACTGGATGCCCAAGTTGTTAAAGCTGAGTGGGAGACAGAGAGGTGGTGAGGGGTGGCATCCAGTGGACAGGACAGGCAGCGGCACAGATGCTGTAGGCACAAGGCAAGGAGGAGCATGGGAAAAGCCTGGGACGCTAAGCTCTCACAGGCCACCAGGAGGCACACTGTCGTGAGACCTAGAACTTGCCTTACTCTTTCCTGTAGGAAGGCTAGCCTGGTTCCTTTACATAGTAACAAAGGTGCAAAGAAAGCCTGGATTCTCTGCACTGGGGAAGCTGGATCCTGAATTTGGGGCTAGCCTATGGGCCTAGAAAAACACTCCCTCTAAACTAAGGAGAAGATTAAATGGAGCCAGGCCTTTAATCCCAGCGCTCGGGAGGCAGAGGCAGGCGAATCACTGTGAGTTCAAGAGCAGCCTGGTCTACATATCGAGTCCAGGACAGACAGGGCTATTACATAGAAAAATGCTGTCTTAAAAACAAACAATAAATAAATACTCAATAAATGGCTGCGGTTGTACTCTTAGCGCTCAGGAGGTAGAGGCAAGAGGATCATCAATTCAAAGTCAGTGGGCAGGGCGCCCTTTAATCCCAGCACTGCAAGGCAGAGGCAGGCAGATGTTCTCTGTTCAAGTTTCAGGCCAGCCAGGGCTACATTGTGAGACTGTCAAAAGAAAAAAAAGTGAAGGTCATCCTCAGCCACGATAGTGAATTTTGAGGCTAGCTTGGCCTATGTGAGTCCTTGTCTCAGAAACAAAAGCTAGGGTCAATTAGATGGCTCAGCAGGGAAAAGTCTTTGTCAGCAGTGTAAACTACTCCAGGTCAACCCAGGGAAGCCACACGGTGGAAGGAGAGAACCGAGACCCATACGCTGTCCTCTGACACGGGCAACTCCGCTAAGTTGGGTCTGGAGTCCACGGGCGGCTCTGATGTTAACAGTGCATCTGTGCTCCTTTCCCTCTCTGACCCTGTCTCCTCCTCTACAGAACGCAGATAAGTAGGATGGGTGTGGGCTGGGCTGGTGGCACTATAAAGACTGAGGCAGAAAGGGCTCAAATTCCAAATTAGTTTTGACTACCTGGCAAGACACTGTCTCAAAAAGCAAAATGAAAAGCAAATATGGGGGCTGGAGAGATGGCTCAGTGGTTAAGAGCACTGACTGCTCTTCCAGAGGTCCTGAGTTCAATTCCCAGCAACCACATGGTGTCTCACAACCATCTGTAAAGAGATCCGATGCCCTCTTATGGTGTATCTGAAGACAGCTACATTGTCTTATATATAATAAATGAATAAATCTTAAAAAAAAAAAAAAAAAAAAAAAGCAAATATGGAACGGATGTGAACGTGGATGGTGGGTGTTCAGTGTGGTGCACGCTATAGCATTGTCCACGCCTAACTTTCCCCGTCCATCCAAGATGAGCAATAGGGAGGCTCTGGCCAAGACGCCGATGACCTGGGCTTTCCCAGGTGCTGATGTTCACCTTTGGAATCTCTATGAGCAGAGGTGAGAAGCTGGGGTCAGAGGTCAGGGTCTGGTACCTGTGCCGGGGGCTGACGTGAGGCCGCAGCCGCACCCTGCAGACGCCGTCCGTGCAGTCTTTCCCCACAAGGCTGTGTGGGTGTACCCGGTGTGGCCAGTCCTTCCACACCAGGCACGCCGTCACCTCCACCTCCCGCAGCCCGCCACAGTCTCGAAGCTGTAGGAAGACATGGGCTTGTTGGGAATTTGGTGGACCCCTGTCCCCATCCAGGCTCCCTGGGGCTCCCTTGTCGCTAACCCCACCTCTTCTCCCTAGAAAACCAGGGCAAGAAAACCAGGGAAAGGCACTGCTTACAATCTCTAACCTACGAAAAGCTGGAAACATGTCAACAGTGGCCAAGTAGCCTTGCAACAACGTGCCCTCCCTTCCTCCTCCCTTCCTGGGTCTCTTCCTGGGTAGGAACCCACACCTGTTCTGTTGGATTTTTCTCTTAACACAGTTTTGAAACAGGATCTCATGTACTCAATAGTCCAAGTCTCCTCTTTTCTGCTATGTAGCCAGGCTGGCCTTGAACTCCCGACTTTTCTGGCTTAGCCTTCCAGACGCTACATTACAGGTGTGAGTCACCACGTCCCATTCTTCCTTGGATTTTTGAGATACGCCTCATGTAGCCCAAGATCGTCTAGAACTCACTATGTAGCATGTGGGTGAACTTGAGCCTCTGATCCCCCTGTCTCCACCTCCAGAGTGTTGGAAGGCCTGCACCGATACAACAGGCACATAAAACATGTACTTTTTGGCCTAAAGAGATGGCTCAGTGGTTAAGAGCACTGACTGCTCTTCCAGAAGTCCTGAGTTCAATTCCTAGCAACCACAACCATCTGTTATGAGATCCGATGCCCTCTTCTGGTGTCTGAAGACATCAACAGTATATATATATTTTTGAAATGTACTTTTTTTTTTTCGAGACAGGGTCTCACTATGTAGACCAAGCTGGCTTCAAACTCATAGAGAACTGGCTGCCTTTGCCTCCTACATGCTTGGATGAAAGGCCTGTATCAGCAAGCATGGTAGATGCACTCCTAAGAGAGAGAGAGAGAACGCTGGACATACAGACAGAGACAGAGAGACAAGGTAGCTGGACAGGATGACATACACCTGTAGTTCCGCCTAAGTTTGGGGGCTGAGACAGAAGGATCTCTTTGTGAATAGCAGTGTTTGAGGTCAGCCTGGGAAACATTTGTAGATTCCAGTTCAAATGTTCAAGCAACCACAACAAAAAACAGGCCTGATAGTGTAAGCCTGTAATTCCAGCTACTCATGAGTTGAGGAATGATAGAAAGTTAAGTGCCAACCTGGGCGACAAGTATGTGACCCAAGATAAAAATTAAAATCAGAGGGGTTGGGGATTTGGCTCAGTGGTAGAGCGCTTGCCTAGCAACCGCAAGGCCTTGGGTTCGGTCCCCAGCTCCGAAAAAAAGAAAAACAAACAAACAAACAAAAAATTAAAATCAGAACTCTGGGCGTGGCTCAGTGGTAGAGCCCCTGCCTAGAATCCCCCAGGGAGGGGCTGGGGGCGTGGCTCAGTGGTAGAGCCCCTGCCTAGAATCCCCCAGGGAGGGGCTGGGGGCGTGGCTCAGTGGTAGAGCACCTCCTTGCCTAACAAAAAACAAAACCTATGTTCACTCCCCCATTGCTGAAAAAAATCCAATAGAAAAAACTGACTTGGGGTTGGGGATTTAGCTCAGTGGTAGAGCGCTTGCCTAGCAAGGGCAAGGCCCTGGGTTTGGTCCCCAGCTCCGAAAAAAAAAAAAAAAAAAACTGACTTCTGGGCTGGAGAGATGGCTCAGTGGTTAAGAGCACCGACTGCTCTTCCAGAGGTCCTGAGTTCAATTCCCAGCAACCACATGGTGGCTCACAACCATCTGTAATGGGATCTGATGCTCTCTTCTGGTGTGTCTGAAGAGAGCTACAGTGTACTTATATATAATAAATAAATAAATCTTTAAAAACAAAACAAAAAAAAAACTGACTTCTTATTCAGTAGCCATAGGTGATGGGGGAGACAATAACCAGTCCCAGTAGACTGCACTGACTCTCTCCATTTTGCTCTGGATCTGTGTCTGGGCTCTGCAGGCCTGGTCTCTGAAAGCAGCCTAGTCTGTGACATACACTTCACGGTGGAGTTTGAATCAGTGCTTCCCTCTAGTGGCGAAATGGGAGGTTGAGGGTAACTGGATGGCACGCCTTTGGGATCCAGATGCTAATTTGTCATTGGAACAGCCTCACACGCGATGTCATATAGCTTGTTGTTGTCTTCGTTGTTTTAAAGAAAGGGCCACACTCTGTAATCCAGGATGGCCCCTCTATCCTCCTGCCTCCCAGCCTCTCTGGAAGCGCCGGGGTTTTTAAGTGTGAGCCACCACCCAGGCCCTTTCGAGGTTTGCGGATGGATGCAGCCCGGCGATCCTGTTACCAGGCACCACAAGGGCACAGCAGCACAACACGCACCTCGATGGCGGGCAGAGTCTTGCTGGCTTCAGTGCTGCTCTCCCCGAGGATGCTGCCAGCCGAGCGGCCCTCGCACTCGTAGCGGAAGCGCATGCCACGCTGCTTTGGCTGCTCTGTGATGACCAAGTATGGCCGTGGGCATGGGCCGGGTGATACCAGCCTGCCCAGTGTGCAGTTCCAGGGCGGCGTGGCAGGAGGCGGTGGTGCAGCTGGGCCCAGAGTGACGCTGCTCAGTGAGGCCGGCCCGCGGGGCACCAGACGCGGCATCTCACTCAGCTGTGCCCCGTCCAGGCCGAAGCCGTTCTCCTTAATGTATTCGTCGATGATTTCTGCGGGACAAACAGAGGAGACCGGTGAGGCTGGGGAGGGACAGGGCTAGGTTCCTTTCCTGCCTTCTCACACTTTCTCTGCTTGGTTTTGCTTTTTGTCCTTTGGTTTTCTGAGACAAGGCCTCCTGGTGTAGCTGTGGCTGGCCTGGAACCAGGCAGGTCTTGAACACATAAAGATCCACCCTCTGCTGGAATATATACCACACCCTGTAATTCACCCTTAATTTTTTTTCTTGATTTGGGTTTTTTTTGTTTTTGTTGTTTCCTTTTTCTTGGTTGTTGGTTTTGCTTTTTTGGAGGCACTTTCTCTGTGAAGCCCTGTCTCCCAATTCCCATTCTTGGTAAAGCCCGAAACTCACAGAAATCCCCCTGCCTCTGCCTAAGAATGTTGCGATTAAAGGTGTGTACTACTACCCTGGCTCAACCTTGATTTTTCTTAAAGATTTTTTTCTCTTTGTGTGTGTGTGTGTGTGTTGCCTGCATATATGTCTGTGCACCACTTAGAGGGTCCAGTGCCCTCAGATAGGTCCAGTGCTAGAAGAGGGCATCAGAACCCTTAGAACTGGAGTTACCAGTGGTTGTGAGCTGCCATGTGGATGCTGGGAATCCAACTTTGGCCCCCTGGAAGAGCAGCCAGTCCTCTTAACTACTGAGCTAGCTTTCCAATCCTCTAAAGATCTGTAAAAAATACACGTATGCATGCGTCTATGTAGGGGTGTGTGCCAACGAGTGCCCAGGTGCAGAGGCCTGAAGAGGGCGTCAGATGTCCTGGAGCTGGGCTTGCAGGTGGCTGTGAGTCTCTTAACATGAGTGCTAGAAATCAAACGTGGGTTCTGTGGGAGAACGACTAGCACTCTTAACCACTGAGCCAGCACTCCAGCCCTTCCCCTTGGGTTTTTGAGACAGGGTCTCACCAGGTAGCCAAGGCTGCTCTCCAATACAAGATCCTCTTGCTTCTGCCTCCCTAGTGCTGTGAATACAGACAAGGGCCAGGAGAAACTCCATGTAGCACTTTCACCGCTGGGCCTCTACTTCAAAACCATATTCACTTTCCCTGGATGCTCCTTCAACCACTGTTGCCCCACCCACCACCTATCTCCCAACTGGACTTCGGCAGTTGCCAGTTTGTATTTGTGCATTTCACACAGCCAAAGGGATTTCGTTAGCACCTACCCATCCCTCTTTTGCCTAGAAGACTCCCGTGGCTCCTGACTCCTTTACCACCAACAATGTCCTCACATAAAACTTGCCTCAAATATGGATACGGTTCATTAGTAGAATGAACTCCAGTAAGGAGGTTGGGGGTGTGACTCAGTGGTAGAGCCCCTGCCTAGAATCCCCCAGTGAGGGACTGGGGGTCTGGCTCAGTGGTGGAGCCCCTGCCTAGAATCCCCCAGTGAGGGACTGGGGGTCTGGCTCAGTGGTAAAACAACTTCCTACAATCTTAGTGAGGAGCTAGGGTAAGGATCAGTGGTATAACATTGCTTAGCATGGAGGCATGAATTTGAGCCTTCCCCTGGCCTACACGACAAGATCCTGTCTCAAATAAACAGAGGGTTGCAGCTCCATTGATAGAGTGCTGGCCCAGCATGCACAGAGATTAAGCTCTGGGTTCCACCTCAGCACTACATCCAATCCCAGCCCCAAGGAGGTAGAGAGATGGTGAGCAGAAATTTAACGTTATCCTCAACTAGATGGTTATTTTAAGGCCAGCCTGGGATATTTTTTTTCTTGATTTTTCTTTTTCTTTTCTTTTCTTTTTTTTTTTTTTTTTTTTTTAGAGCTGGGGACCGAACCCAGGGCCTCGCTTGCCATAGGCAAGCGCTCTACCACTGAGCTAAATCCCAACCCTCTTGATTTTTCAAGTCAAGGTTTTTCTGTGTAGCCCTAGCTATCTGAAACTCACTCTACAGACCAGGCTGGCCTCAAACTCACAGAGATCTGCCTGCCTCTGCCTCCCAAGTGCTGGGATCAAAGGTGTGCACCACTGTCCAACTTCAACCTGGGCTACTTGGAACCCTGTCTCAAAAACAAACAAAACCATCCTTAAAGTCCATTCTCTGAGGAAAAAAACAGCTTAACTCTTTCTGTTTCTTTTACCCACCTAGTGTGGTGACCTTTAGGGCCATGAACTTGTTCCTCCTCTCTTCCAGTTCCCAGCTTTCCCTCCTTTCAACCCATAAGGCACCTCATGCTGCTGCCCCCTCTGTGAAAGCCACACCTCTTCACCTTCCTCCCCCTTTCTTCTCTGGCCTTTTATCTCTCCTTTTTCACTTTGTAGCCCAGGCTAGCCTAAAACTCACTATGTAGTTCAGACTGCACTCAAATTCTTTCTGTCTCTCATTTTCTTTTCTTCTTCCTCCTCCTCTTGTTTTTTTTGTTTTTGTTTTTGTTTGTTTTGTTGTTTTGAGACAGGGTTTCTCTGTGTAGCGCTAGATGTCCTGGAACTGGCTCTGTAGGCCAGGCTGGCCTTAAACTCAAAGATCAACCTGCCTCTGCCTCCTGAGTGCTGGGATCAAAGGGGAGCACCATCACCCCCTGGCTCAAATTCTCTTTAATCTTCCCGCCTCCAACTGTGATTGTGGAGACTCAGGCATGGATCTGACCTACCTGCCCCTGCCTGTGGGTGCAGAGGTCCAGGTATGAGATGTGGGCATGCCTGGCTGCACTGTGTCTTCCCAGACACGCCCCTCTGCCAAGTCTCCCCCAACCCCTCTTTCCCTTGCTCATTCTGTGTTCTCCCTGACCACTCCACAGTTCACACTGCTAGCTCCTCCAGGGTAGTGATTTAGTTTTGTTCAAAGCTGGATTCCTGGTGCCTGGCACTGGGTCCGGCACAAGAAAGACCATTGTCACCCACGAGTGAGCACCGGCCACGGAGAACGGAAGCACAGACACCTGCTGAGTGTGCTGGAGTTTGGGAGCATCCCTTGCTCAAATCCCCGGTACTCCTCGAATCACACCAGAGCCTGCTCCCATCAAACAAGGTGTGTCCCAGCTCTACCAGTGCCAGGACCCTCATCCTCCCAAACACCTGCCTTCTGATACTCACCCAGTTCATCTGTGGAAGGAAGAGAAAAGAAAGGTGAAGGTCAGACACCATCGGACATGAGATCTACGCAGACTCCCCCACCCTGTCCCAAGGCAGACTTCCTGAAGCTTCCATCCCCAATCGCCTTCGTCCCTTCTATCCCTTCCATTCTTAATGTTGGGGACCCAGGAACTCAAGACCCCCCCTTGCCCCAACACCTGCCATCCATTAACGGCCTCAGACCAGGAGTTATTAGTGTTGCCAGGAACTCGTGGAACACAGAGAAAGGGGAGCTCTGTGTGAATTTGGGGTGTGGATTTGTGTAGCTGACAGACACGAACGGTTCTTAATAAAGAACTGTGCACACATTCCATCCCGAGAGTCCACCTTGGGCCCGAAGAAACTGCTCAAACTGGGGGTGCTGCCCACTCTGCATACTAGCCCAGCTCCCAAAATCTCAGGCCCACCCCTATTTTGCAGAGGGAATGGGGAGGAGAGGGTAGCAGCCACGCTACATACCTAGTGAGACCTCATCTCTTCCCCAGTAGAAATCAACAGCGACGTAATGGAAACCAACCTCCCATCAGTCCCCATACTGGACTGGGGGAGCCAGAGGAAGCAAATGGGCCCAGAAGTCACTCAGCAGGGAGGGTCACCCAACTGACTAGAGCGTTCCTGTGAAAGCTATTGGCTGGGGACTGATCACATAGTATCCCAGGCTCTGCCAGGTCCCTCCTCCTCCCCTGCCTCCTGCCCTTCTTTCTCCACACTCCTGGGAGTGGCTCCTGGCAGCCCGAACTTCGCCCCCGAACAAGGCAGTTTTCATGCACCCCTTATCTCATTTATCTGTGAGATCGGTAGATGCCAAGTTCCCTTCCAGTGAGATCGGGAATGCTAAGGCTTTGAGATCGGAGGGGACCTGACAGGATCAACCTCCAAGTATTTTGTTTGGGAAAACCCTTCTTAGATGAACCCGGAGATGCAGAGACAAATTTGAACTTCCAGGTATTGTGGCATGGGACTGTATTCCCAGGACTAAGACAATGAAGCAGGTCTGCCACTAGTTTGAGGCCAGCCTGGGCTACACAGTGAGCTTCAGGTCAGCCTAGGCTAAAGGGTGAGACCTTGTCAAAACCAGACCAAACCTCAACTCAGGAAATTCTACTTGGGGGTCCTGGGAGCTGGGTGTGAGGCACACCACTGCCATCCTGGCACTCGGGATGCTGTGGATGGAGGGCTGGAGCTCTTCCAGGCCAGCCTGGGTAACTTCGAAAGATACCGAACTCCAACAATCAAACGGAAAACGTGGCTTTCGGGCAGGGTCCAGAAGATCCGAGCTTTCCTGTCATTTGTCTAAGACACACTCAACTTGAGTACGGAAGAGTGGGGACCACACCTGCCATCGTCTCACTTTACCCCCAGTTCTGCTTATGCCTGGCACATCAGAAGGGAGGAATTTGTCCTTCCACTTGCCCTGCTCCATCAACCTGTCCCCACCCTACTTCTGAATGTCATTGACCCCATGATCTCTTCACAGTCAACACTGCCTTTTATAATCCCACCTTTAATTGTTTATAGAACTGCTTCCTTGTCTGGGTAGGGAGTAGTCCTGTAAGGACGGGGCTGGGACTGACTATCTTGGTTACTGCTATGACCCCAGCAATGACCAGCACTAAGTCTGATGTAGAACTGGTACTCGGTAAATAATAACCGAATGGATGTTATCAGGAGCGACTTGTTGGGGACCTCAGTGCTGTGATTTAGACCACACAAGCCTCAGTTCGTTCTTGTCCTGAACCAGCATGCGGGTCACCCGGGTCCAACACCATCCCCTGCCTTTCTACACCTCTGAAACTCTCATTTCCTATGCCCACATCAGGGCTTCTGGGGTCCATTCTGAGAGAAGTCTAGGCATAGACAATGACTGAGGCTATACAGCTCTCCCACTAAGATCCAGCTGGCTCTGTCTTCCAAATCTCAGGAAATAATGTTTATGATTGTTTTGTTTTGTTTGAGGTAGGATCTCACTATAAACAGGATCACCTCAAAGTCGAGATCTCCCTGCCTCAGCATACTCAAATATGGGGACTCCAGGTATGGAGGGGTGGTTTTGATTCGAAAGTCCTGTTCCCAATTGTTTAGGTTTTTTTTAAAGATTTATTTATTTTATTTATATGAGCACACTGTAGCTATCTTCAGACACCAGAAGAGGGCATCGAATCTCATTACAGATGGTTGTGAGCCACCATGTGGTTGCTGGGAATTGAACTCAGGACCTCTGGAAGAACAGTCAGTGCTCTTAACCACTGAGCCCCTCTCCAGCCCCCCAATTGGTTCTTGATCTATCAATAAAGATGCCACGAGCCAATTACTGGGCAGAAAGAATAGGTGGGACTTCCAGGTCCTGACAGACAAGCTGGAGGCCCCAAGGAGAAGAGAGGGAGAGTTTATCATGCTTGGGAAGGAGAAAAGCCAAGCAGGCATGTGAGACCTCGGGCAGAGACTACAGGAGAGCAGTTATAAATGTTGAGCTGGGACAGAGGGTGGCTAAGCAGCTGAAATTGAGTGCAGATTTAGGCTGCTGAGCTAGGAATACCGGGAAGGGCATGCTAGCCGAGGTAGATCAGGGGCACCCGGCAATTGTGCCAATAGAGGCAAGTTAAAAGTGAACAGTTGTGCGGGTCTGTGTTTTTCATCCGCAGAGTCAGTATTCTCTGGGCAGGGGCTGGTATCTTGGTCCTTTCCCGGAGTTTAGTCAGGGTAGTAAAAGCTACACACAACAGATGGCATGGCTCCAAAGGGGAAGGCAAGAATCCACTATTAATTTAAGAATTCTCAGATGGATTACACACACAGTGGTAAAAATCTAGGAAGAGAGGAGAACTGGTTTCTCAGCGAGCAGAGTGCACACGTCGGGGTGTGGGACAGGGAAATTTGAACAAAGGAACACGGAGCCTCAGCTCTCAGATGCTGGGATCGCCTGCTGTGCAAAGAAACAGTATGGCCACTTTGAGGCAGAGCCAGACAGTAAAAGCTGCCTGCTTCCTACAAGCAGGTAATTAAAGATTTTTTTTTTCTTTTTTCTTTTTTTCAGAGCTGGGGACCGAACCCAGGGCCTTGCGCTTGCTAGGCAAGTGCTCTACCACTGAGCTAAATCCCCAACCCTGGATAGATTTTTTTTTAAAAGTGATTTAATTGTTTTTAAGAATAGAAGGTGTGTGGGGTTGGGGATTTAGCTCAGCGGTAGAGTGCTTTCCTAGCAAGCGCAAGGCCCTGGGTTCGGTCCCTAGCTCAGAAAGAAAGAAAGAAAGAAAGAAAGAAAGAAAGAAAGAAAGAAAGAAAGAAAGGAAGGAAGGAAGGAAGGAAGGAAGGAAGGAAGGAAGGAAGGAAGGAAGAAAGAAAGAAAGAAAGAAAGAAAGAAAGAAAGAAAGAAAGAAAGAAAAAAGAATAGAAGGTGTGGGGGCCTGGAGAGATGACTGCTCTTCCAGAGGTCCTGAGTTCAATTCCCAGCAACCACATGGTGGCTCACAACCATCTGTAATGAGATCTGATGCCCTCTTCTGGTGTGTCTGAAGACAGCTACAGTGTACCCACATACATGAAATTAAAAAAAAAGAATAGAAGGTGTGATGGTTTGTATATGCTCAGCCCAGGGAGTGGCACTATAAAGCATGTGACCTTGTTGGAGTGGGTGTGTCACTGTGGGTGTGGGCTTTAAGACCCTCACCCTAGCTGCCTGGAAATCAATAAACAAGGCTAGTAGGAGATTCCAACAGGCGTGCTGGCAAGTACATGCAAGCAGGCGAAGAAGTGCAAATCTTCCTTCTTCCAATGTCATTATGCAAGTCTCCGGCAGAAGCTGCGACCCAGATTAAAGGTGTGGATCACCACGCCTGGATCTGGGACTGAAGGGAATACAGATTTTTCCCAAGCCACATGGGGGATTTCTACCTATGGTCCAGAACTGATACAAAGACCTTAAGATGAGAGGCCGAGAGCAAGTTAGTAGATGCAGAAAATATTGAGCTCCAGAGAAGAGAGAAGTTAGGGAGATTGAATGAAAAAATGTTTTAGAGAAGATTTGAAAAAGTCTTGCCGACAATTTCTCGGGATCTTTAAACACGGCCTACTCATGGGATTTCTGGGATTCTTTTGCCTGGTAGGACATAGATAGAGCCGGGACACAGGCTTATACAGTAAGTAGATGTAGATAATAAAACATTGAGACATTCGATCTTAAAAAGTTAGATCAAAGGCAGGGAGGGGGTAGGTCACCTAGCCTATCTCAGACAGTAGAAATTCAGGCCTTGATAATTATATAAAGATCCTGGAAAGAGGCCCATACAGTAAGTAGACAGAAATATTAAGGTCGGGGCAAAAGACAGCAGAAATACTGTCTAATCAGCTAAAATTTGTTCAGATTGCTTTATTTGCTTTGATTTGTTTTATTTATCAAAATGAGTGTGGTTTTGAGTTTGGCAGTGACACTATTAGGAGGTGTGGCCTTAGTGACACTATTAGGAGGTGTGGGCTTACTGGAGTAGGTGTGGCCTTGGAGGAAATGTGTCACTGGGGGTGAGCTTTGAAGTTTCAGATGGTTAAGCCAGGCCCAGTATCACTCTTTCTCTCTCTCTCTCTCTTTTTTTCTTTTCTTTTTCTTTTTTTTTTTTAGGAGCTGGGGACCGAACCCAGGGCCTTGTGCTTGCTAGGCAAGTGCTCTACCACTGAGCTAAATCCCCAGCCCCCAATATCACTCTCTCTTGTTGCTGCCTGCTGATCTGGATATAGACATCTCAGTTACTTCTCCAGCCTCATGTCTACCTTCATGCCACCATGCTTCCTGCAATGACAGCAATGGACTAAATCTCTGAACTATAAGCCAGCCCCAGTGAAATGTCTTTCTTTGTGAGTTGCTACAGTAAGTTGGGTGGCAGTGCAGTTTATACCCTTACTCAGAGCACTTGGGAGGCAGAAGTGGTCTCTGAGTTTGAGACCAGCCTGATCTATAGAATGAGTTCTAGAACAGCCGAGGTGGGGCAGTTTGAATGCAATTGCCTCCATAGGCCCATAAGGAATAGCACTGCTAGATGGTGTGGGCTTACTAGACTAGGTGTGGCCTTGCTGGGGTTGGGCTTTAAGTTCGCATAGTCTCAAGCTACACCCAGTGTGGCATCTAGTCTTCCTCTGCTGCCTGCAGATCAAGATGTAGAACTCTCCGCTCCTTCCTTCTCCAGCACCAACTCTGCTTGCATGCTACTGTGGTTTCTGCCAGGACAATACTGAACGAAACCTCTGAAACCGTAATTCACAATTAAAGGTTTTTATGAACGTTGTCATTGTCCTGGTGTCTCTTCACAGCAATAAAAACCCCAACTAAGACAGGGTGGAACTCAGGGCCTTGTACATGCTCAACAAATGTTTTACCACTGGGCTACACCACCATCCCTTGAGGTTTTTTGTTTATTTAGTTCACTTTGAGACAGTCTCTTATGTTGCCCAGTATGATATTTTGGATGAGAATGGCTCCCATAGACTCATATGTTTGAATACTTAATCTCCAGTTGGTGGAACTATCTGGAAAGAGTTAACAAGTGTGGCCTTGTTGGAGGAGGTGTATCACTGGGCATAGACTTTGAGGATTCAGAAGGTCCTACCCTTCCCATTTTCTTCTCACTCTCCCTGCTGCTCTCTGCCTTATGCAGATGATGATGCGCTCTCGGCTAGTGCTCCAGCCTATGCCTGCCTGTCTGATGCTAGTCTCCCTACTAAGATGGTCATTGGCTCATCCTCTGAAACTATTAAGTCCCAATAAATCCTTTGTCTTGGTCATAGTGTTTTTTTCCTAGCAATAGAAAAACAACGGAGACACTCAGATAGGCCTTGAACATGACATGTAGCTGAGGATGACCTTGAACTCTATCTTCCCGTTTTCACCCTGAGGTACTGGAATCACAGGTGTGAATCAATAGGCCCCATTTTATAGAGTGCTGGTATCAAACCCAGGGCCTAGGTAAACTCTCAACTGAGCTACATCTTCTGTTCGTCTTGTGTATGGGTTTGTTTTGTGTTTTGATACAGGGTACCACTATAAGCCAGGCTAGCTTTCAACTCATTCAATGGCCTCAAATTTGTGCCCATGCCCCTGCTTCAGCCTCCCCTGTGCTGAGAACATTACAGTACAGTACAGACGTGTACTGCCATTTGGTAATTGTTGTTGTTGTTGTTGTTGTTGTAAGACAGGCTTTCTCTCTATAGACCTGGCTGTCCTGGAACTCACTCTGTAGACCAGGCTGACTTCACTGATATCTGCCTGCTTTTGCCTCCTGAGTGCTGCGAATAAAGGTAGAGACCGCCCCTGCCTGCTCCCTCTCCCCACTTTAATGAGGCTTCCGGATAATTTGAATGCACATGGTCTGAGAGCTACCACTGTCTAAGTAAAAGCGATTACTGCTTTTGTTATCATGACTATGCCACTAACAGTTACCACTAATCGGAAAACGGTGAATTTGTAAGCATCGACTCATCTAACTTTCTCCATCCCCACAAAGAAAGAAATGGGTATGAAATTCATCATACAGATGGATAAAACTGAGGTAGTTTTAGGGAAATCTCTTGTGGATTCACCCAGTGAGGGGGTGGTAACATCATTTCTGAGATTCAGTTCCAAGGTCCAAGATAATAGATGGTGGGGATGATCTAAAAGGGCTTCTACTTAGGGATCAGCATTTAGAACTATACACCTTTCTGACAGCCTTGGAACTATGGGCAAGTAAGGACTCACTGAAACCAGCAGGGAGAGACAAAGGTTGCAAGTGGGTACACTCATTCCCTCTCCACAGGGGCTCCTCCAATCCTATTTCCTACAAGCAGATGGGCAGGGACCGAGGAGGGTTGCTCACCTGTGGTCCTGGACAGCGAAGGGATGTCACTGGAACCTGGGAGACGGAGACCTGGATCAACAAATGCAGGACCAGAGACTCTGACAACCCTGCTCCTTTCTCTGGCTTGACCCTTTGAACAAAGTCCCTCTTCCTTACCTAGCTCAAGTGAGGCCACCCTTCTCACTCTAACTCTTGACAAAGTTCTGACTTTTCCTTTCTGCCCTTGACCCCGCCAGTCACCACTCAATATCCGCTACTTTACCCACTAAGGTGAGACTTGGAGGACTCCTGATACTTCATGAAGCCCCCCCGCATCCCCCCCCCCCGTCTCCTTTCTTCCCTCAGGGCGAAATTCGAGCCCCAATACTTTGTCACTAGAGAACTTTCCTCTCCCCATTTCGCTGAAGGCCCCGCCCCCTTTCCATCCCAGCATCAGGCCCCTCCCTTCGTTTTCTGAACAAGCCACGCCCCGTCCCTAAACCTGTCACCAGGTCCCGCTCCTTCTCCCCCCTATCCCCCCACCCCCGGTAAGTCCCGCCCACTCACTGAGCCACACACCTCTTCTTGCTCTTGGAGCCTGACCCCGCCCTTATTTCCTGTCAAGCACAGTCCTGGGTCCGCCTCCTCGAGGTCAGGCTCCGCTCCCCCTTAAATCTTGAAGCTAGGCCCCGCCTCTTTCTTTGCCTTTAGGCCTTGCAGGAGGAGGGTCCCCCTTGTTTGGAGAGCATAAAGCTACTTCGCCGAATTAGGCTCCGCCCCTTACTCCTTAGCGCAGCCTCACCCACTCTGTAAACCAGAAGCCTCCTCTAGAAGTTTGTCCCGCCCCTACGGGTGTCCGGCTCCTCCCCTTCAGAGTTATGCCCCGCCCCTCCTCTAGATCCCCGCCGGGCCCGCCCCCTTCTTTGCCTCAGGCTCAGGCCCCGCCCCCTTCTCACTCTTTAGCGGGACGCCTAGCTTGTATCTCCCCGGCAGGACCCTTCACCATCCTCTACCTTCTGCCTTGTCCCTCACGCAGTGTCCCCGCCACCCTCGTACTCTCCGCACCGGAGCGCGAAACCTGCGGGAATCCGCAGATGACTCCGAGCGCCCCGAACTCCCCCAGACCGGCCCCGCCCCAGAGGTTCCACTTTGCTTACCCAAGGCCCCTAGCTCGGGCGCGGACTCTCTGGCAGCGCGGCGACTCGGCATGGCCCGGCCCGTAGGGACCGACAGCCCAAAGGCCAGCTCAGGGCGAAGCGCGCACGAGGCAAGCCGGGCAGCCGGACAGCCCGGTCTGCTGGGACGATCACCGGCCGGGGAAGCCGCGCAAGATAGGGCCGAAGGCCGGGTTGACGCACGGCGCCCGGGGCTGCGGGGGGCGCCGGGCCGAGCGGGCGGCGGGCGGGGCGGGGCGGCGGAATTCCCGGCGCCGCCGGCCTGCGCGCCCATTGGCTCACACCCCTCCGTGACGTCACGGCAAAGGGAATGGGAAAACCCCCGCTGCTCACGTGACTGCGGGGGCCGGGCCGGCCGGGAAGGGAAGGCTTGGCACCATGCAGGGTCCGGGTGCGAGTCGCTGCCCAATGCACTGGCCAAGACCACTGAGGTCTGTCCCGGTCCATTCATGCCCTACCAACAGAATAAGCTGAGAAACGGGCACTCCTTTCCCCACCCTTAGGACTTGAACTGCTATCTTTCAGGCTGACAAATGAAGCCAGGAGCGGGAAGTTAGCAGCTATTGATAATTTGATGTAACATTTAGATAGGGTCTCATCTTGCCTAGAGTGGTGACCTTGAACTGCAGATCCTTTTGCCCTCAAGGATCCTTCAGATTCGTCCCCCCAGTGCTGGGACGACAGGCATGAACTACCACCTTGGTCTATGCAGTACCTGAGTATTGGACCCAGGGCTTCATGCATGTTAGGCAAACATTACCAACTGAGCTATAGTTCCAGCCAGCCCCTTGGTGATATATGACACCTATGAAAACCTGTATGTTCCATTCCATTTCTCTCATCGCATGTGTGATCAATGATTCAAGCAACCTACGCATAATTAAGCACTTGCTGTATGCTGCAGCCTGTAATGAAAAATAGGGCACAGCATTCCTAAAACTAGACCCACTTCTTGCTCCAGAGCAGAAAAGTGCAGCAGTGAATGGAGTGGCACCAGAACTACACCGCATACTGCTACACAGCAAAGCAAAGAGCATTGTTTTGGTTTTGCTTTGGAGCTCTGGCTGGCATTGAATTCATGGCAATCCATCTGCCTCAGTCTTCCAAGTGCTGGCGACTGCAGGCACCTACCATCATGCCCAGCTAGAGCAAACTTTTCCTTGCAATGAGACATTAGGCCCAGGCTTTCAGAACCACATGGTCTTAATTTTCAAATGTGCCACTGTACGTAAACAGCAAAGGGCCCGAAACAGGGGTGTGGCTGTGTTCTATTACAGTACAATTTGACAAATATGGAAATGGGAATATCATGAAACTTTCACATTGAACCATATATTCTTTTTAATTTTGCACCAGATGGGTAATATGCCAGTGTACTAGGCAAGTCTAGGGGTGGACATCTCCTGTAGGATAAGCCTCATCAGGCTTACCAGCCACACACACCCATCACTGCTTTCCACTTTCCATCTGTAGGGCTGAGGATGTGGCTTGTGATAGAATGCTTGTCTAGCATGTATGAGATTCTAGGTTGTATCCTCAGCAGCACACAAAAAGATAATTATAGCCATGATATGCCTGTTCTGGAGTGGCAGAGGCAGGAGATTCACTGACAAGGAGTTCCACTACATAGCAGGCCCTTGTCTCAATACAAACAAAAAAGAGGGGGAAATGAAAAAAAAAATTGAGGACTGAGGGTGTGGCTTAGTGGTAGAGCCCCTGTGTAGAATCCCATGAGGGGCTGGGGGCGTAGCTCAATGGCAGAGCCCCTGCCTCGATCTTAAGAGGACCTGGGCTGATTGCCTGGATCTGAGAAAGGACTGTGAATTCAAAAGCAAATCTGAGAGCCAGGCATGATGGTTCATACCAGTAACTTCAACACTTGAAAGGCTGAGGCAGGAGATCACCATGAGTTCTAGGCCAGTCTGGACTACTTATAACAAGACTCCACCTCAAAGACAAGCAGTCTCAAGAGAGTTGTAATTGGAAGGTCCTGAATCAGATTTCCTGTGTTCAAATCCTAGGTTTTTCTGGGCAGTTATGCAACCCCAGGAAACCGATTTCACCACTCTGGACTTGAGTGTCTCCTAACGGGGTTCCCTTAATAGAATGCCTTTGAGGACTGAGGACTCAATGAGGTAGTACAGTTGACTCTTGCCACAGCTCTCCCACATCCCTGCACTGTTCAAACTACTAAGTACTTGTTAGGCTACATAAACAAGGCTGACTTCTTAGTAGTGTGATTGTGTGATCGCATGGCCAGCTGGAAAAAACCCGAGTTTCTGATCTGGAGGTACAGAAGGCATCACAAACTTCAAAGAGCTGTTAGTCTGTCTGTCTATCTCTCAGAAGGCATCACAAACTTCAAAGAGCTGCTAGTCTGTCTGTCTGTCTGTCTGTCTCTCTCTCTCTCTCTCACACACACACACACACACACACGCACAAAACACAATGGTACTGGGCACTGTTCTCAAAGTTGGGGACAGTACATGGTGCATTCATGGTGTTTTCTATTTTTTATTCAAACAAGGTGTTAAATGGCACAAGCTGGTCTCAGACTCAACTTACAGCCAGTGACCTTGATGTCCTGATCCTTCTGCCTCCATCTCCAAAGTGCCAGAATTACATGTGTGCCACTATGCCAAGTCTTGTTTTATAGCCCAGGTTAGCTGAAAGCTTCAAATTCTCCTGCTTTGGCCTCTCAGAATCAAGGATGAGGTATGGCCACTGTGCCCAGCAGTGCCTAGAGTTCTGCTGAGTCCCACAGGGCTGCCATGGAATGACGGTCCCTACTGTGTACACAGAACTGTCCTGTGCCGTCTCTGCCCAGAGGGACTTGCAGAAGCCTCTATTGACCCATCCACTAGTACCCCAATAAGGGCTCTGGATATGTCTTGATATCTGTGAAAGCAAGTGGCACCAGAGTGGCAAGGACAATAACTACATTTTCACAGGTTTTGGTTCAGTGAAGGAACAGTCTCCTTGCCATGATGTAGCAGTGGGCAGAGCCTCAGGACTCTGGTGACCGGTGCCTGGGAAGCAATACCAATTGTATCCTGCAGGTACTTGGGACCCAGTGAGGATTTGTGAGACTGGGGTTAGAGGTGAGGCTGTGGCAGAACATGAGACAAAGGTTCTGGAGACATACAGCAGCCCCCTGGGGATCACCAGTTAGAATCTACTCTTCTGAAGACACTGGGCTGCCACAGCAAGAAGATTGGATATGACACCTACCCTGAAAGTGAGGGACCATCCCTGCTTGACTCAGCAGGGTAGAGAAATAGGTGGAGCCTGAAGGAACCTGGGTGGTCCAGGGCCTCCTTGCAACATGGCTGATCTGGAAAGGTGTAGTGAGTAGCCCAGTGGCTGTCACTCTCCTAGAGTGGGTAAGTGGACCCTGCTCCTGCTACTGACAGTTCAGTTGTACCCTTGAGGCCAGCAGTGGAGAGGGACAATGCAATGGCACCCAAGGATTCACTCTGTTCTGTTGTGGCCCAAGTAAGTGTAAACAGGTCCCATTCTGGTTTCTCCACTGAGGAGGGTTTCAGGTCCTGCTTCTTGGCATGCAGCAGGACGCAGAAACACCAGTTGCTCTTGGCCAGCAGCCTTGGAGGAATGTAAGAAGGGACTGTTTCGGGAGTCCTCTTGCAGGGCAGTTGTCAAGTTCGGGTTATATGTACCACGGTGTGTGTGTGACGGTCAGACAACACTATAGTTGCTTCCTCCTGCCTTTGTGTGTGGTTTGTTGATCAACTCAGGTTGTGTGGCCTTGTAGCACAACAGAAGTGCTAAGCCAGGTTGTCAGGACTGCTTGGCAAATACCCTCAGCCACTGAGCCACCTTGCAAGTCTCTGCCATCTCTTTTAAGTTAGCTCTGACTTATAGGCATGTCCTACCACTAACGGTTTATGCAGCACAGGGTTAACCAGGGTGTTAAATGCTGAGCAACCCCAGATTCCACTCCCTGTCATCACCCCAGGTCTCTTAAAGACCTCAGCCAGATGCACGGTCCAGACAAGGAAGGCAGAGGAGGTGCTGTGGTTGAGCTTAAGTTAAACACCCATATGAATTTATTAAATCCAGACTGTGTTAAAGGGTGGTGGTCTGGGAGCAGGGTGGTCAGGGGATGAGGGACAAGATGATGGAGGACCATAGGCATCCCACAGAGGAGCCCTGGCCCCTTCCCCGCCTGGCCCACCCTCGGCGCCATATTGGCTTCACCATGATTCCCGATGGTGCTGGGCTGGCAGGGCGAGATGTCTGCAAACACACAGGAACAGACAGACAAGACGACGGACGGTTGCCTCCACATACACACAGCCAGCCCCAGCCTGCCCAGCCCCATCTCACACACTGGGCCCTGGCCCTGGGGGCCTCCTGCCGCCCCGGCCTGATCTGTCCAGGAAAAGGGCGACAGGGAGGGTAGGGTAGGGGCCCGGAAGGTGGTTGGCGGTCAGTCACCAGGAGCAGATAAGGAGAACTGCAGTGGCTAATCCTTTTTCTTGTCCTCTGCTGGTTTTGGAGGGTCTTCCTGGGGCTGGCTGGCCATGCAGGCCCCAGGAGTAGCCTTTGGGACTGTGGAGGCATCCTCTCCGGTGACAGCTGTGCTGGGTGAAGGTGTGAGAGCCCCTGCTGCAGTGGATGCCTGGGCCCCGGATGCCGCTGCTGAGACATCCTCTCCACTCATACCAAACTCGTTCACACGGGTGGGGTCGACGCGGTAGATCCACCGTTGGTAGAGGTAGATGAAGAAAACCACATCTAGGAGAAGGGACTGTGTGAGGGAGATGGCCCACCGCAGTGGAGATGAGGCTCCTCCCTGCCCACTGCATCCCTGTGTCCTCTGGGCCTTACCGTCCCGCAGGCAGCCAATCCGGTACATGACAGGCATCTTGATGACAAAGGCAAACAAGTCATCAATGAAAGTGTTGAGGGCCTTGTAGGTGAGCATTCGCCATGGCAAGTGGGCCACAGACTTGAGCTTATAGTTGATGAACAGTTGGGGTGTCATGGTGATGAAGCCTTGGGGAAGACAAAGGATACCATGACTAGCTACCCGCTCGCTCTGCTCCTCTCGCATAGCCTACCCCAGATCTTTGCATTCTTTCCAACAAGTTGGTTCTGGTGTTGTTTAGAGAGAGGGTCTCAGGCTAAGGCCTGGGATAGCCTTGACCTCAGCTTCCCAATCTCTAGTGTTTCCAGGTCTTTATGTTGTCCCTCCAGGCCAGCCTGGGGACTGCTGAGCATCTTTCCTCGGAGTGCTTCCTAAACTCCATCTAAGTGCACATTTATTGCTCTGCCCGCATCTGTACTTATTACTCACTGAGTGTCTGCTTTCTCTCTGTACGCTGGGATTCCCACAACACATGAATTCCTCTCTGTAAACCTGGCCAGAAGCCTCCTTACAGCTCCCTAGTCCCACAGATGCCCACACTGGGTGGGAGGCCCATGAGTCCTAGGACAGGGCCTGGCTGCTGTGCTCACTGAAGCATGGGCATGTGGGCCTCAGATGGTCTGCAGGCACAGGCCCTTAAAGTGGGGGCAAGGGCAGGCCTGGCAGCCAGACCCAAGGCTATGGCCTACAAGGATGGTGGGCCTGGAACAGTGTGGGCATGCCCTCCAAGCAGGGTAGAGCTGGGCCTGCTCACCAAAGGTCAGCAGGAAGCCGTAGAGCATGCTGAGCACCCAGGAGTACCAGCCCTTGTGCTCCAGGTACAGAAGGCTGTAGACGGCATAGCAGCCCAGCAGGGGAAAGAGGATCCATGACAGGTACCGGAACGCCATCTGTGGGGTGGGGGTGGGGGTGGGGTCACAAGAGCCGGCCCTGTTCAGTGGCTCTATTCCTCATCCGCATCCACCCACACCTGGTCCAGCAGGCTAGGCCAGGGGAATTTCCAGGTGGCTCTGGGAACTATGGACTTGGCCAGGAAGTAATGTGGCAGGCGGGGACTCTGGCAGTGATACTGGCAGGCAAGACCAACGGCCCAGCCTATCCCTCATGAGTATGAGTGCCTGGAGACCACCCCAGGGCCACGGGGTCACTCACGTCATCATATACTTTGGTTGAAGACTCAATGTAGGTGGACTTGTCTCTGAATGTCGGGCAAGGGAAGATCCCTGCCACTCTGTGCTCCCGGTCCAGCTATGAAGGGAAAGGCAAGGTCAGCCGGGACCTGGCTCCTGCCACTCCCCAGCCAGAAACGGCCCCTGCCCTTCCTCACTCTTCCCAGTTCCCCTGCCCTAATGTGACCCCAAAAAAATCCCCTACTGTAAAAATCCCCTTGGTCCTAGGAGCTAGGCAGGCACTGGGAAACCCCCAGAGACCAAGGCAGGTCCTGGCTGGGGAGGCGACCCCCTTCCCACCCTGCAAATCCCACAGCACATAGTGCCTGACTCACCCGGACATCCATGACCTTGGTAATCTTCCAGAGGTCAATGAGGACCCCAATGAAGACGCTGACCTGTACCACGAAGTTGGTCTCATTGTCCAGGATGTAAAGGAGAACCACAAAGGACTGGAAAACGCCGAAGAAGACAGACCGCACGGACAGCCCCTCCAGGGACTGACGACTGTTCCAGAACTGAATGTCTGCAGAGGATGAGGACACAGGCGGTCAGCAGCTTCCCCTGGCCTGTACTCTCTCCCACAAAAGCAGAGGGCACACAAGACCTTTTCCATGGTCATATGGGATAGGAACACCAGTTCTCTGGGCTGGTTGGCTGGGTCCTGATGAGGGTCATCAGGTGCTAAGGGCAGCAGGTTAGCTGGGACCATACCTGGGGCTGTACAGCCTTGCATGGTAAAACCTGGGCAGACACCAGACCAGTATCACACAATGCCTGCCATCCTACCTCTCCTGGACAGGAAGATCCAAGGTGTGTGCTTGGGGACCTTTTCTTCTGGCCTCCCACTCAAACTTGGGGCACAGACAAGCCCTGGTTTTTGGTCTCCATGTGGACATCTGGCGGACCTGAGCTAATAACATCCAGCTATTTTCTGGTCTCCCTGGTGCCTGACTTCTAGAAGTTAAGCTGGACCACAAGAATTCAGGGTTCCTGGCATTCATGACCCAGGAGCTTGGACCCTAGCCCACATTCCCAAACCTGGGGCTTATCACATCCCATTCACAAGGCCATCCATTCTCCAAAATGATGGGGAAGTATTTGGAGACAGGACTCTAGAAACCAAGTGGATAGAATCTCCTCTTGGATCGGGGGGCACCTGGCATGGGGGGCAAAGCGGAGCTCACACCTGCTGCTTTGCATGTGTGGCAACACCTGCTCCTCACTCCTCTCAGGCTACGCTGCAGTTCTGACCTTAGGGTTTGTTTGTGGTGCTGGAAACAGACCCAGCACCTCACACGAGCTAGCTCAGCTCTTCTCCAGAGCCAGCAGAGCATGGTGAAGCTTCCCATGTAAAGGCTTTCCAGGAGAGGTCACACTGAGTACCCCTCATTTGCCTACTATATTCTTCTGGATGGTAGGTAGCTCCCACTGCAGTGTCCGTGTGACAGAGGTATCCATCACTCCTGCCAATTCCAGGAGCTTCAGGGCACCTCCCAACCCCCCCTCACTATGGGCCACACGCCGAGAGGCTGACAGATCAGTTGGAATGGCTGCTGTAGCAGAGCTGGGCTGCTGCAGGCCTGCAGTTTATTCAGGAAGCCTCTGCCTCAGCACCTGGAGCTGAACATAGCAATCAGCTGTTCCAAAACTGAGAAGCTGCATGTTGGGGCCCCCTGACAGGCAGGGTGCTGGGAGCAGCCCCGGGGCTTCCCTTTCTTTTGGCTTTGGAGTTCCCCGCCCTGCTTCCTGGTGGTGCCTTAGTCCCGGCAGCAGGCCCAGGGCCTCCCTCAGCTCTGTGGCTAGTGGGGTCACTGTTCCTTCTCAGGCCTCGAGACCTCTAGAATACAGGGAGAGACCCCAGGCACAGTGAGGAAGCAGGGAGCAGATTACTTCTTCTGCTGGTTGATTCAGTGTCCTGGGCCCCCATACCTACCATTTTTGAAAGCCAGGAACTCGAAGACACTGTGGACAATGGAGACGATGATGGTAAGTGCCAGAAGATATGGGCTGGTCTCCAGCAGGGCAACCTGGGGAGAGGAGCCTGTGAGCACTGCCCTGTCCCTGCTGTGAAACCTCATTTCCAGGAACCATTCCCTACATGATCCTTGGAATCCCAAGTAGGACCTGGTAAGACCTCTGTAGACCTGCTCTAGTGACCATCAGAGAGAGTATTCCCTATGGGCAAGAGGAGGAAACAGGGGAAAGTAACGGGAGTCAAGTCGGAAGTCAGGTCCCCAGAGTTAGCTAGGGCTGAGGACTCATTTCCTGCCCACTGCTTCTTAGAGGGTGGGGAGGCAGTGGTGAAACAGTCTGGGGGAGTGTTGGGTGGGCCTTGGCCTGTGGATGCCCCACACACCTTCACTGAATCCTGTTCCTCGTCCGATTGCTCATACAGTTCATCACCTAAGAAGTTCCAGGGTGACTTGGTACTCTGTGCAGCATAAAGTTGCCAGCGCCACAGTGACAGAGGGCAGAAAGAGACGCGCAGTGGTAGGCTGGCCAGGCTCTCATTAATGGGGTAGTAATCCTTCTGCAGGTTCCAGTAGTCATTGAAATAGATGATGGGGTAGTAGTCACCACTCACGGCATCAAACTTCACATCTGTGGGCACATGGGGCGGGCACTGCTCAGCCTGGCCAAGACACCACATAGCATTTCTTGACTGTGCCATGAGGAGCAGAAGGGTCCCAGGACCTCAATGGAAAGGATGCAGTGGCAAAGAGAGTGGCCCTGAATGAAGGCCATGGAAGCTTGTCTCCAGTACAGCTTACACTGGTGGTCATATACCCCCAACTCTATAGAAAACAGTGAGAAACCAGGTGTGAACTGACACCCAGGGACAGTTCTACAGCCGTTCCCACCCACAGTAGCCAGACCTGGGCTAAGCAAGATTTATGGGGAGAGAGAGGACAGAGAGAGGACAGGCGTAGCGTGGTTAGTAGAGTGTGGAACTAGAAAGATCTCTCATAAGACGGGGTTTGGGGAGGACAGGGTCATAGGCCCTGAGCTTTCAGCTGAGCTTACATTGGTCCAGTGGGGGTGGCACGCTGCCCTTCACCCATGGTGTGTGGTCATCCACGATATTGATGGTGATGTTGGGGTGCCAGTGTGAGATCACTTCTACAGGGCCATAGTCCTCAGCCCTCTGCGGGGAGATAGGAAATGAGCAGTAGGCCTCAGGCAAGCAGAGGCCCCATAAATACTACTGCTTATGCCCTCCCATGACAACTGGGGCAGAGGGGCAGAAGAGCAGCCACCGCAGCTATGGCGGGTAGGTGCACAATGATACCCATCACCCACTAAGCCTGACATGAGACTCAGATTTGACCATCTTCCACCCCCTCATCTGAAATAAGGAGACAGGCTTGTGGAGGCAGAAGCAAGGGCAAACTAGTCATAGGCAGGACAAAAAGCCCGCCCAGAGAAAGCACCTTGGTACTCCTCTCAACGTAGCCCATCTTCACTACAGGACCAGGCCCCCTGCCCAAAGCCACAGAAAAAGGTAAGCTCGTGTGCCTTTGAGAAATGCCCTGTGGTTTGCTCAGTCCACAGAGTCACAGAGCTGATTAAGCCTATGGCTGCTCCAAGCTCCTGCTCCTGCTCTGAGCCAGCTACATGGTGTCAGCCCAGCCTCCCATCTGCTGCCTCTGTAACCTGCAGCAAGGGTCCCCTGTGAAATGGGCTCTACCCCAAGGGTTCCCTGGGCCGACCTTGTCTGCAGTCTTCCTGCTGCAGTGTTCTCATCTCTGAACTCTTCCCAGAGAAGCAGCGCACAGAAGTGGCAGTCACTTGGCCAAAACTTGTGTGCAGCTAGGTAACACCACAAGACAACGACCTCACTTCCATTTACCTTGATCATTTCCGGGTCAGCTTCTGTCTCTCCTGTCAGTAGGTTCTTGGTTTTCTGAAATCGTCTACGCTTGTATTTGTTGATCACTGTGAGGAGAGGGAGATGGGTGAAGCCTGTGAACACTGCCACCCCATGGCAGCTGTGTCCCGGCTTCCCACTAATGATTATATATCACTTGAGAAGCCTCAATCGCCCCCTAAATTCAAGGAACCACCTTCCAGCCTATATAGAGAAGTACCACTTATAGATTTACCCAGGCAGAAAGCAGAGCCTCCCATCTCTAAAACCCACCTGGCTACTCCTTAAGCCAACAAAGGACACACATCTGCCTGGAGCCCACATCACACCATTGCTCCCTTCCTCAAGTCCTCCTTCCTGCATGGCTGTGGCCACTGTTTTTCTTTTTTTCTTTTTCTTTTTTTTATTCTTTTTTTCGGAGCTGGGGACCGAACCTAGGGCCTTGCGCTTGCTAGGCAAGCGCTCTACCATTGAGCTAAATCCCCAACCCCAGCCACTGTTTTTCTATACCTTAGGCTGGCCTCAAGTTTGAGAACTACAGGCACGAGCCACTTCACTGGTGTTCACCTCCCCAAGGACAGTTTAATGCCATCATGACACACGCCTACCTGCCTTCTAGTTCACCCATGTGCTCGGTAGCCTGGGCTCAGGAACAGCCCACTGAATACATGGCCACACATGGGGGGGTCAGAGAGCAGTTCTAGAGAAGGTGTGGTGCCAGCAACATGAGAAGCCAACATGGGAACTCTGACACTGTGAATCCCCAGCCACAAGTGGACTTACTTCCCCTTGCTAAGGTCAGGTCAGCCAAGGTTCCCACCACCTTGCCTGAGACAAGAGCAAAGGGTTGACCACACCCTCCAAACTTGGAGGTCACTAGCTCTTACTCAGGCTGAGAAGGAAAACTGCCTCCCTTGCTGGATCTACTGGTGCAAACCAGTAATCACAAGTAGTTAATGGCTGAGGCAAGAGGATCAGAGTAAGTTCAAGGCCAGCCTAAACAACCTAGTGAAACTCTCTCAAAATAAAGCCACAGCCGCTGGAGAGATGGCTTGTGCGTGACAGCACTAGGGTGGACGTACATATATACAGGAGAATACTCAAATATATAAAATCAAACACACTACACAAAATCAAATACAAAACACAATGGCTGGGCGAGATGGCACAAGCCTTTAATACCAGTACTCAAGAGGCAGAGGGAGAAATAACTGTGAGTTGAGGCCAGCCTGGTGAGTTACATGCCAGTCAGGAAAGCACATAGACCCTTTCTCATAAACAAACAAACAAACAAACAAACAAAACAATGATAATATGGGTTTAGGATTGTCAGTGATAGAGCTCCTGCCTAGAATATTCCCAACTTGGGAGTATGGCCTAAAATCACCTTCCCAGGAGCTAGAGTGTGACTCAGTGGTAGAGGTAGAGCCCTGCCTAGAATCTGGGGGCGTGGCACAGTGGTAGAGCCCCTGCCTAGAATCCCCCAGTGAGGGGCCTGAGGGCATAGATGAAAGCAAGTGAAAATCCCTGGGTTCCACTAAGAGGCAAATGAAAGCAAGAAGGCCTGTGCTACTGAGGCCCATTCCATCCTACAAGGGAACAGGGAACTGGCCAACATAAAGCTGTGGACTAAGATTCTCGCTCTTGTCTCCTACAAACCAAGGGATGCTGGTGAGTTAATACCATTTCCTAGAACCTCAGTAACTACTATAGAAAATGAGGATAAAGCCCACACTTCTTCATGGTCCAAGGTCTGAAGCTCTTACAACATCATATCATTCCATTATTTCTCTCTCTTTTTTAAAAGATTTATTTATGGGTTGGGGATTTAGCTCAGTGGTAGAGCGCTTGCCTAGCAAGCGCAAGGCCCTGGGTTCGGTCCCCAGCTCCGAAAAAAAAAAAAAAGAAAAAGAAAATATTTATTTATTTATTTTATGTATATGAGTACTCTAAGGCATTGGATCACATTACAGATGGTTGTGAGCCACCATGTGGTTGCTGGGAATGGAACTCAGAACCTCTAGAAGAGCAGCCAGTGCTCTTAACTTCTGAGCCATCTCACCAGCCTCCCCCCCCCCCCATTCCATTATTTCTTGATGAACTATTGGGAAACTAGCTCCATTGTCCAGCTGAAGTAGCAAGCACCTGAAGTTGGGTATCTCAGAGAATAAACTCCAGAGACATCCTCCAAGCAGGGAGGAGGCTGTCAACCTTCAAGATTACAAGCAACAGACAGGGCTGATGAAAAGAGGATACAGACACAGACACACACATTCACACACACAAACACAGCACCCACACAACAACTTAGAACCATTCAGAGTTCCAGTTTCAGAGAATCTGATGTCCTCTGGCTGGCCCCTGCTATCACCAGGAATGCACATAGTTGCATGCAGGCATAACACTTATATAATATTTAATAGATAGAGACAGACAGACAGACAGACAGACAGACAGACAGATGAATGGATTCTAATAAGGAGCAGCCCTTGTCCCATGGGGGCAGAGAAGCCCTGTCCTGGAAGGCCAAGTTTCTAAAGCTGCTCCATCCAGCATGGAGTGACAGATGCTAGCACAACTGGGCATAAGTTATGGGTGTGATACATAATTCACTCTGACACTTGTCTCCCCAAACAATGTAAAATACCGTATTTGTTCTTGTTCACCAACTCCATATTGAGATAATGAATTCGGTGCTATTGCTTTGCTTTGCCTTCCTCTTGTGTGATATATGTGCCTGTGTGGGGAATGTGTGTGTGGGCATGTGGAGGCCTGAGAAAGATATCAGTTCTTTTGTACAGACTGAGGCAGGGCTTCTTCCTTGAACTAGGGCTCACTGGGCTACCTTGGCAATTGACAAGGATGCTGGGGACTGGTCCTCACTTTAACTACTGAACTACCTATCTGGCCACTGTTTTTGCTTTGAGATGTGGTCTGGCTATATGGCCTGGAATTTACTATGTATCCTAGGATGGCCCTGAGCTCACTTCACTCAGCTTTATGAGTGCTGGGATTAAGGTGCTTAGTACCAAACGCTGCTCAATACATTCATGGCCATTACTATAATTAACCAAGTGGCTTATTTACTTCTTCACTAAGACTTTGTGCAGCAGGAAGCTAAAGGTACCTACTCCCACAGACAATGCACCCCCAGCCGTCAATCACTGGCCTTTAGAGAAAAGAGGGCTGTTTCTCTTTTCTTTATTTCCCTCTTGTTTTTTAATTTTCTTTTTTGGAGACAGTATCACAGAACCCAGCTGGCCCTGAATTCCCGAATCAGGGTCAGGATGACCTTGAACGTCAGGTCCTGCTCTACCCTTCCAATGCCAGAATCGGGGGTGCATACCACCACAGCTGGCTGCTGCTTGAGGGATCCAACCCAGGGCGTCCACATGGTAAGCAAATGCTCTGCCAACTGAGCCCCAGCTGCTCTTTCTTTTTTTTTTTTCCGGGGCTGGGTACCGAACCCAGGACCTTGCGCTTCCTAGGCAAGCACTCTACCACTGAGCCAAATCCCCAACCCCCCCAGCTGCTCTTTCAAACCCACTGCTGCACCTAATTCTGATCCGCTCCTTCCCTCCAGTTCAGCCAAGCTTTGTGGCCACTACCTTCTACTCAGCAGTTCTAAGCTTCACCTGCTCTTGCTTATCTGTTTGCTTTTTCTAAAAAGCCTAGGCTGGCTTCAAACTCATGACTGCCACAGCCTCAGTCCCTCAGCTCCCTAGCTAAGATCCTGGCTTGCATCACACCAGATTCTCCTGCTCTCACTAGCAGGTCCCTGGGTGTCCCAGGGCTAGTAACATGAGTGGGGCCAGTGCCTGTCTCATCAATCGAGAGTCCAGAGCATAGAGCTCCTGCCTGCTCCACAAGACCTGAGGCAGCATGCAACACTCCAGTCAGGGTCCTGTGATCAGGAAGTAACTTACTCCGGGACATGTGGACGGTGGCAAGCCGGCGGTACAGGGCCTTCTGCCGGGGGTCTGGGTGGAAGCCACTCTTGGTGAAGTAGACATGGATATAGATGGAGCCGTTCTGCTGTACACTCTGCAAGAGAAGGGGACTGGTAAGTGAGGATTAGCAAATACCAAGGGTGCATGTCCCCTGCCTACAGTAGCTTCCACTTACTTCCAACTGTCCAGCAGCTTACTGAGGACTCAAGGCACAGAGGTCAGCTGACTGGCCCTGCTACTAGCACTGGAACAAGACAGACTGAAGCTGGGTCCCAGCTGGACTGAACTTCTTTCACAGGACTCAGTAACCCAACTGTGGGATGTAGGCCATTCCAGCACTGCAGCAAGGACTGCCCAGAGCACCCAGCCAAGGAGCTGCTCTAACCGGTCACGAAGTACACTTATACACTGTAAGATCACAGGAGCAGAGCACTTCAGCCCTGCACTGCCCCAGGTCACGATATGACCCTGCTGTGCTGATGAGGCTCAGGGCTCACTTACAACCAAGGGTTAGAGAAAGGCTGCAAGGGAGTCAGAATTCAGTTTTCTGAAAGCCAGTTGTGGTGGTGCATGCCTCTAATTCCAGCTGAGGCAGGAGGATTGAGAGTTTGAGGCAAGCTTAGGTACAAGATCATATTATGGTAAGACAAAAGAAAACAAAAAACAACCAGTCTGTGAGCACGAGACCCACTTCTCCATCTTCCACACCGTGTGCCACCTCCCACTGCCCCTCCGGCCAAAGCCTTCCTCACTCCCAACTTCCTAGGAATGGGGAAGGAAAGGAGGAGCTGAGCGAACCTGATGTGTGACCGTTAGGCAGAGCCTGGACCACACTGGGTCCCGTCCTCTAAGTCCACCAGCTGCTTCTTGGGGGTTAAACCTTCTTGGGGGTTAAACCTAAGTCTCTAAGACCAGCTTACTGGTCCCCCCCCATCCTTTCTGAACCTCCAGAAAGGGCCTAAGCTTGAAAGGATAGCCATAGCATGACCAGCATCACAGACCCCGTGTCTGCACACACACAGAACCAACCACTCAGAGTTGGCGCATCTCTCCTCCCCAATTCCCAAAGCCTGCTGGGTACAAAGGGCAAGAGTTCCACCACACCATGAAGTAACATGTGCACACTGGCTGCAGCAGCAGTCCTGGGCACAGGCCTGTAGTCTCAGTCACTCAGGAGACTGAGACTTAAAAGTATGTTCAGAATTCAGAGCCCGAACTCAGTGAACACCTATCTAAAAAAGGGGGGGCTGAGGTCAGGTGTGTTAGCACATTCCTATAATACAAACATCTGAATGAAAGTTCTAAACCAGTTTCTGCTACACAGAAGACTAGCCTGAGCTACATGAGACTGTCTCAAAAAATAAAATCTGTCAGAAGGTGGTAGCACACATCATTAGTCCCAGCACTTGGGAGGCAGAGGCAGGTGAATATCTGAGTTCAAGGCCAGGATGGTCTACAGAGCAAGTTCAGGACAACCAGAGCTACACAGAGCTTATCTAGAAACAAACAAACAAACAAAAGATTCAAAAACTAAATCCAAGGATAGGGGGACAGCGCAGTTGTACAGCCTTGTGTACCATAGATGCTTTACATTTGACTGCCAACAATAGAGGGGAAAAAACCAAAAACAAACAAACTACTGAGAGCTTGCGTGCCTAGTCTGCTGCATGGTGATGGGATACAGAGATTGCAAAGCCCAGTCTTACCCTCCTAAGTTCTAGGATTTGTGAGAAAGCGCTGTGCTCAGAGGACCCAGCATGCATAGCCTGGACTACAGAAGCCCAACTGGCTGTGAGACTCAAAACAAGCTGAGGAAGCCTTCCTGGGAGGCAGAGCCAGGGAGCAAAATCAATCTCTCACTAGTTGTTGACCTTGAGAAAGCCACCAAGCTGCTGCTCACCCCAGTTCCATCTCTCAGACAGCACAAGCAGCAGTTACATGAGACAGTAACAGTTAACATGGGGGCAGGAAAGCTTCTTTTTGTTTTTTCTTTTTTCTTTTTCTTTTTTTTCGGAGCTGGGGACCAAACCCAGGGCCTTGCGGTTGCTAGGCAAGCGCTCTACCACTGAGCCAAATCCCCAACCCCTTTCTTTTTGTTTTAAAACACGTTTTCCCAGAGCCTGGTTTTGAACTCATGGTAAGCCTGCCTCAGCTGTCCAAGTGCTGGGAGACTACAGGGGAGTGCTATCACATTCAGCTGCAACGCTTCTCAATTTTATGGGGTACAGAAGTTTCCACACATCAATCTGGCTTGGGTTCTGAACAGGAAATGCTCCATCACTGTTTATTCATATTCCCTGGAAACTGCCTTTGCCATCACTGTGCTGAGAGGACCCTCAGGAATAGCTAACGATGGCTGACTGGCTAAAGTTGGAAAGCACACCACACTAAAGGGGCTTGGAGGACCCAGGCCGAGCAAGACAGGCGGATTGTAAGGAGGACCCACCTGTGGGATGTCAAGCTCTGCAAAGTGCTCGTAGCAGCCATCGGAGTTCTCTCCACTGGTCCAGTCACCATAGACCAGGTCATGCTGCTCCCAGAAGAGCGCCGAGGTGGCATTGAAGTCTGTGAAGTGCTCGTGCTCTGAGATGTACACGTGCAGGTTCTGTGGAATGCAGGAGAGTGAGGGGCCACTGATCAGATGGTAATGTTATTTGTGGACAATGTCTGATAGAAACTAGAAAAGTCAACTTTGGCTTTTGTTATATGCCTGCTCTGCCCTGAACTGTTCCTGACTACCAGTAATGAACTTAAAGACAAGGGGAAGCAGGACCACCACAATGACCTCCCAATTGGAACTGGAGAGACCTGGGGCAAGGAAGTCAAGCGTCTGTGCCTCAGAAGGGGAGGCAAGCTTGGGGAGCCTCCTCCTACTCAGCCCAAGGCCCCCACCCACTATCCCCACCCCTAGGATCCATTAATCAATAGTGGCCTGCTGACGGGCTGAGATACATCACAACAGAGCTAAGCAGAGATGGGACCTGGGAGAGCTTGAGGGGGAGGAGTCTGGTGCTGTAAGCTCAGGAACCTGAACTGATCCCAGTCATCCTGTCACCCACAACCACGAGGGCCAAACATGTTTCTGAAAGAAAGCACCCGGGGACCCTGTTGCAATAGGTGCACAACAACCAGAAAGACTACTGTATGAGCTCCCAAGAGTCCTGTTTTCTCAGTGTCCCTTGGGTGGCACAAGTCACCTGCACTGATGGGCTAGAGCATCTGGGACCCATAAGTCTAAAGAGCTGACATAGTCGGGAACTGTCCCATCCTGCCTGTCCTCATCACATCACCGTCCCAGCGCCTCCAGTTGCCTTCCACCCAGCATTACCATTAGAGTGTCTTTGGGGAATAAGTTTCGGCTGGCGACACGTGGGGCTCCTCCAGGGCCTGACTGGTCCTGAGGGGATGGCCCTCGGCGGAACCAGCTGCTGATGGCCCAGATGATGAAGATCCTGAGGAAGGAAGCAGGGGCAAGTAAGGCCTACACCCTGTGCTGGAGTCCACTGTGTAAACCTCCAAACCGGACCCCCTACTCTCTGAGGTCTGAGATGGCTGAGACAGCAGTGGTGCAGCTAGTGAAGATCCGATGCCCTTGCAGGATGAAGGTTCAAGAAGACCCATCCAAGCACAGGGCCACCCTGACCCCTCCAGGATCTCATGTCATGCATGGGCCACCAGGCTCAGCCACTCAACCCCAGAGTTGGGAGATCTAAGGCAGTCAAGATGCTCAGGCCTTGGTAGCCTAATGAGTATCCAAAGGATCTAGAATCTTCCCACTGTTCCACAGGAAACCTTAGTGTAATTCTTTCCAATTTCAATTGAAGACTAAAGAAGCTGGAGGTAATAGGTTAGCCTTTTCAGTCATAGAAATCCAGGTTTTGGTGGTGATTTTTTTTTTTTTTGTACTACGAGAGTGAACTGAGGCTTTTTACATGCTAGTCAAGTATTCTACTGTTGAGCCACACCCCCAGTCCCTCACTGGGGGGATTCTAGGCAGGGGTTCTACCACTGAGCCATGCCCCCAGCCCCTCACCGGGGGTTCTAGACCTTAGCACTTAAAAAAAGAGTATCCTCAGACAGTTTTATTATATTTTCCTTTGCAGCCAGGGTACTTTTTTTTTTTTTTTTGAGCCTTGGTTTCTCTGTGTAGCTATGTAGCCCTGGCTGTCCTCAAACTCACAGAGATCTGCCTGCCTCTGCCTCCCAAGTGCTGGGGATAAAAGCATATACCATCACTGGCCAATTTTTTTTTTCAATTAAGATGAAACAAACAAAAAACTACAAGGAACAAGAATTCAAAGTCATCTGTGATGCATAGTGAGCTCAAGGCCAGCCAGAGCTATGTCTCTGTACCCAAAACAAAACACAACGACAACAAGACCAACAAAACCAACAAAATAAAACTGTAAACAAAAAAACAACAAAACCAAACCAAACAGGAGTCAGACAGAGGAACTGCCACAGATTGGCTATGTCTGTGGAGGACTGTCTTCATTATTCAGTAATACAGGAGGGCCGGCCCACTGGGGATGGTATCATCCCTATGCTGGTGGTCCTGGATATGCAAAAAACTATATCCAAACATAGTTGTGTGAGTTAGCCAACAAGAAGTGTTCTTCCACAGTTTTGGTTCTATGTTCACACCATTTTACTTCCCTCAATGTAACCTGTAAATATAAGCCAAATAAATCCTTTCTACCTTGAGTTCCTTTAATCAGAGTATTTTATCTCAGCAACAGAAACTAATCCCACTTATAACTCCTTCAGTTCTAAAGGAGGATGCCCTCTCCTGGCCTCAACACACAAAGAGCCACATGGACCGCATGTATATATGCATGCATACACAAACTCACTTTCTCTCAGAATTTTTCATTTCACTTCATTTAGATCTGCCTGTCTCTGCTTCCCAAGTGCTGGGAATAAAAGCATATACCATCACTGGCCATTTTTTTTTTCAATTAAGATCAAACAAACAAAAAACTACAATCAGTCAATAAAAATTATTTTTCTTTTACAAAAAAAATAATTACTATACTAAAAGAGCTATGGGAATAGCATGCAGGTCAGAGTTCTACTCTAGTGACACAGACACGGACACACAGTCTCTGTCTCTCTATCAACAGATTTTGTATTTGCAATAATACTGTCATAGCAAGGCTACAACAGGCTGTCTCTATCTCCATCAGAAGAGTCAACCAACGATAGATCAAAAATACTAAGGAAAAAAGAAAACTGTACTGTGCTTGGTGACATGTTGTACTTGAGGAGATTGGAGCAGGAGCATCATTTGAGCCCAGAGGGCCAAGATGAGCTTGGGCAACACTCTCACACCATCTTCTGAAACAGAACAGCTTGGACTTTAGGCTGGGCAACAAGCCCCAGCAATCCTCCTGACTTTGCCTCCTACCACTAGGGTTGAGGTTTCAAGACCCCTCCTTCAGGCGCACATGGGGGCTGGGGACTACACTAAGGTTCTCATGCTGTGCACTGGGCCATCTACAGAGCCCTGGGTTGGCTTTTTGAGACAGTCTCAGCCTGTAGCTAGGGTTAACCTGGAACTTAAAATCCTTCTGCCTCAGTCTCCCTACTGCTAGGCCTGGGTGTGTCCTGCCAACATTTGCTCTCAGGCAAGACTCTTTTGTTTGTTTCTTTTTGAGACAGGGTTTCTCTGTGTAGCCCTGGCTATAGAATTCCCTCTGCAGACCAGGCTGGCCTTGAACTCAGAGATTACCTTCCTCTGCCTCCCTGTGCTGGGATTAAAGATGTGCACCACCACCATCCAGCTTCAGGCAAGACTCCTAACGTTTTGTGTAGGGTGTGAAGAGCATGGAGCTAGCTCCAGAGTTGTGATGGCATTACCAGAATGGTAGCCTGGCATGCGCCCATGCCTGCCTTCCCTGTGTTAGCTGCTCCTGCTAGTTCATCAGGGGAAATAGGCATGCACAGCTCTCAGGGTGGAGCTCAGACAGCACTGTCCTGGCATGTGCAAGGCCCTGGGTTTCAAACCTGGTGTTGCAAAAAAACAAAAAACATTTAAGTAGAAAAGTACTAAGAGGATAGCTCGGTGGGTTGGTACCTCCCGGCTGAGCCCTATTAGGGCAGGACTGGGCAGAAGGACTTGCCTCTGCCTGTTGAAACCAAAGAGCCCTGGGGTCTGGGGTCTCAGGGGCTGCAGCCCAGATGAGCCACCTGCTGCTCCCCGATGCACATAGCTGACAAAAGTCTGGAACCAGTGCTCTCTGGGGACCCTTGCAGCCTTCATGGGAAGCTTCCACTTACTGGTAAATACTCCAAGGAGAGTGTAGGAGCAGCATTGTGCTACTCAGAGGGGTTCCTGTGGATCCTCAGCCCGTGTGTGAAACAAGGCAGGCTAGACCAGCGCTTTGCAGGGTTTGGGTTAGATATCTGGACAGCATGTGAGGACAGCTGTACATCATCTCAGGAGCCCTCTCAGAGGGCTTTTGGGACAAAGAAAGCCCTTCCTCTGTGCACCCAAGCCTACAGGGAAGAGACTGTCCCAAGGCTTCCCAAATTACTGGAGTAAAGGCAGCATGGTGGCTCATGCCTGTGATTCCAACACTTGATAGGTAAGAGGGCTATTCAAGTTTCAGGCCAGTTTGGACTATGTGTCAAGACACTGTCTCAAAAATAAAATAAAACAGAAGAAAAAGTTGCTTAAGAAAGAAAATAAGGGGGTTGGGGATTTAGCTCAGTGGTAGAGCGCTTGCTAGGGAAGCATAAGGCCCTGGGTTGGTCCCCAGCTCCAAAAAAAAAAAAAAAAAAAAAAAAAAGGAAAGAAAATAAAAGGGGTTGGGATTTAGCTCAGTGGTAGAGATGGCTCAGTGGTTAAGAGCACTGACTGCTCTTCCAGAGGTCCTGAGTTCAAATCTCAGCAACCACATGGTGGCTCACAACCATCTGTAATAGGATCTGATGCCCTCTTCTGGTGTGTCTGAAGAAAGCTACAGTGTACTTACATATAATAAATAAATAAATCTTTAAAAAAAAAAACCAGAGATCCGCCTGTCTCTGCTTCTGAGTGCTGGGGTTAAAGGCCTGTGACACCACTCAGACAGTCCAAATAGATAATTTTTACAGTTAGAAGCTCAGAAAGCTTATAAACAAATGTGGGATCGCTTCTCGGCCTTTTGGCTGAGATCAAGTGTAGTATAAACAAATGTGGGTATGATAGCTTATAATTGTTAATTCCAGCACCCAGGAGACAGAGACAGAAGGATCACTGAAAGCTTAAAACTAGTTTGGATTACAGTGAGTTCAATGCCAGTCAGGGATATGGATGGATAGATGGATATATATATATATATGTGTGTGTGTGTGTGTGTGTGTGTGTGTGTGTGTGTGTGTGTGTGTGTATATATATATATATATATATATATAAATTGATATCTCAAAAAAACAAAATGCATGGTTAAGACCACTGCCTGCACTTCCAGAGGTCCTGAGTTCAAATCCCAGAAACCACATGGTAGCTCACAACCATCTGTAATGGGATCCAATGCCCTCTCCTGGTGTGTCTGAAGACAGCTACAGTGTACTTATATGTAATAATAATAATAATAATAATAAACAATAATAATAATAATAAAACTGCCCACAGACAGATACAGACATAGAAAGACACACAGATACACACACACACAAAATCTGGAAAGGAAGAATCTTCTTCCTCACCCCTCCAACTCCCCTAGGAAACACCAAAGCAGGTGAAAGGTAAGCTCAAATCTGTGGACATCATCCCACACTGATTATGTGCCATAGAAGGCCACTGTCACACAATCTGATGGGGGGGGGCAGGCAGGGGCTTTATGCATTTTTTTTTCTTTTTTTTCGGAGCTGGGGACTGAACCCAGGGCCTTGCGCTTGCTAGGCAAGCGCTCTACCACTGAGCTAAATCCCCAACCCCTATGCATTTCTTAATTATCCCAGAATCTTAGTACTCATCTATAAATCTGGCATTCAGAACCGGAGAGCTGGCTCAGAGGTTAAGAGCTGCTCATCCAGAGGTCCTGAGTTCAACTCCCTGCACCCACAGGGGAGCTCATCAAAGAACCCAATATATGCAGATATAAATAAAATAAAATAATAAAAAAGGAAAATTGACTAGGTATAATGGCACACATCTTTAATCCCAGTACTAGGGAGGCAGAGACAGGCGGATCTCTGTGAGTTTGAGGCCAACCTGGTCTACAGAGCAATTTCCAGGACAGCCACGGCTACACAGAAAGACCCTGTTTGGCACTCACCTGATGGAAATGGGTCATCCTCAGCTAAACAAAAACTTATTTGAGAATATTGTTGACTGCACAAGACCTTGAATCAAAACACAATCAAAATAAAAATCCCTGTATCTTATATTTTTGTGTGTGTATTTCTAGCTGTCCAGAACTTACTATATAGAGCAGGCTGGCTTCAAACTCAGAGACTGGCTTGCCCCTGCCTCCCAAATGCTGGAACTAAAGGTGTGCACCACCATATCCAACCTTGGAGCTGAAGAGATGAATCAGTGGTTAGCAGCACTTGTTCCTCTCCCTAATATTGGGGTTCAACTCCTGATACCCAGATGGGACTCACAGTCATCAGTTACTCCAGTTCTAGAGGATCGGATGCCCTTTCTGACTCGAGGGCCCAGGCACACATAGAGTACAAAGATACACACGCAAAGGCAAAATAAATACTTATACACATAAAGCCATCTTAAAATGAATGAATGAATGAATGAATGAGTGAGTGAAATGAAGCAAGTTCCAACCAACCATACATACGCTCTGGTAATCACAGTCCGAGAGAGGCTGAGGTAGGAAGATCTCAGCAAATTCAAGGCCAGCCTGAGCTACAACACTACCTCAGAAAAACAAACAAGTACCTTTAATTCCAGCAACCAGGAGGCAGAGGCAAGGGAATCTCTGTTGAGTTTCAGGCCAGGCAGTTACATGATGAGGCCCTGTCTCAATATATAAATAAACAGAATAAAAATTCAAAGCTAGGACTTGTGCAATCGATCAATGGCTTATCATAAGTAAAGTGTCTCACAATGCAGGCCAGGTAACCATGTGTCTTAGTTAGAGTTTTACTGCTGTGAACAGACACCATGACCAAGGCAACTCTGGTAAGAACAACATTTAATTGGGGCTGGCTTACAGGTTCAGAGGTTCAGTCCATTATCATCAAGGTGGGAACATGGCAGCATCTGGACAGGCACGGTGCAGGAAGAGCTGAGAGCCTTATTGAAAGGCTGCTAGGAGAACACTGACTTACAGGCATCTAGGATGTGGGTCTTATAGCCCATAGCCACAGTGACACACCTACTCCAACAGGGCCACGCCTTCTAATAGTGACACTCCCTGGGCTGAGCACATACAAACCATCACACCATAAAAAATTAGGAGAAAACAAATGTCATAAAGTTATCTTCTGGCAGTTGTCCAACACAGCATGTGCCTGACCCCCCCCCCGACCTCACATACAAACAATAAATAACTAAAAAAAAAAAGCTCTATGCCTAGCATATTTGGGTCCTTTTGTTCCACCCACAGTAACACATACACATACACATACACATACACACACACACACACACACACACACACACACACACACACACACGAGGATTTCAGATAAGATAGTCTGGGAGCAGCCACCCACACCCACCTAATGTCTGCTGCTACTAGCTCTAAGGAAGGAAGTGAGCCTGCAGAGCTGGATCAGAGCCCCTCAGAAGGAAGCAGTCCTCAGCACCACCGTGCAGATGTCCAGATATGCAGTTAATGAAAAGCATTGGGAGGGTGCTGAGGAGATGAAGGCAAGGACCCGAGAGAGCTGACTGCCCTGTGGCTTAGAGCATGAAATCATGAAGAGAGCCAGCCACATGGTGCAAGCCTGTGATGCAGCACTCAGGGAGTGGGGGCAGTCCCAGTTACAGGCCAGCCTAAGCTACGGACTCAACTAAAAGGGGACGGGAATGATGGACAAGGAGACCTAAGGAACTGGGCATGAGGCTCAGCTGACAGAGTACCTGCCTTGCACATGAAGCTCTGGGTTTGAGCCATAGTACTGGATAAACTGGGTGCGTGCGTGCGTGCGTGCGTGCGTGCGTGCGTGCGTGCGTGCGTGCGTGCGTGCGTGCGTGCGTGCGTGTGTGTGTGTATGGTAGGGCTTAAATAGGATCCAAAATACATTGTATCCACATGTGCAAATGTTACAGGGAAACCACTATTGTGTATAAATAATATATGTTAATAAAAACTTTAACCCCAACACGTAGGAAGCAGAGGCAGAGGGATCTCTAGGAGTTCAAGGCCAGCTTGATGTATACAGTGAGTTCCAGGCCTGTCTCAAAATAAATAAAAAATTAAATCTTAAGTTGTGGGGGGGCGGGGGTTGGGGATTTAGCTCAGTGGTAGAGCGCTTGCCTAGCAAGCGCAAGGCCCTGGGTTCAGTCCCCAACTCTGAAAAAAAAAAGAAAAAAAAAAAAAAAAGAAGTTATGGGTAGGGGTTGGGGATTTAGCTCAGTAGTAGAGCGCTTGCCTAGCAAGCACAAGGCCCTGGGTTCAGTCCTCAGCTCTGGAGGAAGGAAAAAAAAGTTGTGGGTAAGGTGACTTAACCATCCTCACGACTGACCTCATGTGTCAGGACCCACACAGTAGTAGGAAAGAACTCCAGGCTCTCCTCTGATCTCCATGTGCAGAGCACAGCACGCATGTAATATACACAGCCAGTCAATAAATGGGTTCTATAATGTTTCGGTTTTGGTTTTTTGAGACAGGGTTTCTCTGTGTATAGCTGTCACTCTGTAGACCAGGCTGGCCTTAAACTCAGAAATTTGCCTGTCTCTGCCTTCCGAATGCTGAGATTGAAGGCATGGACCACCATGCCCAGCAACTTTATTTTTTTTTTTTTATTTTATTTTTTTTCAGAGCTGGGGACCGAACCCAGGGCCTAGCGCTTGCCTGGCAACCCCAACCCCTCCAGCAACTTTTTTAAAGACTAAAGAATAGGGTCCATGGGATGGCTCTGCCAGCCAAGCACTTACCACCAAGCCTAAGGCCCTGCACTCCATACTCAGAAGCGCCATGGCAGAGAGCAGAACAGACTCACACAAGTTGTTCTCCTGCCTCCACACACATGCTATGCTATTTACGTGTGCATCCGCAACACGCACTCCCATACAATAAATAAATGTGTGTGGATACACACACACACACACACAGAGAGAAAGAGAGAGAGAGAGAGAGAGAGAGAGAGAGAGAGAGAGAGAGAGAGAGAGAGAGAGAAATAGAGAAAATCTGAAAGCACCAGGCAGAGCGGTGAGACAGGGTAAGGAACAGGCCCCATGACTGAGAGGCTTGTGCACAGTGGCAGAAGGACACCCAGGTCTGGGGCTGAACAGTGAGGAGCATTATTCATCCCTCTCTCACAGCTTCACACCCGGAAGCCACAGCAAGCAGTTCTGTCCCCCACCAGAATGTGCCTGGAGATGGAAATGAAGGTCATGAAGTCTGTCCTTCCTTCCTTCCTTCCTTCCTTCCTTCCTTCCTTCCCAGGGCTCAGAAGGTAACCCAGAAGTCCAAGCATGCTGGATGAGTGCTCTAGCGCTGAGCCATGCCCACTGTAGACTATACCCTTCTAAAACAGCAGTCAGTCCCCTTTCCGTCACACCCCTCCCTCTGGTGACAGGTCTTCACGGAATCCCTAAGATGAGCTGAGCATAGGACTTCCACTAGAGGTGGGAACTGAAGCGTGAGAAGCAGAGGAAGGGGCGGGGAATGTAGTGCAGTTGGCAGAGGGGCTTTGGCGAACTTAATGCTCTGGATGGTATCCCCAGTACAACACATAGCACACTGGTATGGTGGCACACGCCTGTGATTGCCATGTAAGAAAACTAAGCTATGAAGGCAGGGGGATAGAAATTGGGGGTCATCCTCAGCTATAAATCTGAGGCTAGCTCAAATTAACTGAGACCATGCTTTAAAAAGAAAAAAAAAAGAGAAAGAAAAAAGAAAGAATGCTAATAAAGCTGGACACAGTGGCACAGGTCTGGAACTCCAGCATTCAAGATGCTCGGGCAGGAAGATTGTCCCAAGTTCAAGGCCAGCCTGAATAACACCTGTCTTTAAAAAAACAAACAAGCAAGCCAACAAATAAACAAAAAGGGCTGGAGAAATGGCTCCATGGTTGAGAGCACCGACTGCTCTTGCAGAGGTCCTGAGTCCAAATCCCAGTAACCACATGGTGGCTCACAACCATCTGTAATGGGATCTGATGCCCTCTTCTGGTGTGTCTGAGGACAGCTACAGCTACAGTGTACTTATATATAATAAATAAATAAATCTTTGGGTTTTTTTTCTTTCTTTTTTTCGAAGCTGGGGACTGAACCCAGGTCTACCACTGAGCTAAATCCCCAACCCCTAAATAAATCTTAAAAAAAAAAAAAAAAACACACACACACACACACACACACACAAAACCAAAAAACAAAAACAAAGGGCCAGTAAGATGGCTCAGTGAGTAAAGGCACTTGCTGCCAAGCCTGAACCTGAGTCTGATCTTCAGGTCTTAAACAGAGAAAACTGAGTTCTTAAAGCTGTCCTCTGACCTCTGAATGCACATACTTATATATGCCAACACTCCCAACCCCTACATGTACCCTCACCACCACTACCACACATACACGCACATATGCAAATTAAGTTTTAAAATAGAATCATGTAGTGGTGGCACATATGTTTAATCCTACACTTGGGAGGCAGAGGCAGAAGAATCTCTTGATTTGGAGTTAGCCTGGTCTACAGAGTGAGTTCCAGGACAGCCAGGGCTACACAGGAAAACCCTGTCTCAAACCCTCCTACAAAAAAGACAGAAACAAACATAGCCGGGTGTGTGCCTTTACGGAGAAGTTAGTGAACGATGCACCTATGTGTTAGCTGTACTCCGACTCCTTCAGCGTTGTTAGTGAAGCCTTTATTTCAGACTAAACGTTGGGTGCTCCTAATGACTGTAAACATTTAGCTCACACCTATAAACCTGGGACCCAGGAGGCTAGACCAGAAGGGCCTTCATGTTTAAAACCTGGACTAGAGAGTGAGACCCTTTTTTCAAGCCATCAATAAATACCTGCATCTCCACGGAATACGTATAAACTTAGACTGTGATTAGTCCCTCGTAAGCCAAGAGGACCACTGCAAGGGAGTCATAGGCCAGCGGGGGCTACATACTGAGACCATTTCTAATCAACAGGACACAAAACATATGCTTATGGTTAGCCTAAGGCCACTGCCGATAGAGGACACAGATGTGCCCCATACACTTAGGATGTCATTTTATCAGTGACTTGAGCACATGCTCAGCAGCTACCTAATACACTCTGTTGTAAAAGGGCACAGATAATTCGAGTTTAAGGGGAAAATCTACTAGGGCAGATTCTCTAACTGTCTGTATGAACTCTTCTCCCCTTCCAGTGCCTGGCAAGGCTCCATTTCCCACGTTACAAAGCGAGCATCAGCCAGACCTTGTGCTCCCGGCCTGTCATTTCAGTATTTGGGAAGCTGAAGCAGGAGGGCCAGTGAGCTGGCTCAGAGAGTAAACGTGTGTGCTAGTATGGCTCAAAAAGGATATCTTTCATCCTAACACTCAGGAGGCAGAGGCAGGCAGATCTCTGTGAGTTCAAGGTCAGCCTGGTCAACATACAGAATGAGTTCCAGGTCAGTCAGAGCTATACAATAGAAAAACAGTCTCAGACAAAACAAAACAAAAATAAATAGGTAAATAAGTAAACAAATCCATTTTAGTCTGAATGTTGTCTAGGAGGGCTCTTAGGGGCTCAGCAACCACCATTAAAGAAGGTGTGAGACTATGGGGTGAGACTATGAGAGACCATGGCTTATCCACAAGGTCCTTCTCTGGCACATAGGTCCTGAGGCTCCTGTGCTGCAGCCCCTCCACCAATGTGGAGATGTGCTATCCCTGGTTACCTCTTCCTCTCCCCAGGCTTTACTTTTTGCAGAGTGGGGAACCCCAAGCCCACATGCTCACCTGAACAGAATGCCTTTGATGACCTGCCAGGCGTTGGGGGCTGGCTGGGGTGGAGGGTTCTGAGGCTGGGTCTCGGCTGGTGTGTCCCTCCCAATGCTGCCATTGCTGGTCACCTGTGGGAGGAAGAAAGTAGGATAAGGCTGATCAGGGTACCCTGAGTTCAGAGGCTGAGACTCTGTCCATCTTCCAAGAGGGCACACCAGTAGTCCCCAAGCAGAAAGGGCTTCAGAGGAAACTGCTCCCCAAAGATACCAGTGCTGGGGACAGTCCTGAGCTGCCTTCCAGTCTATGGGGACCTGTCTATCAGCACTGACCCAGACGGGGCAGCATTGGGAAGCAGGTGCTAGGAGGGAGCTGTGGCCTGGCCTGAGACTCAGGTGCTAAGAGTTAAATCACAGTACACTGGATAAAGGAGCAGGCACAGATGCAGCCAGCAGCTGAGGGACAGTCTGACAGTTTGAGTTGAGCACTATCCATGGAGGGCTGTCCTAGGGCTCTGAAACTGGCTACCATAGAAGGTTGGGGCTGATCCACAAGATCCTTCCCTGGGCATGAGGGCTCTGAGTCCATTCTCCAGCTCTCCGGTAGCTACAGTCCAGCAGGGAGACAGACAGACTGGCGCAGAACCTCACTACTGTGAGCTGGTACACAAACATCCATCCCTTATACCCTGCAGAGCACCAAGCTCTGACTGTAGCTGCATTCTGCAACTGAACAAACAACGGCTCAGAGAGATTAAGATAGTTGAGTTACTCAGGAGCAAGACAGCAAAGAGAAAGAATCAGGTAGGGATAAATAACATGGAAAGAAATCATCTCTCACCAGGCAGAGTGACACAGGCCTATAATCTCAGCATTTCAGAGGTAAAACCAGGAGGAGCAAGAGCTCAAAGTCTGTCTTAAAACACCATGAGACAACAAAGGCCATCTCAAAACACAACAAGAACTCTCTAGAAGCAGAGACATTCTGACAGCCAGGAAGGAGATAGTCCAGGTCAGGGCCATTTAGAAGCCTCTCTTTGGACACTGCTGGCTCCAGTCCTGTGCTAGTTTCTCCCACTAGCTGTCCCATCCTGTCAGCCCTCAAAAGGTAGGACCAGAGGATTACAGAGATGGCTCAGTAGCTCAGAGCACAGCTGCTCTTTCTGACGACTGAGGTTCAGCTCCCAGCACACACTGTGGCTTACAGACATCTGTAACTCCAGTTCCAGATCTAATATCCTTTGACCTCCATAGGCACTGGGCACACATACAGTACACACACATACATGCAGGCAAAGCCCTCACATGCATAAAATAAAACAATCTTTTTAAGGGCAGTGGGGGTGGGGGTGGGGGTGGGGGAGGTCTCACAACACCATGGGCATAGCAGAGAATCCACACCTGACCCACACTTGTCAAGTCAGCACATACAGGGCCTCCCTGTTTCTGGGCCACCCATACCCACTGTCCTCAGGCTCCACTGCCCAGCCCTCTCCCCCAGGACCCTGAACCCCAATCCTGCCCATCTTTCCTTATCACCTCACGGCAGGAAGCAGAGCAGCCGTGGAGCAGAGCAGGTGCTGCTTGTTACCTCTCACCCCGATTCAGCAAGAGCTCCTCCTTGCTATGTCCCAAAGGGCAGGACAGCACCAGTGAAGTGTCAGGGAGGGAGTGACGGGGGGGGGGGGTTCAGTAGATCTCAGCTGTAGTCCTCCCCACGGTTCTTGCCTGAGACACCTTAGGCATGTCACCCCTTCTGTTCTGCATACCTACTGTGTGCCGTGCTTGGTGGTAACCATTAAGCTCAGGAGCTCGATGGCCCAGGCTGTAGAGTCAAGAGGGTAACACACCCGCAAAACAACAAATAGTAAAGAAGCCAAGTACAGGGCAGACATCTAAACCCCAGCACTGGGAAAGAGGATGAGAATAAAAAGACAAAACAAGACTACTGCCTATTTACCTACCTACCTATCAACTATTTACCTATCAACCATCAACCTATCATCTAGCTGCCTGACTTTATTTTTTGTTTTTTCAAGACAGGGTTTCTCCATGTAGCCTTGGCTGTCTTGGAACTCAGGCTGTAGAACAAGCTGGCCTCGCTTGCCTCTGCCTCACAAGCGCTGGGACTAATGGTGTACAACACCGCTCCCAGCTCTATCTGGGTTCTTTTTGGTTTTAGTTTTTCAAGACAGGGTTTCTCTGTGTCATAGCCAGTAAAAGTCTAGCTGTCCTGGACTTGCTCTGTCAATCAAGTTGGCCTCAAACACAGAGATCTACCTGCATCTAGCTGGGATGTGCCACCACGCCTGGCCTCATCTGTTTGTTTAAGGTAAACATGCAGGCAGTACTGCGTGCCTGTTCAGCCATCCATCCTTATGGTACACTCAATGCTCTTCTTAAAATAAGGTAAACAGAAATATGTTTGGAGAAACAAGCAGAAGATGACAGCCACTAGGACAAAAGGTAGGACCCACAAAGACTGGACTGACATCTCAGTGAGTCTCTCAGGCTGGAAGTCACATGGAGAACCCAGGGAAAGGTGTTTTAATGGTGGGGAGAGTATGAGGGCCAGCAGACGTCTGACCATAGAGTCCTTACTCTGAGGATGTTGAGATTGGTCAAGTTTCTATTGAGTCTGGATAGATTCAGAGTCAGGAAGAGAGGTGGGGGCCAGGCCAGGTGTGATCTGAAGTCACACCTAGCTGCTTCCAGGTCTTGTCTCCTACAGTGATGGGCAATCCAGCTAGGAAGACTCCCACAGACAAGCAGACCAAACCCATGAGGTATGCTCCTCATACGCAGGAGCATGGCCACAGTCAGAAAGCCCCTCAGAGTACTGCGGGGTGTGAGGAAACAGGCGGGTTCTGAGCTACTGCTTGCCTGGATTTCATGAGGATGGGGTGGGGAGCATGGCTCAGTATTCCCAGAATTCAGGATACACCAGACCCTGGGTCCCATCCCCAGTACTGGGAGGGCATGGAATTATCCTGAGTCAAGAAGACAGGAGGGGTTGGGGATTTAGCTCAGCGGTAGAGCGCTTGTCTAGCGAGCGCAAGGCCCTGGGTTCGGTCCCCAGCTCCCAAAAAAAGAAAAGAAAAAAAAAAAAAAAAAAAAGGACAGGAAAACTCACAAGGTAGCTCACGACTATCTGTGATCCCAGTCCCAGGGATCTGATACCCTCTTTCAGCCTCCACATGTATCAGGTATCCATGTGATGCATATACTTACATGGGATACATATGGGATACATGTGGGCAAATACTCATGTACAAGAAATGAAGTAGATATAAGCATTTCTCTTTTTCTTCTTAATGTTTCTTTTATTTTATGGGGAGGACATATACCACAGCATGTGTGCAGAGGTCAGAGGACAATTTGAGAGACTTGGTTCTATACTTTTGCCATGTGGGATCCAGGGATCAAATTCAGGCTGAGAGGCTTGGCAATGTGTGCCTTTGCCCACTGCTCCATCTCACTGCTCCCTCTCATTGGTCCCTAAACCATTTTCATGTGTGAATGGACAAGAACAAGTGCCTTTTAAAAATATTTATGGGGGCTGGGGATTTAGCTCAGTGGTAGAGTGCTTGCCTAGGAAGCGCAAGGCCCTGGGTTCGGTCCCCAGCTCCGAAAAAAAAGAACCAAGAAAAAAAAATATTTATGGATTATGGGTGTTTTGCCTACACGTATGTCTGTGCATCATGTACATACCCTGTGCCTGGTGAGCCAGATGAGGTCATGGGATCCCACGGAACTGGAGTTACAGAGGGTTATGGGTTACGGGTTGTGGGTGTTGGGAAGCAAACCTTGGTCCCTGGAAGAGCAGTCAATGCTCTTTGCTAAATGCTTTGTTTTTGAGTTAGGATCTATGTAGCCCTGGCTGCCCTGCAACTCTCTATGCAGACTGGGCTGGCTTCAAACTCAAAGATCCTCCTGCCTCTGCCCACCAAGTGCTGGGATGTGCAGGTGTGCAGCACCACTGACCATGATTTCTTTTGAATTGTGTACAGGTACATGGTATACATTTGAATGCAGGTGCCCCTGAGCTGGAGTTACAGGCAGTGACTGGTGAGCTGTCCAATGTGGGTGATGGGGATTGAACTATGGTGTCCTGCAACAACAGTCCAGCCTCTTAATGTCTGAGTCAGCTCTCCAGCACCCATCCCCTCTCTACCCCACCCCCCAAAAAGAAGTTTAGTTGATATGATGGCCCACTCCTGCATTCCAAGCATCCAGGAGGGAGACTTGGAAGATCTCTTTGGGTTTGAAGACAACCTGGATTGCATGTCGAGTTCTGGGTCAGTTAAGGCTCTCTACAGAGACTGCCTCAAAAAAGTAAATATATAAATAAATATTATTATTATTATTATTATTATTATTACTATTGTGTATATGTATGGTGCATATGTGTGAATGTGTGTACTCCATCATGTGTGTGAAGTTCAGAGACATACTGTTCTCTATGTAGGCTCCAGGGATGACATGGGCTACCAGGTTTATCTGGTCGCTGTTTTATCTACTCGTCTAGCTCGACAGCCTTCCCTACCCGAGTGTTTTCAACTGTGCACGCCTGTAACACCAACTCAGGAAGGAATGGCTGAAGGACTGCCTTAAGTCTAAAGCCAACCTAGCTTACAGGAGATCCCTTTTCTACCACCCATTAAAGCTTGCCTGGAGACGGCTCAGCTCAGTTAAGAGCCCTGACTGCTCTTCCAGAGGTCCCTAGTTCAACTCCAACAACCACATGGTGGCTCACAACCATCTGTGATGGGATCAGATATCCTCTTCTGGTGTGTCTGAAGACAGCTACAGTGTACTCATGTTCATAAGATAAATAAATATTTAAAAAAAGAGAGAGACTTAAAAAAAATAAATAAAAATTAAAACAAAACAAAACAAAACAGTAGAGCTAGTTGGTGGCTTATGCCTTTAATCCCAGTACTTGGGAGGCGGAGGCAACTGGATCTCTGTGAGTTCAAGGCCAGCGTTGTCTACATAGTTCCAGAAGATAGATAGATAGATAGATAGATAGATAGATAGATAGATAGATAGATAGATAGATCCTGTCTCAATGCATGCACGCACACACCCACACATACCCATACCCTAATAAATATGACTGGAGAAATGGTTGAGCAGTTATAAGCACTTGCTGATCTTGCAGAGGACTGGTTTTGTTATCAGCAACATCCTACCATCTATAATCCATTTCAAGGGATCTGACCTTTGGCAGGCACCAGGCAAGCATGTGGTGCACATACATACATGTAGGCAAAGCACTCATACACATAAATCACCTAAAAATTAAAAAAGAAGAAGACAAAACCAAAGTATCTAAGTTAAACCTGGACAGAGAGGTGACTCCTGGGGCTCCCCTGGCCTTCAGAGTCAAAGGCCCACCCTCACCAGAGCCTGGTATACTGTGCCTCCCTGCTTCTCTGTTTGGCCATATGCTTAGCTCATCATCCTTCCTCACACCAGGCATCTTCTACCTCAGGTCTCTCACAGTCCAGTTCCATTACATTAATGGCCTTTCCTTTAGAGGGTGTGACTCCTCCTGTCCCTCCTCAGATCTGATAGAGTACCACCTTCTCTGAGACATCTTCCCCAAGACCCTACTTGAATGGCAGCTCTCCCACATACCCACTGCTCACTCCCTACACACACCAGTTATATATCTAAGACTCTGCCATCTGCAGCCAGGTATATTTTTGTTACTGTGTCTCCACCTATGCGTCCCCACCTCTTACTGGAGACACATGAGGTCCAAGAAGGCAGAGCCTGTTCTACCCAGCCCTGTATCAGCTGAGGGAATGAGTGAGAGGCCAGCCTGAAGAGGGGCAGACTGCCAGGACACAGGCAAGGACAGGGTCTGCAGGCTTCATGCTAAGCCGGCAGGCTGCAGAGGGTGGCAGAGACTGAAGAAGGCAGTAGGGAGGAAAGCACAGCTCCTGCTTGCTCTTGCCTCTGTGCCTGAGCTCAAAGACCCTCCTCCAGGAGCACCCAACAGTCTGGTAAACAGTTAGGACCACTTACAGGACCATGTGCTCAAGGACTGCTCAGATCCACCGTGACCACCCAGACTGTATCTCAGCATAGCCTCGGTTCAGTAGCCACTCAGTGCTGTGGAGGTGTAGAGACCTGCCAGTGACGGACGAGGGCTGCAGCTCGGTGTGTGGTTTGCTAGGCATGCAGGGATCCTGGGAATTCACTGCCTAGGCCATTAATAAAATAAAACAAAACAAAACTTCCTCCAACTTACCCTCTCCTTGCCCAGCCCTAAGCTGAGGGAGGTAGAGATATAGTACTGACCAAAAGTCCAGTGGAAGAGTGGGCAGGCTGGGCCATCAGAACCCATGGAGAGCCCAAAGGGCACAGCTCACCCAGTCTGAGAGGATTTCTTTCTTAAAGAAAGGAAACCTGAAATCTGAGGACTAAGGGTCATCCATGTAGTGAGGCATGTCAGGAAGCTGAGGCAAAAGGATTCTGAGTCTGAGGCTAGACTGACTACATGGTGAAGACTCTTGCCTTCAATCAAACAAGTCCAAAAAGTGCCCAACCTTCTGTGGCCCTGCACATGCCTTGCGCTTACAGCTGCCTCTAGGAGTAAGCTCCTAAGTGGATGTTACTGAGGATTGTGTGAGCAAGAAGATCAAGAGGGAGAAATAGGGAAGACTCCAAACAAGGAGAATGGAAGCACTCTAGGAGGTAAGGTTCACAGTAGATGACACTGTTCCAGTTGTCCGCACAGGTGATTCTGCCTCCGTCACCCCTGCCCCCACCCCGAGAACACTCAGAAACTTCTAGAGACTTTTTTGATTGTCAAACCAGGAAAGAGTATACATGCTACTTACTGGCATAGTCTGCAAATACCAGGGGACAAGGTGCACAGGGCAGCCTCACATTGAAGGATTTACCAACTCAAAATGTCAATAACCAAGGGTGTTTTTAAGTTGGACAATGGAGGCTCACACCTTTATTCCCAGCACTTGGGAGGCAAAAGCAGTTGGATCTGTAGTTCCAAGCTAGTCTGAGCTACAGAGTGAGTTCCAGAACTACAAAAACAAACAAACCTGGGTATAATGGGCACACCTTTAATTACAGCACTTGGAAGACAGAGGCAGGCAGAACTCTATGAGTTCCAGACCAGCCAGGGCTACAAAAACTTGAGATGACTTTAAAAACAATCTTAAAAATCCGAAAAAAAGAAAAGGAAAAAAAAATAGAAACGAAAAAGCCTAGTCTAGTCTGAAGAAAAAAGTTCATTCGAGATTTTGATCTGCTTTAAAAAAAAAAAAAAAAAAAAAGGAAAAGAAGTGTACTTTATCCTGAAGGCCAAAGGATGGGTATTAAAACTTTTCAAGCATGAGCTAGGATTAGAAGCATATGCCTGTCTTCTCAGAATTTGGGAGGCTGAAGCAGAAAGGCCACCACCAGCCCTAGCTTCACAGGAAGACCCTGACGAAAGTCACAAACAAAAGATTTGGCGCAGAGATGGGAACCAGAGAGGCTCCACATGTGACTACTCAACACAGTGTAAGTCTTGGTCTCTCATGCCACTGACACCCAGTAGTCAACAGAAACTTGAAGGAACTAGTTCCAAGGATCAGAAGACAGGGAGTCCCTGCGGACCCAGCTAGTGTATTCATCCCAGCAGAGATAAACCAACAATTTCCTGAGCTGCTTGCACCCCAGGTCTGGTTGCAAATGCCAGAAAGACTCAGTTCAGAAAAGCTGGGTTCTATCTCATCGCTGTAGCCCGGTATCTTCCCTCAAGTGAGTCTATCTGCCCCGTCTTTGAGATCCTACAGCCCTTCATCTCCTCATCCCGACTTCTGTCACTTCCCTAGTATGTTTACACAGTCTCCTCTCCCACTCCCCTGATTGCAGGGACAAGGTTGGAGACAGCTTTACAGCCATTAAGTATGGGCCTCTCACTCAACTCCTCCATTAACCACTGGGGAAATGAAGACCCAAAGGAAGAAACTTGTCCAAGGTCACATCCAGTCAGCTTCACGCACCCCTCCCAGTCGGTCCTCCTCACCCCTGAGCTTCCTCCTACATGTCAGTGACATCCCAGTGGGTGGGTCGACAGCACCTTGCTGTCACTCCATCAATTCCAGCAGAAGCCTGCACTGTGCCTGAGTGAACTGGTACGCTCTGAAGTCTCAGTGTAGTTTGGGTAGTAATGGGTTAGAAGGCAAACGCGCCTGGACCAATTTCTCTATTTGATCAGCTTAGGTTAAAAGCGCCCATCTCAGTCCAGACCACCCACGGTCAGCTTTTTCATAGAACGAATAACAAAGCTAACCTGGGTGACCTTCTACAAGCGCCTTCGACTCGTCCCTCGGACCCTTGTCTGTGAAATGGGTCGGTCCGCCTCCGCAGCCCATACCCTTTCTCCACCACAATTACCGTATTTGCCCTGAGCTTGAAAACTACCGATTAACCAATCACTGCCCCCTATCTCAGGCACTGCGGAGCGGACCCAGAACGCCAGACCTCTCTAGGAAAAGTGTTGGAGCCTGGAACCACACAGTCAGTCGAGGACCGAGGACGCTTGGGTTTACAAGTCTGCGCCCCTCCGCGCCACCCTCTCCTCAGCTCGAGCAAGGAGTCCGCTGGACGCCCGGCGCGAGCCTGCAGGAGACCTGGCGCGCAACAGGGCCCGGTTCCCGCCACCGTCCGGCCTCCTGGGCAGCCGGGCGCCGCCAGGGCCCAATATTCAAGGTCCCTCTGGGGCATGGAGCCCCCGGTGCATCCGACTCCTCCAAAAAGGACAAGACACTCCCTGCAGGAGTGTCCCCCCGCTGGGGAAGAGCCCCCTCAGGCACCTCTCGGCCTCCGTACCTGACCAGAGCTGCCTCCCCCGGCCGCCACCACGGCGCTGCCGGCCCCGTCCGCCTCCTGCGCCGCCGCCATCTTCCTGCTCCGGGTCCCCGCCCCCGCCGCCAGCCCCGCCCCGTCCCCGACGGCGCCAGCGCGATCGCGCGAGATCTCACATTTAGCCCACCCTGCCAGGCTTCCGTATCTGAACGGAGCGCCTCAAGCCACGCCCTTTTGAAGACCCGTCTCGGCCACCGTACTCCTCTTCCACCTCTTTTCATCGCAGGATATTTTGGTCTAGCATAGAGTGACTTCTCCGAGTACTTGAACTTTCTAGTCTAAAATGCTCTTTTCATGGATTCTACTTTGTACACCCTGCCAAGTTGGATGATTTTTTTTGATTGTATGGCCATTCCAAGCAATTCGACCGCAGTTCGGATTGCCGTTTCTTCGCGGTTTTTACAGTCGATGGTTTCGGAGATTTCTGGCCACCGTAGCGATTCGTAGCCACGCTACGAATCCCGCTAGAGCCACGCCCATATGGAAAAGAAACCCCCTTTCTGGCTGTGACTTTTCGTCATACGGGGTGGTCATTACCTTGTTATTTTCACTGCTAATGCGATTCCCTTGTTTTAAACTTTAGTCATCTACCTCGGGAGATTGTAGTCTCTCCATTCATTCTTACGCCGCATCTGCTTTCTTACGGACACCGCACCTGGAAATAGGACCCTAGCCACTTTTTAAAAATAAAGGTTCATGTATTTATTTTATACTATATCTGCATGCCACACGAGAGCATCAGATCACCTTATAGATGGTTGTGAGCCACCGTTGCTGAAGTAAACTCAGGACCTCTGAAAGAGCAGGTAATGCTCTTAACCGCTAAACCATCTCTCCAGCCCGGACCCTAGCCGCTTTTAGCCTGTTTAGTTTAGCACTCGTCTTCCAGTAGGGGGTCTATGCTTTCCGGCAAACCTCGAATCTTTAAATACAAAGACAGGATCTCATACTGTAGCTCAGACCCGCCTCAACTCCTGACCCTCCTGCCTCAGCCTCTGGAATACTGAGGATAAAACGCCACAAACCTGATTAATAACCGTATTTTCTCTTTTTGCTTGTTCGTTTTGATGGGTAAAGGGAAAAGTCTTGAAATGAAATCCTGGCTGTGGCAGGCATAGAACTAGTGGCATCTTCTGGTCTCATCCTCCAGAATGCTATCTGGGATTACAGTTTATGTCCCAGCACATTAAACAAGTGACAAACCAAATCTTTTGGGTTCAGACTCCATCTTAGAGAACAAGAGCTTGAATAAAGAGACCCTAATGTGATTGCATTGGATTCAGCTCCTTGGTGGTCTTTGGGGTTTCATGGCACAACACAAAAACACCATGATTTTACATTAGCTACAAAACCTCTCAATTTTATTAGCTAAGAAGTTAGTGAATTACATCAGTTACAAAAATCTCTCAAATTTTATAGTGGCTACAAAATCAAAGATTGTTAGACAACAATCAGGGACTGGTATGTTGGTGCTCAACTCTAGTCCCAGCACTGGGAAGGCAGAAGCCGGAAGATCTCTGAGTTTATAGTCAGCCTGAGCTGCATAGCTACATATACCCTGTCTCAATAAAGAATTGCGAGCTGCCCAACAGGAGGGCTAAGAACTGACTGCTGGTCCTCTGGAAACAAGTCCTCTTAATTGCTGAGAGTGGCTCTACCCCTACTAAAACATAGTTTTAAAATAAGTGGGGTTGGGGATTTAGCTCAGTGGTGCTAAATCATCATTTTATATCTTCATGTATGGATGTGCACTTTGTTAGGGCCTAGTGTCCTTGAAATCCAGAAGAGGGCACCAGGTCCCTGGAACTGAAGTTACAGACTGTCGTGAGTGGCCATGTAATTCCTGGAAATGGAACCCAGCTGCTCTAGAAGAACAGCTGAGCCATCTCAGCAGCTCCAACTAAAAAGTCTTTCACACACATAAGGGCCTGGAAAGATGGCTCAGTGGTTAAAGGCACTGGCTGCTCTTCCAGAGGACACAGATTCCCTGACACCCTTACACAGACATACATGCAGGCAAAACACCAATACTTATAAAATAAGAAAATAAATAAATCAGCAGGGTGGTGGTGCACGCCTTTAATCCCAGCACATATGAGGCAGAGGCAGGCAGATCTCTGAGTTCGAGGCCAGCCTGGTTTACAGAGTTCCCGATGAAGTCTGTATTGGTTACTTTCCTGTTGCTGTGATATAACACCATGGCCAAAGGCAAGTTTTGGAAGAGTTTACTTTCACCTGTAACTCCAAAGAGAGAGTACATTGTGGGGGAGGGGGACATAGCAGCAGGCAGCAGGTATGCTGGTTGGAGCAAGTAACTGAGAGCTCATCTTCAATTAAATGTATAAAGAACAGAGAGAGAGAGAGAGAGAGAGAGAGAGAGAGAGAGAGAGAGAGAGCAAGCTTTGAACTCTCAAAGACCACTTCAAATGACCTACCTGTTTCCTCCAGTAAGGCCTCACCTCCTAAGTGTTGCCAAACAGTACCACCAACTGAAGACCAGGAGGCCACACCTCTGAGCCTATGGGGGACATTCCCATTCAAACCATTACACTGTAGGAGAACATGATTCCCTCTATAGGCAGTTTTCACTTCCTCATTGAGTTCTCCTGTTTCCTGGCTCTGAACAGGAAGAGAAAACCAGACCCCCCCAGACAGAGGCTCTTTTTCCTTCCCGTTTTCCTTCAGGCACCCGCTTAACTTCTCATCTTCCTACCCTGCCTCAGGTTCCCTGAAGTTCATACCAGGTCATGCCTGGGGATAAAATTATGTAGAGCTTCTACCTGTGTAGGAGGGCCTGGGCTTCCAAGGCAGAAGGGTGTGCTAGGGCACACCTGTAAAGATCAGAATTCAAGGCCACCCTCGAGTTCTAAGTCAGCCTGTGTCACATGATGCCCAGTCTAGAAAAAAATAAATGAAGATATACCTGAGTCAGGTGGTGGCAAACACCTTTAATCCCAGCACTTGGGAAGCAGTGAGTTTGAGGCCAGCCTGGTCTACAGAGTGAGATCCAGGAAAGCCAGGACTAGAGAATCCCTGTTCTAAAAGAAGGAGGGGAGAAAGAGACAGAGGAAGAGGAAGAAGAAGAGAAAAGTTTCACTTGTGGTTCACAAGGTGGCCCAGTGGATAAAGGCATTTGTGGCCAAGCCTAGGGATCTAAGTTCAGTGCCTGGGACTCCAGGATGGAAGGAGAGATCCAGGTTCTATAAATTGACCTCGGACATCCACAAGTATGTCTTGGTATCCACATAATCACATACATAGAGTGAACAAAAACATAACTTAAAACTTTAAATGAGACAGGAGGTGATGGCACTGGCATTAATCCCAGCACTGGGGAGACAGAGGCAGGTGGATGTCTATGAGTTCCAGGCCAGCCTGGTCTACAGAGTGAGTTTCAGGACAGCCAGGACTGTTAGCACAGAGAAGCCATGTCTTGAAAAAACAAACCAATAACCAAAAAAGATCTATCTAGATCTGACTCTTGACAGGCTAACAGATATTACTTCATAAGTAGCGTCTCTTTCGTTCTCAGCAACTTCCCTCCTCCCAGCCGAGAACTCTATTATGTGCCCCATACTCACACCCAACATGGCTGCTGTGAAGACCTGGTATGCTCAAAAGTGCTTGTAAAGATAAAGCAGCTGGGGGGCTGGAGAGATAGCTCAGAGATTAAGAGCACTGACTGCTCTTACAGAGGTCCTAAGTTCAATTCCCAGCAACCACACTGTGGCTCACAACCATCTGTAAGGGGATCCGATACCCTTTTCTGGCCTGCAGATGTATATGCAGGGCACTCATACATTAAATAAATAAAATTAAATAACACACACAGAGATGATGAAGTTTGGAGCATTGGCTCAGGGGTTTAGAGCACTGGATGCTCTCCCAGAGAACCCAGGTTTCAGGTTCAATTCTCAGCACCCAAATGGCAGTCCACAAACATCTGTCAGTATCTCTAGTCTTTTTTTTTTTTTTTTTTTTCTTTTTTTCAGAGCTGGGGACCGAACCCGGGCCTTGCGCTTGCTAGGCAAGCGCTCTACCACTGAGCTAAATCCCCAACCCCCTGTATCTCTAGTTCTAAGAGACTGGATGCCCTCTTTTGACCTCCTTGCTGCCAGGCATTTACATACATGCAGGCAAAAAACTCATATACATAAAACTAAGCCGAAACTTTGAAATATACAGATGGGAAGTAGAAATTTAGTGGGTAGAGTGCTTGTTTAGCATGCATGGCGCCCTGGGTTTGATATCCAACGTTGCATAAGACCAAGCTTTTCGGACACCTTCTCCCCCAGTACTCGAGAGCCAGAGGCAGGCAGATCTCTGAGTTCGAGCCAGCCTGGTCTACAGAGTGAGTTCCAAGACAGCCAGTGTTGTTACACAGAGAATCCCTGTCTTAAAAACACAAAAGGGGTTGGGGATTTAGCTCAGTGGTAGAGCGCTTGCCTAGGAAGCGCAAGGCCCTGGGTTTGGTCCCCAGCTCCGAAAAAAAGAACCAAAAAACAAAAAAAACCAAAAACACAAAAACATAGAAAACATTAAAAAAAAACCCAAAACAAGAACAACCAGGCTATTGTTGCTCAAACAAGTTCTCACTATGTACTGGAAGCTGGCCAAGCATCTTCAAGAGCTAAGACAACAGGTCTGTCTGAGCCCGCACCCAGTGCCAGTTCGTAATATTTAGTGGGTCACAGAACAGACTCACTCTGTCCACCGTTAGGGGGCGCCCAACACCATCAAGAACTGTGTTTTTAGTCTCTAGCGGAGAAGTGGGATGGCACATCCACCTTTTAAATCTTCAGAGACACGACTCAAGGTACAGAGTCTTAAGTCTGAAAGAGGAGAAACCCTGGGTTCAGATCACCCAGCCTTAGAAAGAACCTGGGCATCTGGACTGTGGGATCCTAAACAAAGGTGGTGGGGAGCTGAGAAAAAAAAAAGTATTTGGGGGGCGGCACTGGGATTGGCTGGGAACAGAACTTGCCTGGGCAGTGGTTCCCTTTGGCTTGAGTTTGTGGGAAACACTGGACAGAGGGGGAATTGTTTCCCATGCATCTCCCCCTCCCAGGCACCCCTAGAGCTTGGCAGCCTCAGCTCTTCCCAGGCCCTGGGGACTTGGGAGCCTTCCCACTGCCCCTCCTTCCCAGTCCCTGTTTTCTACTGGACTCACAGCTGCCCAGCCTCAGGACCTGGGAAAATTGTGCCAGGAATATTGAAAGACTGGCCGTAGGTTATTGTCGAACAGATTAGGAGAAATCCAGGCCATGGGTCCTCTGCGGGACCAACGGCGCCACCTATGGGACACTGGAGTGAGGAGCATAGTCTTGTTCTCACCATGAGACAGGAGAATTGGGGGAGCTGCACTTAAGATAAACTTGGATAAACAAAAGAACAGCCAAATGAAACATACGGCAAAGCTCTAATCATCAAAAGGGTACTATTGTCTTTTGTTTCGGCACGGGGTCTTTCTGTTCTGCCCCACCTATCTGGAGTTTGCTCTGTAGACCAGTCAGACTTGCAACTCACAGAGGTCTGCTTACCTTGCCCTCCCAGATAATGGGATTATAAATGCGTGCCACCATGCCTGACACCATTGGCTCTTTGTCAGAGACTACATGTAAGTATGGCTGACTTTTCCTTTGCTGTGTCCAGTTCCCCAAACTAGCAAGATTCGTGGTAAAATGCATATGAGGTTAATGTGTTGGAACTGTCCAAGAGCCCAGATTTCAGTGTGTGTCCTCCTGGCAACCTTAGCATCAACTTCTTATCTTTAGCAGTGCCTTTCGAGCCCCAACAGGCCCTTCCTCTGCTCCAGGCATCTGTTTGGACAACTCATTGCCCTGCTTTTTCCGGTTTAAACTGAGGACACTCACACAGGCTAAGCAAGAGCCCCAGCCCTGAGTTATTATTGTGTGGATATGCTGGTGCGTGTGTACACGTGTGCCACACACGGCATGAATGTGGAGGCTGGAGGACAGCTTTGTGGAGTGGGTCTCCCCTTTATGTGGGTTCTGGGGGATGGATCACCTGTAGTCGCTGAACCACCTCACCGCCCTGCTTTTGTTCGTCTGTTTGATTTTGTATGGTTTTGAGACAGTGTCTCATGTAGCCCAGGCTAGTTTCGAACTCGCTATACGGTTGAGAATGGTCTTGAACCCTTGATGTCCCTCCCTCTATCTGCTCCAGGGCTTTGGGAGTGCTGTAAATATAAATTCCAGCTGCCACAACTGGGTGTTTTGGAGGAGTTAAAAATTATTTATTAAAAAAATATTTATTGAGCAGGTAGTGGTGGTGTATGCCTTTAATCTCAGCAATCAGAGGCAGAGGCAGGTAGATTTCTGTGAATCCAAGGATAGCCTGGTCTACAGATTGAGTTTCAGTAAGTCAAGTTACACAGAGAAACCCTGTCTTGAAAAAAACGTGTATATACATACTACATACATACATACATACATACATACATACATACATACATACGTACATAATTCTTTTTTTTTTTTCCCGGAGCTGGGGACCGAACCCAGGGCCTTGCGGTTGCTAGGCAAGCGCTCTACCACTGAGCTAAATCCCCAACCCCTACATAATTCTTTTTAAGCTCTATTTATTTATTTTATATGAGTACACTCACTGTCTTCAGACACACCAGAAGAGGACATCAGATCCCATTACAGATGGTTGTGAGCCACCATGTGGTTGCT